>NC_135331.1:61468608-61783868 GCF_023851605.1 Tamandua tetradactyla | reverse complement strand
CACATTTTTATATACTAGCAATGAAAAAATTTGAAATTAAAAAATAAAATTTAAAATAAAGTAAAAAAAAAATAAATACTTAAAGATAAATTTGACAAAATCTTCAGGACCTATATATAGTGCATGCCCTGCCAACTATGAAATGTTGTGATAAAAATGTAATAACATTTAAATAAATGGGTAAAAAAAAACTGATCATAATCAGATTTTTTATTATTAAAATATTATGTCCCAGATATCCACAGGTGAAAGTCTCCCTGATGGTATGGGAGATGACTCCCAGGAATGAGTCTGGCCCTGTCACTGTGGAATCAACAATGCCATCCTTACCAAAAGGGGTAAAAGAACTATAACAAATAAGGTATCATTGGCTGAGAGAGGTCAAATAGAGTTGAGAGGTTGCTCTGGAGGTCACTCTTACGTATGTTTCAGTTCAACATTGCTACCTATCATAACTTGCCAAACCCCAACTAAAATCTTTCCAACCAGTCCCAAAGAACACCTGGGCAATATATAAGATTCTACAAAGGTTCCATGCGCTAGTGTAACTTTCCAGAAACCTGCAACCTCCAGATGGGTCCCTGGCCCAGATAAGTCCTGAAACCTAGAGGGCCCAGCCTCTCCAGAACATCGGCTAGTTCCATCTCTCTACTCTATAGTATTGACAGCCCCTTCCAACATGAGAAAGTTAGAATAGCCATTGCCCAAATAACCCTAAAGAGAGGGACAGAATGATCAAACATGATGATGGAGTTATACAGAGAAGGTAGGTTTTAGCAAATGAATATGATTGCTGAATCATTAAATAGATATTCATTTAGGCTCCAGTATATTGGAGCAGGTAGATGTAAAAACCTAAAATTGTGGAACTGTAACCCATACCAAACTCTGAAATCTGTTCTACAACTAATTGTTTTGCTGTGCTTTGAAATTTATTGCTTTTTTTGTATATGTTATTTTTCACAAAAAAAGGAAAAAAGTTTGATTGTGATGATAAAAAAATATTTATTCCTTCTATCCTCTTATATTCTGAAGCAGCTAAAGGAGAAATTTGAGAGGATGTTAGAGTAGCTCATGACAAACTCTGAGATCTGTCCTTCAACTACTTGGTGAAGAGTGCTTTGAAAACTATCACTGTTTTCTTTCTTTGCTTTGTATACATGTTGTATGATACCATAAAAAAGTTAAAAACATATGTCCCAATATTAATGTGAAGATTCATTAAAATCTCAACCATAATTCAAAAATTCTTTTGTGTAGAAATTGAGATGAAGAATCTAATATTCATGGTGATGAAATGGAATTAGAATAGCTAAGCAACTTGGAAAAGTATACATTTGAGAACTAACAGTGCCTGATTTTAAGATTTTTATAAATCTGCAGTGAACAAGATGGTGTGAAGTTGACATAACAATAGATTAATAGATTACTGGAACAAAAGAGAACACATTACTAGACTCATACATATATGGTCAATTGACTTCTGAAAAAGGTCTTAAGACAATAAAATGGAAAGGATTTTTTTTCCCATAAATAATACAACTAGGTAGACTTATGTAAAAAATAACTTCTACTCTTACCTCCAAAAATATACAAAATTAAATTAAGATGAATCATTACATAAATGTAAAACTGTAAAAAACAAAATAGGAGAGAAAATCCTAGAGAACTCGTATTTTGTGACAATTTTCTTAAAATATAACACAAAATGTAGGAACTATAAGAGTCAATATAAAGTGGACTTGATCCAGATTTAAAAGGCTTTCTCCTTAAATGGCAGTGTTTATAAGCTTGACGATCCAGCTAGACACAATACCCAACTACAAAGTGGGAAAAAGACTTGAACAGCCAGTCACCTTGTTCAACAGATGGTACAAACTGAAAGATTTTCAAGATTCTTAGTCATTAGGGAAACGTAAGTTACACATTAAAAGAATAGTTAAAATTAAAAAAAAGTTTTTCAAGGTCATTAGTCATTAGTGAAATGTAAATTACATGCTAGAAGAATAGTTAAAATTTAAAAAAAAGTTTCACCATAGAAAGTGTTGACAAGGATGTGGAGAAATGAAAGGTTCTTACATTGCTGATGGGGAAGTAAAATGGTAAAACCACTTTAGAAAATAATTTGGCAGTTTCTTAAAAAGCTAAGCATTCACCTACCATCAGACCTAGTCATTCCACTTGTAGGGACTGATGAAAACAAACAAACAAACAAACAAACAGCAACAACAAAAAAATGAAAGCATAAATCCACACAAGCACTGGAAACAACCTAATTACCCATCAACAACATATCGATGGGTTACACAATTTTTGACATATCCATATAATGGAATCATACTCAGCAATAGAAAGAAACAGACTACTCACAGAGCAACACATGGATCTCAAAGTACTTAGGCCTCGTCAAACACTCAGTGAAGAAGAGTACATATTGCATGAATCCCTTTATGTAAAATCTAGGAAATGCCAAGAAATTGTTTGTCTGGGCATGGAAAGGGGCTACAAGGAGTGGCAGAAAGTAGTGATTTAAAAAGAGACTTAGGAAACTTTGGGAGGATGATGGATCTATGCGTTATCTTAATACAGTGATGATTATACAGGGATATAAATATGTCAAAATGCATTACATTGCACACTTAAGTGTATACAATTTATTTTATGGAGTTATAGCCCTATAAAGCCATTAAAAAGAAAAACAAAAAGTTAACATTGTTTTTAATGAACAAATAAAAGCCATTTAACTTGTTTCATCATAAATATATCTAAATATTTCATGTTAAATTATATTGTTTAAAATTTAAACCATTTTTACTATCATGACCTACACAGATCTCTACCCCTACAGGCCTTTATCTCTCAATATTCGTGTATATTTGATAGCTAACCATTAGTTAATCCGTGTAGAGTCTCTGCGTACAAGAGTATCTGTAGGAAAAATTGACTTTAATAATCAAATAACTTACCATCATGTCAGACTTGCTGCTCTTATTTTATTTTCATGTTACAGTTTTATTACTGGACTTCTGCTTGTTTCTGTGTATGTAATCATCCTATATTCCAGCTTTAGTTCCTCCCGTGGCTTTTTATTCCCTTAAACTTGGGTTCCTGTTTTAACAGTCTGTCTTGTACATCCATCCTTATGGACTACTCGCTTACCTCCTGCTTATGCTCCCAGGGTTTAAAAACCAAGTGTCTGACCTCACATATGTGATGAAACTTCTTTAATGCTTCTGGCCTATGGAGTCATCACTTCTTGCCTTTTCCTAGACTTCTTGTTACAGGGCTGTACTGACCTTTTTCTGAAAAGGTTTGCCATATCCTATTGGCTATTCCTTATGCATATTGTTTTCCAGATTCTTACCTGTTTTCTGGAGCTATCCTTTCTAAATATCAGTTTATGTCTGACTTTTTAGTCACTAAAAGATAACTCAGGTTCCCAATAATTTATGCTACCCATAGGAAATGTGGAATTTTGGTCATAGAGACTTTTTAGCTGCACAATTTGATTGCTGCTTGTCATCTAACCTCTCAAGAGATGTCATTTGCTTAATAAACATATTGAAGAGAACTTATAAATGTTTTAAAAGTATATTCTTTATTGTTAGCTTTTAGGTTTCTCATCTTTAATTTTGAGAAACCTACTACAATAAAATATTACAAAAGTATGATTATCAGATCTGTATTTAAGAAGTTTTACTTATATTGCATGAAGGAACAAAAATAAATGTCCAGTTCTACAAATATACACTGTAATTTTTAAAACTCGCCCATCATTTCTTCAAGTTTAAATTAAGGCAATGATGCCCTAAAGGGATTCATAGACTATAAATTCCCTGTGGAAACAGAGTGACTAAGAAGCAGGTTTTTAGTCTTAAGTTCCTTTAGGCATTATTTTCTTAATTTAAATTGGGAAAAATGAGGGGTGATTTGCAAATTGATTATGTAGGTTTTTTTTTGTTTTTACATGGGCATTTAAAAAATTCCAAATGACACCTGCACAGTCAGCACAAGTTTAGTTAAAACTATGGTTTGCTATAGGTCTGATTAACCCATTTATTTTAATCCGAAAAGACAAGTGAGCTAGATAGAGGAAAAGATTAGACACAAATAAACTCTTGGTAGCAAATGCCCTTGGTAGTTCATAACCTTGCAATTTGAAAATTATTACGACTACTTAAATTGGGTGTAGACATCATTAAAATTACACAATCACAATTAATACTTGCTAAATCTTAAACGTGGGCATATACTTCTTTATAACTTAAAAAAAGTAATAAGATCCTGGCTTTTTAAATATTGGTTAAACTATTAGATAACATGTACTAATATCATCTCTTGAACTGATACAGCACTGAAAATAACATTTGGGAAGCCATGTTAAGTTATGATATTTGGTTAAATGTATGTAATTTTATGTTGATTTCCTGGCAATCAGATTTTTTAAATGCATTATCTCTACAAGAAGCAGGGAGTTGAATTGATTTAAAGATTTTTTGAGGGATTTTTAGAAAAAAGGGTGACCTCAAAGAGTTGAGGATTAGGCTAGAGGCAATAGATTAAAATCACGTAAATCAGTATATTGGAAAACATCATAAAATATTTTATATATTCAGATGGAATTCATAAATATTCTAGTTCTAGTGTGACAGAAATTTTGCCTCTCTCTATCACTCCTAGTTGAAAAGCCAATCTGTAGGAATTAAAGCTGTTCACCAGGAGAAGTCAATTTTCTCACAATGAAAGTGTCAGAGAAAGTATTCTTCAGATATCAGTCTTGAAGGCACAAAACTAGGGCTTCCTTCTTTCTGTGAAATTGTATGTGCATATTTAAGGTTTACTTTGATACTAATTGTCCTGAAACCCTAAATCACCAAAGAAACCTGAGAATGTGTGTAAGGGAAAAAAGTCAGTAGTCCTATGGATATCACAGTTCAAAGATATCATGGGTGAGAAATTTTTTGTTGAACTGAACTAAGCTATGAGGAAATGTTCAGTAATTTCAGTGGCTGCTAGAAGTCCAAGGGTATGTGACTGAGAAGAGGAATCACTGGTCACCTTTCAGGGAATCCCTTAGTAAAGTGGTGGAGATGAAAAGTCAGGGCATAAAAATTCAGGAGTAAAAGCTTAGTAATTATGATCAGCCAACAAATCTCAATGACTCATTTATGATAGCAAAACTCAAAAAACACTTTTGGTTTTAAGATATTTGGTGAATGAATTGGAGAAGATGCAAAAGAAAAAGGATATGATGTGCAAAGAAGGTCAGAAGAAATAGAAGGCACGGGTGTTGAAAAAGCGAGGGAAATCCCTTCTAGTGAGAAGAAAACTGTGTAGAAATTGTGACAGAACCCATATGATTATCCTGAGCCCTCAATGTAGAAAGGGGATTGTCACCTGCATAGAGAAGAAGGGTCAGGCTTTTGGATAAGTACCACAGTTTAGAAATCAATGCAAAAATAATAACATCAAGCATTAAGTATATTGAGCATTGCATATTTGAGTTTTACCTTCTAGTCTTTAAGTATCACACACAACTTGTTTATCCAGTTGCATGTTAATGAACCTTGATCATAATCAATATCAATATCAATATATATTACTTAAATTCACTGAGTCCTGTCAATGACTCACAATATGTGTGCTGTGAGACATACAGATGTAAACTCTAAACATTAAACTATAAATATGACACACAGTATCTCAGGGTATAAGAAGTGCTTGGTAGAGATTTAAAGTCCTGATCTTCAGAAGGCACAGGTGAAAACTTGCTATGGCAATCTATTAAGATAAAGCCAAGGTCATCCCAGGTTAATATTTGAAGAAAGAACTTATGACTTTCCTAATGAAAAGAAATATGCCTCAGCAAAATTTCTTGTTTGGCTGAATCCTACATTAATGTCAAGAGAAAGGTAAGAGTCAGGAAAACTGACCTTCTAAAGCACAAAAATCTTTTTAAAGGGGCATTGTAGCAAAGCAACTATAATATATTAGAGTGAAATTTAAAAGTGCTTTAAAATGGGAGTATGAACTAAGCAGAAATAAAGCACTGAGAGTTAATGAGATATGCAGTAAGCTAACCAAAACCTAAGATCCTGCAAAGGGGAAGGCTTAGCACTAGCACAGAAACAATATCAGAGCCTGTGATCCACACACCTAGAGATGGCTGCCTCAGAATAGGTAATTTGCTTCATCCGTCTTAGACAGAGTCAGTCAATCAATGAGTTATTTTGTTCTGGGGATTAAAAATACTGTCCTGAAGGAGTGCATGGCTAGATTATTTACGGAAGTTCTTTATTACATGTTCAGTATTCTAATCCAATTATAATTTTTAAAAGTAAAACCAGAAATATCAGGAATGTCTATTCCCACTCATCTCTGAATATGCTACTTTCATCTGCTTTAAATTTGAGCAGAGAGACAGAATAAGAATAAGGGAATAGAACATGTAATTCTTGACAGATACTGTCATAAAACTGATTTCTGTGCTCCATAAGCTTGGCTAGTGGTTGAAGCTTTCATGTCTGCTGCTATGTGTTCTATTTAAGATACCCCATCACTGGACATCTCTTTCACCTGCTTTTTTTGCTTTTTAATGTATACATACACATTTTTCCATCTCCTTAAGAATGCATCCTCTAGCATCCAGCTCTTTTTACTGAGAGCTCCTTGACCTCTATCTAAGCAGCCAACTTGTTCAGAATCCAAAGCTTCCTGACAGCTCTGCCTCTTAGACTCCACATGTGATTCCCAGGAAACACAGATACATTTTTTTCTCCATCCTCTCTCACCCCAAATAGATAAAACCTATTAGAGCATTGGTGGTCTCCAAATCAACAACCTCCTTTATTACTGGACTATTGGCTAAAAACAATCTCCAATCCTTTAGATTCCTAAAACATAAATCAGGAACTGCAACAGATCTTATCAAGTTTTTTGAATATGCCATTTGAACATCTTTTCCAAGCTTTGAGCTGAAAGTAAAAACAAACATTACCACTTCATAGAAAAGAAAAGGAAGGAAATTCAGAGAACACCACAGTTTTCCCAAAAAATCTCCTTCTACCTTACATATGGATTGTATTTTAGATCACAATATTTTTTTAGATAATAATAATATTGAAAAAATAATATTGTATCAACTAAAATGACGTTCTTAAAGCAAAAACATTCAAAAGAATTAACCACTGGAAAATTTTTTAAAAATGCAAGATCAAACAAGTATTTAATTAAATAACAATTTCATATAAAATTTATCATTCACTGTGCTTTTCCTCACATATGAAAAATAATTACTCTTAATCTAATAATTTATTGACCCCTTTTCTTCTTTTATAAGATGAGTGGATTGTCATCTAAGGAATTCAAAACTGTTCCTCTTTAGAAAATAAATTTCTTTGTAAGACCTGCCAAGATGAACTATATCATTACCTTGGAAATTTGGAAGCACTTGGCACCTATTTTCTGGGACTTCGGCCAAAATTATTTCAATTTCAATATAATATACAAAAAAGAGTAAATACCTATCAGATAGATACCTATCAGATACCTATCTGATGTATTTTTAAAATACTTTTCTGATAGATTATTTATAACATTTATAATATTATAAATATATGAGAAATTAAATATTATTCAACTGCTTATTATTTTTTGCAAAATAACACATTGATATTTTAAAATTTACTATCAATTAAGGAAAATTCATTCACTTTCTTACCTTGAACTGGATGCCTGAATTTATTTTTATTTTTATTTTTCATTTTTGGCATAGGCAGTTTCCAGGAACTATTTTTCACAAAATAGCACACTGATATTTTAAGATTTACCATTAAGAAAAATTCATTCACTTTCTTTCCTTGAACTGTATGCCTGATTTAATTCTTTATTTCAAACTCCTTTCAATCTTTTTGTTCATGCTACTTCATATTGAATAATTTCTATAAATCTCCTGAAGTTTGCTTATTCTTTTTCCCCCTCATTTCCATCCTGCTATTTTAAGCCCCTAATATGTATGTTTTTTTTTAATTTCAAAAACTTAAATTTTCATTCTTTAACATTAAGTTCCATACTTATGCTTTCTAATTGTCTCAGAGATTTCCAATCTTTACATTCATTGTGACCATTTTTTCCTCTTACTTTGGAATACATTTATAATATGGTGCTTTAAAATCCTTGCTTGTTAAATGCAATATCGGTTTTAGCTTGAAGCTGATACCTATTGATTTTTCTCTTGAGAATAAGTCACACTCTCCTATTCTTCATATGTTGAGAAAATTTGTATTGCAATCAGAACATTATAAATATTATTCTGTGTAGACTGGATTCTATTATATTCCTTTGAAGTAGGTTAGTGCTTCTTTTTGTTTTAGAAGGCAGTTAGAATGGTTAGATTCCAAGTAAGAACCTTGTGTTTTGCACAGCAGCTCAAATCTAAGTTCTGTTCTTTTATCCTTATGTGGGCTGCTTTGCATTGCTCACGCCATCAGGAATTTCCACAGTTTATACAGAGAATTAGGAATTCCTTCTTTTTGACTTGCTCTCTTCTTTGATTCTGTCCTCATTTACTAACGTAGTTTTAGCCATCTTGAGCAGTGTTGATTGTCGTCTTCCCTCAAGATAAAATCAGTAAGAATGGATAACTCACCCCATACCATTCCATTCTTCCAAATATTGTATTTCCTGCTAGTCTATGCCTGCAGTGCTTTCAAGTAATTATTTTTTAAACAATGTTTACCACAGTTTATAATAATTAGATTTAACATGTTAGAAACTTAGTAGGCAGCACCAGAAACTGGACCCATAGTTCATTTATACACTGTAATTCTCTTAGAGTATTTCTTATTCCTATGTTTACACAATGATTATGAAAGTAATCTTCTGATTATAAAATGCAATGCATTCTGCTGAATTTTAGAAATGTTATTTACCTCTTGATATATTCTAGCATGATGGTGATCTACTATGGTTTCTAAAAACTTGTTCACAAAGTAAGTATAAATTTGAAATAGTCCAAATCCCTCACCGATTATATAATTTGCCACACTCCTAAATTAGTCCCATTCTCCACCCTGTGAAAACCTATATTACATAATAACTTATGTTGTATTTGATAAAGAGAAAGATAGAAATAAATTTTGATGTTGTCTTAATATGTCATGTTTTGTCTTCTTAGGACTTTAATATTCAAGGATAAGTGATCCTGATCAGTGTGTCCAAACAGGGTATAATGTTCATGTTCAACTTAGCCTTTAGTGGCCATGCATCAAAGCAAAAGGTGATATTCTGCTTATGACAGTTTAATACTTGTATAGAAAATAAGTTGAATGTGACAAATTTCAAATTTTTATCTCAAGTCTATCTAAATCTTGGGTATATGCAAATATATCCACAAATATTGTACAACCAAGGGGAATGAAGATATTTTAGAGGAGGATGCTAGACTTATTAAATATCACATGACACCCTATTCATAAGATAATGGCCATTTTTGAAAATAATGTAAGGAAGAGTGTTTTGCTTTGTTAATATTGCTGGAAATGGAATATGCCAGAAATGGGTTGGCTTTTATAAAGGGAATTTATTAAGTTACAAGTTTACAGTTCTAAGGCCAAAAAAAATGTCCGAAGTAAGGCGTCCAGAGAAAGATACCTTGACTCAAGAAAGTGCTGATGCTCCTCCCTCTCTGAGGCTTGAGAGGGAAAACCTCTTCCTGAGCAACAAAGCAGAAGGCCTGCCCTCAGTTTCCCAGGCAAGCTCACCCTTTCCACATGGATGGGTGGGGGCACTCTCCTTTCCACTCTCCTGGTCTGAGATTTTTTTGCTTCAGTCCTGAGCTTCCATGGTACTGCCTTTGAAGACATTTTTCCTTCAATCTCTCCCTTTTCTGTCTCTTCTTGTCCAGACTGGCAATGGTTTCATTTATATAGATATCATAAAAATTTGTTGGTTTTCCATGTAGCACACAGGCGTCAAACCATCAAACAATACACCTTTCCACAAATCCTTTCAAAATAACTCCATTTCTAATCATGGCTTTTTCTGAAATGGCTTACTGATTCCATGTTTGATTAAATTCTCACATGGAAACTTATTCTCTGGAGTCTCACTTTCTGGAAGACCAGAATTTTCCAGTCCATCAATTTCTGGTTCTATCCAAGAGTTCATTTCTCAACTTATCTCTTTTCTGCCGCATTCTACTCTAAATTGCAAGGA
Organism: Tamandua tetradactyla; assembly: GCF_023851605.1. Lineage (NCBI taxonomy): Eukaryota > Metazoa > Chordata > Mammalia > Pilosa > Myrmecophagidae > Tamandua > Tamandua tetradactyla. Next base: position 61,773,653 of record NC_135331.1, on the reverse strand, counting down.
GAATCTAGACTGCATTTTACACATTTAGTTTGTAAATCTCTTCAGCTAAGTATCCACGTTCATCACTCTCAAATTATATCTTCCATCCACAAAGATGGTCTTCCTTCCAATTTGCAATGACATGTTCATCATCTCTGTCTAAAGCCTCTTTGGAGGCATCTTAAGGGTCCACATTTCTACCAACAAAATCTTCAAAGCATTCTAGGATATTTCTATCAAGATCTTCAGAATTCTTTCAGAATCTTCCCCTTATCCATTTAAAAAACCATTCCAACCTGTTTGGTATTTGCAAACCACAGCAGCACCCCATGCCTTGTACCAAACTCTGTGTTCATTTGCTAATGCTGCTGGAATGCAATATATCAGAAATGGAATAACTTTTATTAAGGGAATTTACTAAGTTACAAGTTTGCAGTTCTAAGGCCATAAAAATGTCCAAAATAAGGCATCCAGAGAAAGATACCATGACTCAAGAAACCCAGATATCTGTCACATGGGAAGCCACCTGGCTGGCATCTGCTGATCCTTGTTCCTGTTTGTTGGTTCTATTGCTTCCATCTAGCTTCTGATGCAAGTGATTTCCTCTCTAAGCCTCTGTGACCCTTCACTTATTTCCTCCATGACACAACTCTGGGTTCTGGCTTGCTTAGCATCTCATAGGAAGGCACATGGCAATGTCTCTTGGGCTTTGGATCCCCAAACACCTGTGTCTAGGCTTCTTCTCTCTCTGCTTGCACTCCAAGCATCTCCAAATGTCTGTGTCTCTGTTGGCTCTCAAGCAACTGTGTTTTCTACAAAATGTCTCCCCTTTTAAAGGACTCCAGCAAACTAATCAAGATGCACCTTGAATGGGTGGAGTCACATGTCCATCTAATCAAAAGTTCACAACCACAGTTGGGTGTGTCACATCTCCATGGAAACAATCCAATCGAAGTTTCCACTCTGAACAATAGGGCTGCCCCTACAAGATTGGATTAGGAAAGTAAGCACGGCTTTTCTGGAGGACACAATAATGCTTTCAAAAAAGCAGAAAGAAGGAGAAAGGCCAAATCAGACAGTTGTTTTTAGTCATAGACTTCAAGTTTATTGAAGCAGAGACTGGTGAACACTATCTGACTTCATCTTTTTAAATAATGCCAAAAGTTAATAAGTAAAAACAAACACACTAAACATAACAAGAATAAGCATTAAGCTATTGGTAATGGGAAAAACAATCATAGTCACTTCAGTTCTGGAGTCATGAAACATGAGATACTTTAATTTAAGACTATAGTCATGCCTTGGCAGATATTCCACATTAATTGATGGATTGAAGGTTTAGTATTTGTTTAAACCCAAATTATCTAAAGTGTTATTTTCATCATTGCTTTAAAAAATGGTTTCAGCTTTTTTTTTGACACAAAAGGATTACAAAGTAAATTATTTACTAAACAGAGTGTGTAGGCCAAGAAAGATAGTTATGGAGTCTTGGTAATCCTAGACACAGTCCTTCGTTCACTGTTACCAATAACTTTATACTTTATACTTGATTAAATAACACCAAACCTATGCATATATACAACGTGGTTATTTTCTCTTTTTTTTCATAAAGCTCATTTTCAGCACCAAAAAAAGGAACATTCTCTGGACATACTTAAATATTTTTGTATAGTAATTTAATGTGATTATTCAAAGAGTCTTAATCCCATTACATTTGCATTTGTTTTAATGTTTATATGAAGTATTATAGTTTTTAAATTGTTATCCAATAAATTATTCTGGTGTTTAAGTTTTTGTTCATATATAAATACACACACACACACGCACATATATATCCAAATACCTATTAAACAGCATTTAATCAAGACATCAAATCAATGCAAGCATATCCTGGAGATACTGCCGGTTCAACCCACAGCAATAAAGTGAATATCACATAAATTTCTTGTTTTCCCAGTGCATACAAAAGTAATGTTCACACTATAATGTAACCAATTAAGTGCATGATATCATTATGTCTTGAAAAAATATATGTACCTTAATTAAAATGTGACACAGAAACCCAAAGTGAGCATACACTGTTGGAAAAAATGGCATTAATAGGCTTACTCCAAGCAAGGTTGCAGAAAACTTTAAATTTGTAAAAACTGCAATATCTGTGATGTTCAGTAAAACAAAGCTCAGTAAAGTGAACTTTATGAAATTTATATTTTTGTAGTTTAAAAACTGTTGAGTATCAACAGTTTGGGATGGCCTAGACTAATTCTGATTTAAAAATGAATTGTATAGCCAAAGTTCTGAATGGTGATGGTAAGTCATCTTTTTAGTCTACCTTTGCAGACCTGAGAGCTTTTATTCATTCAGAAACCATCTGGTCAATGGTAATGTGAAAGATTGAAGCTCATAAAAGTAATATAAGCCTTAAAATATTGTGATATAATGTCAACTCCTCCTCCCCTTTCTCCCTAGTAAATAGCAAGAGTCCCTCGTGTAACAATTTGAATTATTATGGTAAAGTCAACATCTCTTCTTATAATTTCAGAGGGAACAACGTAATATATTTGAGAAAGTTTACAAAACATACTGCTCTACTCCCAAGACAGCAAGGTGTTTCATTAAGTTTGAGAAGGAGCATGACTCATTGCAGATTAATTTCAGGTCTGACATGTATCAAAATGGATCAAGATCTATTATAAATTTAAACTTTAGAAAAAGTTAAAAGTTTTTCTACAGTCTATCCAGAACTTCCCTAGTACTTCTATTTCCCATTCAATTGTCCTCTTCACCATTCAGAGATATAAGAAAACAGGATTTTCTATTACTGAGTAAATGGTATGGAGAGAGGCATAAAAGACACTAGTCTTGGAATTTTAAATTAATGACATCACCACAAATTTTAAGTCAAAAATAATAATGTGAGGCTTAGGGGTACTCATATACACTTGCAGTTTTAAGAAATAAGGCTTCTTATCTTATTGGCCATTAATTTTGAACTTAGTCATTTGAAAAGTGAGAACAGCATAGAAAAAATAAATAAAAGTGCAACTTTACTGTCATTATGCCTGATTTTCGACTTAAGGCCCTCAAAAGTATGGTTGTTGCATGCTGTTTTACCTATGAAACCCCCTTTTTTGTTCTCATTGAAATCTATACTTCTGCAGGGTAGGATTATTCTTTATTCAAAACATGGTATATATATAATCAGGTCTATGATTTCCATGTGTTCAAACAGACACATTCATTCACAGTAATAGATCAGTATATAATGATGAAGGTAAAAATTTTCTTGACAGGAAGTAGTTTTAAGATGAAGTAAGTGAGTCGGAACTATATCCCAAATTTGAACTTGTAACTAAAAATACATCTGAAAATCTTGCCTCAGAATGTTGCAGAAAATTTTAGTTATTAGTTCTACTCAAGTTTGTCCACACATGAAAATAAATTCATTAAAATATTACCTCAGCTTTCAAATAAAATTAACATACAGCTTTGGATGATCTTACTGACTGACTTAGAAGACCATGAAAAGAGCTTATACAAATCTGCTTCCTTTAGGCCAATCCTGTGACCTTTTTTTCATGGCTCTCTGCTTGTTCTCTGGACTGCAGAGATGGTTTGAAAAATCACAATGGTAAACTTGTGTCTTGGAGCATGCAGAAAACCAGAGATTTTGAGAAAAACCAATAAGATCTTTACTAAATCAAGGTATATAGGGTTCTATGATTTTGACAAAGTTGTGAAATGTATTAGTCTGTCAATTAATTTCATGGTTTGACTTAAAAAAATCCTTTTCTCTGCTATAGAGCTTAATATAAATTAGAGTTAAAGAAATAGTCCTTGGTAAATTGAAAAGAGATATTGAGAGAAAATAGGTAACTTAATAACAAAATGAAAATTCGACATATGTATCCCTTTTGGAAATTGTGTAATGTGTTGTTATTTAATCTTTGAGACATGTATGACTGAGTAAGTTTCCACATTTTGCCTGTTATGTCAGGACATCTGTTCAGTAAAGAGTTAATCTTGCCCAGAGACAAAATTTGTCCTTGGTTCCTGGTGTATAAATTCCAAATCCTTGGCATATCCTGCCTAATAAGAGAATGTTTGTTTATCTGGGAACCTTCTGGCATGCCAGATAGTCCATGTTAACTATGTAATTTATGGTGGAGGGAGTTCTTTGTCAACATGGTATCAACTTAATTTCTGGAGAGGTTGAAGACTAAAGCGAGCCATGTAGATGGCCACTTTTTCTATGTGACTGAGCCTCAGTAAAACTCTGGACTCCAACTTCTGTGTGACCTACCTTTTCTGTCAGTTCTCAATGCATATTGTCACACGTGATTACCTGGAGAAATAGACACTGTCTACATGACTGTATGGAGAGGACAACTGAAAACGCTGTGCTTTGATGTCTCCTGGACCCTGCCCTGTATATATCTCTTTCCTCTCCTGACTTGAATCCTCATCCCTTCACTGCAATAATCCATAACCATAAGTATAATAGTTTTTATGAGTTCTGTGAGTCCTTCTAAGGAGTTATCAGAGGTGAGGGTGATCTTGGAAACCCATGAACCTGTAGTTAGTGTTAGAAGTGAAAGTGTTCTTGGGAGCTCTTAAAATTGGCAAACATCAGCATTTACTTCATGCCTTAACAGCACCAAATAGACAACTAAATTCATTTGCTAGAAGCAATATTTCTTCACCTCTTTTTATTTATCGTTGATAAGCAAGAGGTGTTGCTTAACCTCCATCCCCTTCAATTTTCTCATATAATAAAAATATATGTAATAATATTACAAATATAACCTAAAACACGTGACAATCATATTTTTAAAAATTTGTACATTTCTTATCAAAGAAGGCTGCCATGTAGCATGGACTGAGTAAATGTTTGAATCTAGCTTTCCTTTCTGACCTTTTCTATGTTTTAAAACTCTAATTTGCTATAAAAATATTCAGAAGACATCCATAATACCTTACAGAAACCACATGCTATGGGACAAAATGGGCGTCACAAAAAGACATGTTAAATTCCTAAACCCTACTCCTGGGAGTCTAACCTTATTTGGAAATAGGGTCTGATGAGACGAAACTGTATTAGAGTGGGCCTTGGTCCAATATCACTGATGTCTCTATTGGAAGGGGAAAATTGGACACAAGCAGACAAACACAGGAGGGGAGAACACCAAGTGAAGACTGAGGCAGAAAGCATCATGGATTGCTGGCCAGCCATTAGAAGCTACCAAGAGACAAGAAAGGACTCTCCCTCTTCCTTAAGAGGTTTAAGAGGAATCACGGCTCTGCTGCACCTTGATTTGGTCTTCTAGATTCCAGAACTATAAGACAATAAGTACCTGTTGTGTTTTTAAGCCATCCAATTTGTGGTATTTTGTTATGGCAGCCCTATGATACTAAAAGAGATATACAAATATCTGGTAGAAACAGAATTTTAGATGGAGGTATGTGTTTTATCCTATTAAATCTCTTTTACAATATGTAGTTAGAATAAGGCACAGGAACAATTTAATTTCAGCAACCATACATTTGTTGAAGATTTAGTTTTCTTTCAAACTATTTTTATGCAATTGTTTAATGCTAGAATTTTGGGGGTGAGGGAATAGCATAGAAAGAAGGAAACATTTTGATGTTATAATTTTATATAATACAAGCTATGAGTATTATATGATAAAATAATTTAAAACTTCTTACAAATTATAATAACTTTTTTATATAATACAAGCTATGAGTATTATATGATAAAATAATTTAAAACTTCTTACAAATTATAATAACTTTGAAGCTTAATTAAGTCCAACACACAACACATATCATAGTAATTCTAATAATTATATAATAAATTTATTTTGATTTGTGCAAAAAAAGAAAATAATTTTTCTTCTTAAAACATTGCTTATAGTCATTTCACCTAAAGTGCTTTCTGTCATTGAAGTGAAAACCCAATATATGTGTGTTTGTATACACTCAAAATATATATGAAAAATAATTACAGCACTTTGGTTGTTATGAATATTCTGTTTCCATGACTTTGTGACAAGTTCATAGATCTATACAATAGCATTCTGAGTTTTCTTTTGAAAGGCTTTAAAATTACTTTAAAAAAGTGTATAACTCAGTGGAGTTCTGAGACCTGCCATGATTGTACTGGTAGTTATTTACAGAAGATCTATTTCTTCTGTTGGGAATTCATAGCACACGTTTCCCTTATTGTTCTGGATATCTCACCCACTAAACCATTCGTTTTCTCTGAGGATCAAAGTAAATAGCACAATTTGTTCTTAAAGACGACCAGCTGCTTCTGTAATGTGAAGAAGCTCATGGCAAATGGGTAGAATGTTAGAAATAAATAAGAAAAATGGGGCAGCAGAAATAAATCTTTTATGATGCCTTCTCTCATTCATTTATATGGAAGCAGGCTTTTGCCACAGCTACAAGTGACAAGAAACATAAGACATTGCTAGTTTAAAATATTCCTGAGAAAATGACTTTAGTCAAAGTAATTTTCATTATCAGCCTCAAAAGGTACTTGTGTAAACTTAGTTTACAAGTGGAAATTAAAGGTTGATTTATGGAGAAGAATGATTGTTTTATTTATTTACAATCCTGGAAATATTATTTTATTATTGTTGAATTTAATGTTTATGATCTTTTTTGCAATAAATAGTATGTAATTCAGACATCGGAGATGAAGAAAAGAAATACTGAGACTTCTAAAAATATATAATGGATTTCTCCAACTAATAGCCACTTATAAGCTGCAAATTTATTACTTAATAAACAACAAATAATTTTATTTGTTTTTATTTATCCAGAAAGTATTCTTCTCACAGAAATGGAAACAAAATGAAATTCCCATCCACCTTCTGAATAGTCACAAAATATGGTCAAAAAAAACAACAACACAAAAACAAGTAAACATAAAACATGAGTTCCAAGGATAGAATTAGGATAGGTCTGATTTAATCAAACTAAAGTGAATGTGGTATTTGGCAAAGATGACCACACCTGCATGTACCTATCCCACATGCTCTTACTCTTGAATATAGGTTACCCTTAATAACTCACTTCCAATAAATAGAATGCAACATAAGTGACAGAAAAGTGTCTTCTGGTGTAGGGCATAAAAGATGATACAGCTTCCATATGGTTCTCATTCTCGTGGGTTGCTTTCTCACCATTCGGTGAAGACACCACTCTGCTATATAGAAAGGCCGCATGTAGATGTTCTGGTGACAACCACAGCTTATAGACACTTTCAAGTGCCAACATGAATAAGTTTCTGATGATTCCAGCCCCCAACCTCTGTTCAGTCCAGCTGATCTAACGGTACAGAGATGAGCTACCCCCTCTGAGACATGCCCAAATACCAGATTGTGGTGCAAAATAAATACTGCCTTCATTTTAAGCTATTAACTTTTGGAATGGTTGTTACCCAGAAATAGGTAATGTTAACAGATTTCAAGTAAGGCAAGGTTTGAGACAAAATTAGTCTTGTATGTTATTTAAATAAGAACAATAATAAAGCCAGAGTACAAATACCACAAATTATGATTGGCTCTGCTTACTCTCAGCCATGATTTTGGTCCAAATTAAGTCACAAACTGTACAAGGTTTATTTGATCTCATTTGAGCAAACCACATATATACAGGTAAGAAGTGATGTAATAGTCAAATATTTAGTAATTATTAGGTAATTAGTGTTTAAAAATAAATTGGGTCAAATAAAACATATTCTTAGTAACTTTTAATACAGAATATGGCATAATAATTGAGTTTTTATTCCTTATTGTGGACTGGAAGATTGCTTTTGTTAAAATAACTTGTGTCAAATGAAGTAACATAGTTAATTGCTTTGTATTACTGAGGATGTGAAAGATACTACTTTTTTATTCTTCTTCATAATCATAGTATCTATTGTAAAATTCAGACCAACTATTAGAAAAGTTATTTCAAATATTTATACATATGATTCATTTTATATAATTCACCTGAAACCTAAAGTTAGAATACATAGAAGGTAATATAATTTTTTTGCAAATATTAGTGTTGTTTAACCTGAATTTGTATGATATTTTGTATTTCCTACTTTATCATCAGGAGTAGGTTACGGAAGGATCTGGATTGATATCTGATCCATTTAGGACACGTTAAAATTCTATCTATCATATATTATCTTTCTGATACAGTGGTGATAACCTGATAGCAAGGGTAATTGCAAATTCCAATACTAGATGGTTAATTTACAATTGATGAACATGGAAGAAACAAAAGAGAATGTCTAATATATCTTAGTCTTTCTTGGTGTCAAAATATGCCAAGCTGAGGATGTAAATAAATAAGATCAGAAATGGAAGAGGAGACATAATCACTGACCTCACAGAAATAAAGGAGGTAATAACAGGATACTATGAACAACTTTACGCTAATAAATACAACAATGTAGATGAAATGGACAAGTTCCTAGAAAGGCATGAACAACCAACTTTGACTCAAGAAGAAATAGATGACCTCAACAAGCAAATCACAAGTAAAGAAATTGAATCAGTCATTCAAAAGCTTCTCAAAAAGAAAAGTCCAGGACCAGATGGTTTCACATGTGAATTCTACCAAACATTCCAGAAAGAATTAGTACCAACTCTGCTCAAACTCTTCAAAAAAATCGAAGTGGAGGGAAAGCTACCTAATTCATTCCATGACGCCAACATCACCCTCATACCAAAACCAGGCAAAGATATTACAAAAAAAAGAAAACTACAGACCAATCTCTCTAATGAATATAAATGCAAAAATCCTCAACAAAATTCTAGCAAATCAAATCCAGCAACACATTAAAAGAATTATGCATCATGACCAAGTAGGATTCATCCCAGGTATGCAAGGATGGTTCAACATAAGAAAATCAATTAATGTAATACACCATATCAACAAATCAAAGCAGAAAAATCACATGATCATCTCAATGGATGCAGAGAAGGCATTTGACAAGATTCAACATCCTTTCCTGTTGAAAACACTTCAAAGGATAGGAATACAAGGGAACTTCCTTAAAATGATAGAGGGAATATATGAAAAATCCACAGCTAATATCATCCTCAATGGGGAAAAATTGAAAACTTTCCCCCTAAGATCAGGAACAAGACAAGGATGTCCACTATCACCACTATTATTCAACATTGTGTTGGAGGTTCTAGCCAGAGCAATTAGACAAGAAAAAGAAATACAAGGCATCAAAATTGAAAGGAAGAAGTAAAACTATCACTGTTTGCAGACGATATGATATTATATGTCGAAAACCTGTAAAAATCCACAGCAAAACTACTAGAGCTAATAAATGAGTACAGCAAAGTAGCACGTTACAAGATCAACATTCAAAAATCTGTAGTGTTTCTATACACTAGCAATGAACAGGCTGAGGGGGAAATCAAGAAACGAATTCCATTTACAATTGCAACTAAAAGAATACAGTACTTAGGAATAAATTTAACTAAAGAGACAAAAGACCTATACAAAGAAAACTACAAAAAACTGTTAAAAGAAATCACAGAAGACCTAAATAGATGGAAGGGCATACCGTGTTTATGGATTGGAAGACTAAATATAGTTAAGATGTCAATCCTACCTAAATTGATTTACAGATTCAACGCAATACCAATCAAAATCCCAACAACTTATTTTTCAGAAATAGAAAAACCAATAAGCAAATTTATCTGGAAGGGCAGGATGCCCCGAATTGCTAAAAGTATCTTGAGGAAAAAAAACAAAGCTGGAGGTCTCACGCTGCTGGACTTTAAGGCATATTATGAAGCCACAGTGGTCAAAACAGCATGGTACTGGCATAAAGATAGATATATCGACCAATGGAATTGAATAGAGTGCTCAGATATAGAACCTCTCATCTATGGACATTTGATCTTTGATAAGGCAGTCAAGCCAACTCACCTGGGACAGAACAGTCTCTTCAATAAATGGTGCCTAGAGAACTGGATATCCATATGCAAAAGAATGAAAAAGGATATCTCACACCCTATACAAAAGTTAACTCAAAATGGATCAAAGATCTAAACATTAGGTCTAAGACCATAAAACAGTTAGAGGAAAATGTAGGGAGATATCTTATGAATCTTACAATTGGGGGTGGTTTTATGGACCTTAAATCTAAAGCAAGAGCACTGAAGAAATAAATAAATAAATGGGAGCTCCTCAAAATTAAACACTTTTGTGCATCAAGGAACTTCATCAAGAAAGTAGAAAGACAGCTTACACAATGGGAGACAATATTTGGAAACAACATATTAGATAAAGGTCTAGTATCCAGAATTTATAAAGAGATTGTTCAACTCAACAGCAAAAAGACAGCCAACCCAATTACAAAATGGGAAAAAGACTTGAACAGACACCTCTCAGAAGAGGAAATACAAATGGCCAAAAGGCACATGAAGAGATGCTCAATGTCCCTGGCCATTAGAGAAATGCAAATCAAAACCACAATGAGATATCATCTCACACCCACCAGAGTGACCATTATCAACAAAACAAAAAATGACAAGTGCTGGAGAGGATGCGGAGAAAGAGGCACACTTATCCACTGTTGGTGGGAATGTTAAATGGTGCAGGTGCTGTGGAATGCAGTTTGGCGGTTCCTCAAAAAGCTGAATATAGAATTGCCATATGACCCAGCAATACCATTGCTAGGTATCTACTCAGAGGACTTAAGGGCAAAGACACAAATGGACATTTGCACACCAATGTTTATAGCAGCATTATTTACAATTGCAAAGAGATGAAACAGCCAAAATGTCCATCAATAGACGAGTGGCTAAACAAACTGTGGTATATACATACGATGGAATATTATGCAGCTTTAAGACAGAATAAACTTATGAAGCATGTAATAACATGGATGGACCTAGAGAACATTATGCTGAGTGAGTCTAGCCAAAAACTAAAGAACAAATACTGTATGGTCCCACTGATGTGAACCGACATTAGAGAATAAACTTGGAATATGTCATTGGTAACAGAGACCATCAGGAGTTAGAAATAAGGTAAGATAATGGGTAGTTGGAGCTGAAGGGATACAGACTGTGCAACAGGACTGAATACAAAAACTCAAGAATGAACAGCACAATACTACCTAATTGTAATGTAATTATGTTAAAACACTGAATGAAGCTGCATCTGAGCTATAGTTTTTTTTTGTTTGTTTGTTTTTGTTTTTTGTTTTTTTATATATTTTTTGTATTTTTTATTTTTATTTTTTTCTCTATATTATCATTTTATTTCTTTCTCTGTTGTCTTGCTATTTCTTTTTCTAAATTGATGAAAATGTACTAAGAAATGATGATCATACATCTATGTGATGATAAGAATCACTGATTGCATATGTATAATGGAATGATTTCTAAATGTTGTTAGTTAATTTTTTTAATAAAAAAAAGGAGAGAAAAAAAATATGCCAAGCTCTGAGAACTTAAAAATGCCAAGCCTCTTTTAGCCAATATCTCCCTCTATACTACTGTTACACGTGGATGTCATGGTGTTGTATTGGGAAAGATTAGGATTAAAATTATGTAAATCTGCCTTAGGAACCAATTCCTTTTTAGACAGCCTTTATAGTAGATAAATGTTTTTGTCTGCTTACCATCGCTCTTCCTTTTCCTTGATAGCAAAATCTGATTTTCTTTGTGCGACCATGCTTCTCACAATACCTAACTCATTTAACTATGTCCCTTAGAATTAAAGTCTGGCAAGAATCATGGCTAATAGACCAGTGAGTATAGATTCTTGGATTTCTATTAAAATTGTACTGTTAAATAGTTCTTCTACTCATTGGAATTAATAAGGCAGTGGGATGTAAGTCTAGAGCCTGTGGTATATATCTGCAACACCCAGTGGCAAATGGTATGCCTTAGAATGAAGTCAACTGAAAAATAAGATAAAAAATAATTAGGCTTATTTTAGAGGGACACTGCAAAAGTTCAAGTAGAAAACAATAAGGATCATGAGATAACTCAGGGATGATAGTTACTGTACCTGGGTCAAAGCTGGTAAGAGGAGAGCAAGGTCACAAACTGTAGGGAGAGCATTGTCAAGGGAAAATGTCTGCTGGAGGTGAACTTGACAAAAATGAATGCAGGAAATAAATTCTTACCTCCACATTATTTTATCCCTCAAATCTCTTGCTAGAGATTGTAGCTCAAACACACTCACTAAACTGGTCATGATTCTCCTCCCAGTCCCAAATGGGAAGAGAAAAAAATTGCACATTAATAAATTAATTATCTCAAAAATTGATTGCTTTAAAATTCTTTCATTAAAGGTAATTCATCAAAGAGGCAAATTTTTTCCAAAAGCTTAATGAGGAAAAATCCTTTTTGATCATTTATATCCAGATTAAGCAGATATAGTAAAATAGAACAATTATCTATCTATATCTTCCTTACCCTCCCTTTCCCTATGATGTCAAAAATAAATAAAAAATAAAACAAATCATTTAATATTCAACAAGCATATATTGACTAACTATTGTTTATTGTCCTGCATTTCTGGCATGTAACTCATTCTCTCATACTCAGTGGCTTTGCAGAGATACTTCTCATTATCAAGAAGGACTTTCTTTTCTTCTCTGTCTGTTTATTGAGCTTTCATCTTCTGTTCATGGTTTCTATTCATTCTTGCCTTATTCTTTGCTTCTGCCACACTCCAGGCTCTTGTAGAATCAGCCAGTCTTTCCTGTTCACTTCCAAAAGATGCAAGATGCTTGCATGTTATTATAACATTGCATGCTATTATAACATTTGCTGAAAAGCAATGGAGTTGTAGGTTTATCTCCTTCTTCCAGAAACATGGTAATCACTTTGAAAGCATAAATCATACCTAATTCATTTGATGTACTCAGAGCCTAAGTGCATGAAACATGATAGGTATTTATTTAAGCTCTGTAGATGGGAGGAAGGAAAAGAGAGCAGGATGAGAGGACATGGGAGTGTATTAGTTAGGGTTCTGTAGAGAAACAGAACCAACAGGAAATATTCATAAGTGTAAAATTTATAAAAAGTGTCTCACATAACCATGGGAACATAGAGTACAAAATCTGTAGGGCAGGCTGTGAAGCTGATGATTCCGATGGAAGGTCTGGATGGACTCCACAGGAGAGACTTGCCAGCTGAGGCAGAAAGAGAACCTGTCTCTTCTAAATCCTCCTTAAAAAGCTTCCAGTGATTAGATTAAGCATCACTCATTAAAGAAGACACTCTCCTTGGCTGATTACAAATGGAATCAGCTGTGGATGTAGCTGATGTGATCATGATTTAATTTTATGAAATGTCCTCATAACAAAAGACAGGCCAGCACTGGCCCAACCAGACTAACAGGTACCACCACTTGGTCAAAGTGACACATGGACCCAACCATGACAGTCCACCCCTTGTCAACTTGGCAGCTATACTCATCATTTTAAGCCATACCTATTTTCTAAATAGAAAATGATAAAAGATGCATTTTTTCTCACTTAATACTCAACTGTCCTGCATATAACCGGAAACACATTAAAACTCTCCAGAATAGGGTGCAAGTCCTTGGGTAATATTCATTCTTAAACTTGATATCTTACAACTTAAATAGTATAACATGAACAAAATAGCATTATAGTCCTTGTTTCTGTATCTGATCACGTGGTCATAGTTCATATTTATCACTACCTTCCTCCACTACCCATTCCATGTTCCCTTTACTCTCAGCTGAAGTGATTCTTCAGCTGGCTGTCATTCTTTGCCTGGTGGGGTGATCCAAACCTTTATTCCTGAAGTTTCAGAGCCATTGGTAGCTCTGCCTGGATTGGGTTGTACCAGTTCTCCACTAATTTTAATCACAGGGTATGGTAGTACTAAAAGATGCCCTAGGGGACCTCCTATATTTTCAGAAAACTCTTCTTTACCTCCATTGTGCACTTACAGTCCTATTTCCCCTTGATACTCAGGGTCAATCAGCCCAGCCAGTAATGTAATCCCTTCTTGGCTTGCTGATTCAGGGGCATGAGCAGCCCAAAATGACCAGATGAGAGTCTTAGATTCCAGTTCAATGGATCATTGTTGTTTCTGCTGGTGGAAGCACTCCCCCTTTTGGAAGTAAAACCTATAGACCGGTAGAGCTCATGGTTTCAGGGACAGGAAGCAAAAATTTTCCTAGTCGATCACTAGGGGTAATAGTGAGTGGTGCCACTCCCATTTCCACCCCTTGGTTCTTGGACCGATGAATCCTGGCTATGGGAGAAACAGTACCACACAGCTGATGCTGATTCAGGGCATACCCAGCTTCAGAGACCATTACCCCAGCCCTTCAAGTGTCTGCCACCTAGTTGGCACCGTAATTGAGCTTTGAAAAAGTCATTCCACCGTTCTATCAATCCAGCTGCTTCTGGATGATGGGGAACATGATAAGACCAGAGAATTCCATGAGCATGTGCCCACTCCCACACTTCATTTGCTGTGAAGTGTGTTCCCTGATCAGTAGCAATGCTATGTGGAATATTATGATGATGGATAAGGCATTTTGCAACCCCATGGATGGTAGTTTTGGCAGAAGCATTGCATTCAGGGAAAGCAAACCCATACCCAAAGTATGTTTCTATTCCAGTTAGAACAAATTGCTGCCCCTTCCATAAAGGGAGTGGTCCAATGTAATCAACCTGTCACCATGTAGATGGCTGGTCACCTTGGGGAATGGTGCCATATTGGGGGCTGAGTGTGGATCTTTACTGCTGGCAGATTGGGCACTCAGTAGTGGCTGTAGCCAGGTCAGCCTTGGTAAGTGGAAGTCCATGTTGCTGAGCCAATGCATAATCTCCATCCCTACCACCATGACCACTTTGTGCATGAGCCCATTGGGCAATGAAAGGAGTTGCTGGGGAAAGAGGTTGACTGGTATCCACAGAACAGGTTATCTTATCCACTTCATTATTAAAGCCTTCCTCTGCTGAAGTCATCCTCAGGTGTACATTCACATGGGACACAGATATCTTCATGTTTTTAGCCCACTCAGAAAGGCCTATCTATATACCTCTTAGCCAGACCTCTTTGTTACCAATTTTACAATTATGGTCTTTCAAAGTCCATGAGTATACATCCAAACCGTGCCGAACCATCTGTAAACCAGGCCCAAATTTTCTCTTCCTCAGTCAATTCATTGTAAGGAACTCCCCAAGAGGCCATAGCTCTGGTCTGGGAAAGAGAAGGTAATGTGGCAGGAGTGGAGACCAGGGGCATTTGGGTCACTTCCTCATATAACTTACATTTGCCTTCAGGACCTGCTCTGGCCCTATCTTGTATATACCATTTCCATTTTATGATAGAGTGCTGCTGCACATGCCAACTTTATGGCTTGGTGGGTCAGAGAACACCCAGCTCATGATAGGCAACTCAGATCTCATGGTAACTTGGTAGCCCAAGGTTAAGTGTTCAGTCTTAACTAAAGCCCAGTAGCAGGCCAAAAGCTGTTTCTTGGGCAGGCCACAGTGACTCAGCAGGCAAGAATGTTCGCCTGCCATGCCAGAAGATCCGGGTTCAATTCCCGGTGCCTGCCCATGTTAAAAAAAAAAAAAAAAAAAAAAAGCTGTTTGTCAAAAGAAGGATACTTAACTGCAGCAGATGGTAAGGCTTTTCTCCACAATCCTAAGGGTCTGCATTGTGATTCTCATATAGGGGCCTGCCAAGTGCTCCAGACAGCCTCTCTGTTTGCCACTGACACTTCCAGCACCACTGGATCTGCTGGGTCCTATGGTTCAAGTGGCAGAGCAGCACATACAGCAGCCTGGACCCATCGCAGAGCCTCCTCTTGTTTGTGTCCCCACTCAAAATTAGCAGCTTTTCTGGTCACTTGATAAATGGGTCGGAGTAGCACACCCAAATGAGGAATATGTTGTCGCCAAAATCCAAAGAGACTAACTAGGCACTGTGCCTCTTTTTTGGTTGTAGGAGGGGCCAGATACAGCAACTGATCCTTCACCTTAGAAGGGATATCTCAACATGCCCCACACCACTGGACACCTAGAAATTTCACTGAGGTGGAAGGCCCATGTATTTTTTATGAGTTTATCTCCCATCCTCTGAAACACAAATGTCTTACCAGTAAGTCTAGAGTAGCTGCTACTTCTTGCCCACTAGGTCCAATCAACATGATGTCATCAATATAGTTGAGGAGTGTGATGTCTTGTGGAAGGGAGAATAATCAAGGTCCCTGCAGACAAGATTATGACATAGGACTGGAGAGTTGATATACCCCTGAGGTTGGACAGTGAAAGTATATTGTTGACCTTGCCAGCTGAAAGTAAACCGTTTCTGGTGTTCCTTACTAACAGCTATTGAGAAAAAAGCATTTGCCAGATCAATAGCTCCATACCAGGTACCAAGGGATTTATTGATTTGCTCAAGCAATGATACCACATCTGGAACAGAAGCTGCAATTGGAGTTACCACCTGGTTGAGCTTAAAATAATCCACGGTCACCCTCCAAGACCCATCTGTTTTCCACATAAGCCAAATAGGATAGTTGAATGGGGATATGGTGGGAATCAACACCCCTGCATTTTTCAAATTCTTAAGAATGGCAGTAATCTCTGCAATCCCTCCAAGAATCCAGTATTGCTTCTGATTTACTATTTTGCTAGATAGGGGCAGTTCTAGTGGTTTCCACTCGGCTTTTCCCACCAAAATAGCCCTCATTGCATGAGTTAGAGAGCCAATGTGGGAATTCTGCCAGTTGCTCAGTATGCCTATTCCAATTATGCATTCTGGAACTTGGAACATAACCACAGAATGAGTCCAGGGCCCCACTGGACCCACTGTGTGCTGGACCTGAGCTAAAACTCCATCAATCACCTTACCTCCATAAGTCCCCATTCTGACTGCTGGACCAGAGTGGCATTTTGTGTCCCTTGGAATTAATGTCACTTCTGAACCAGTGTCTAATAATCCCTGAAGTATTTGATCATTTCCTTTTCCCCAATGCACAGTTACCCTGGTAAAAGCCTGTCAGTCTCTTTGCAGAAGACTTGGAGGAAGATTAACAGTAGAGATTTGTTGCAGTGTAACAGGGTTCTCCCCCAAAGGGACCTGGCTTCCCCTTCATTCAAGGGACTCCGGGTCTGTAAACTGCCTCAAGTTGGAAAATTAATTAAGGGACCATGACTCTGTGTTTTTGTAATTCAAGGTAGACTTCTGTTCACTTGACCTAGAACCCTTTTGTTTATACAGCTCGAAAAAGAATTTAGTAGACTGCCCTTCTATTGTATTTCTAGGTACCACATGATTTACTAGTCAACACCACAGATCTCTGAGAGTCAGACTCCTGCTTTGAGTTTGCAGTTTATTACGATAGCCACATCCACCCTGTGTTTGGTGATTAAGTGCTGCCACCTGGCTTCTGCCGACTCCTTGGGATGAAGTCATCCCCATTGTATTGCTCAGTGACAGCAGTTCCCACAGTAATATCTGACCTATAGAGAAGTGCAACTACAGAGCTCTTCAGGGATGATGGTGCTAGTCTTGCAAATTTATTTCTCACTGTTCTGGTAAAAGGTACATCCTCCAGACATTCTTGGGTTGTAACAGCAGGCTTTGCATGAAAATCCACTCTAACATTCCAATCTCTCTAATCCTCTGGATCCCCTCATCTACATTATACCAGGGCAGTTCTGACATTTCATCCTCAGGTAATGTTGGTCACCTTTGGATCCATGGTTCAACCAACCATCCAAACAAACTGTTAATACCTTTTCTAACCCCTCGGGCTATAACATTGAATGTAGAATCTCTGCCTAGTGGGCCCATATCAATAAATTTAGCTGCTCCAGCCTTATATTCCTCTCACCATTATCCCACACCCTTAAAATCCATCACCACACATATTCCCCTGATTTCTGTCTACATAAATTGGAAAACTCACACAGTTCTTTTGAAGTATAATGTACCTTCTCGTGTGTGATACTTTGTACCTCACCTTTAGGGGCCTCTTGGGACTGTTGTCTAGTTATAGGTCTGGAAGAAATGAGGGATGGTGGGGGTGGGTCATGAAAAGAATTAGAAATGTCTTTCAAGCCATTTGTTTCAGGGCATTCATTTGCAGTTTCATCTGGTGAAAAAGGATTAATCACTCTTGAGCTAATCCCTTCAGGTGGAGGTTGGGTGGCTAACTCTCAAGGCAGACTGGAGGTGGGATGGCTGTGTCCTCAGGACAAACTATTACCAAGTTATCTAGAGAAGACTCAGCATGACCTAGGGATTCAACCTCTCCACCAACATCATTATCAATCCATATGTCATCCCATTTTTCAGGGCCCCACTCCTTTCCAATCAATGCCCTCACTTTAACACCAGGCACCATGCAAGATTGAGATTTCAGTTTATGTTGTGAAGTTGCTACTCTCACAATAAGATTCTGAGTCTGATTTTCAGAGATCTCAAGTCTACAGCTACAGGAAATAAGATTTTCCTTCAGGACCCTCACAAAAATGTCTACCTCTGTCAGACTGTGCGTAAGCTTCTCATTTGAAGACTTAAGCCCATCCCTTTCACTCATTAATGTATACAGCATATCTAACAACAACCAGCCAACATCTCTATACTTCTTATTTTGACAGAACTCTGTAAAGGTCTCAAAAACATTATCCCCCAAAATCTGGCTTTGTACAAGCGAGGCATTAGAAGAATCGAATGGTGATATTTTGGCTATCTCTTTTGCTTACTCACTCTGTGGATTGGCAATGTCATTCTGAATATGGGAATCAGAGTCCTTACTGCATTTGAGTCCAGTCAGAGTAGAAAACCGTTCATAAAAACCCATTTTTAAGATTTTGTTTCTTAAGAACGACTCCTGGTACCAAGTTGTATTAGTTTGAGTTCTTTAGAGAAACAGAATCAGCAGAAAAAAATTGTAAATGCAAAATTTGCGAAAGTGCCTCATGTAACTGTGGGAATGTAGAGTCCAAAATCTGTAGGGCAGGCTGTGAAGCTGACGATTCCGATGGAGGGTCTGGATGAACTCCATAGGAGAGGCTCACAGGAAGAGAATCTGTCTCTTCTGAATCCACCTTAAAGGGCTTGCAGTTATTAAATTAAGCATCACTTATTAAAGAAGACACTCCCCTTGGCTGATTACTAATGGAATCAGCTATGGATGTAGCCAAACGTGATTTTGATTTAATTCTATGGAATGTCCTCATAGCAAAAGACAGGCCAGCACTTGCCCAAGATGACAAACAGGTACCACCACTTGGCCAAGTTGACACGTGAACATGACCATGACTGGGAGGAAAGGAGTTATGATGGAAAATGAGCACATCATTCTTAATAAATCATTAAGGCTTAATTCTCTTAATAAATATTTATGCTTCAGTGCTATATCACAGTGGCCCTCTGAGAATTCATTTTAATTCTTTACATCTTTTCCTTTTTTTGAAATAATACTAACAAAAATACTCATAGTTATTCCTTATTTTTCAGGGATCTCTGAGGATATTCATTGGAAAATGAAATCATTTTGAATTCATTGGAAAGTCTTATCTAACTTCGAGGCTAGTGATATTATTAGTGTGTTATAATTATTTTTGCTAAGGGTCTTGGAGCACCATATAAATAAATCTTCTACGTTTGCTCATTTTTTTGAGGTGGAAAAAAAAGTAATAGAAAATTTTCTTCTGTAATCAGAATGCCTTAAAAAATAAGCTTTCTTGATTTGTTAAAAAACTTGTCTTTGATATTGTTCTTTTATGTATAAGCTACCCACTAGCCATTGAACAGTAACACATGCAAATCACTTGTATTAAAACCTAAAGCTTGTATGGGCCATGGTGGCTCAGCAGGAAGAGTTCTCACCTTCCATGCTGGAGATCTGGGTTCAATTCCCAGTGTCTTTCCATGCAAAAAAACAAACCAAAAAAAAAAAACCCTAAGTCTTTTCTATTTAAAACATAATGTTTGGTAAAACATTAAATATTACTTCTATCATAATTTGGCTTTTTAAAGTTATGGTTAAATTCATATTATATATGTAATTCCAGAAATAAACACATATTACATGTCTATATCTTAGCCCTCTTGTAAAATTTAATGTTTTACAAGATCTTGTTTGGTAGGACTTTGAAAAGTACTGATAATTCTTTTATAATTTAATGCATATAAATGAAATAATTTAAAAATAGCATAGTTTATAATCATTCAGGCATTGTACAAAAAATTTTGAAATTAGAAAATTTTTATACTAATAATTTGCCATATAAATCAATATGTGTGGCTGTGTATGTGCATGTGTTTATTGTGTCTAGGCTTCCCTTAAACTCCATATTTTTAATAAAATAAAGAAAAAGAAGAGGAAAAAAAAAGAAAAAGAAGAGAGATGCATTGAGAATTCAGAAGTATACTCAAAGATGGGTTTGCCATTACAGGTCCTTCTGTACTTGGTAAAGATTTGGATTAGCACATATATATATCTACAAAGAAAAAGCATAATATAATTTCCTCCTAAGGTACAAGAACATCTCACAGGAAGCACAGTCAGCTGTAGTAGCTAGGTTCAGGTGTTAATTTGGCCACATGATGTTGCCCAGTTCTGTTGTTGTGGACTTACATCATCAGTATATGAATTTCATCTATGGCTGATTACATCTGTGATTGGAGTGACTTCTGCAACGAGTGACTTTAATTTAATTAGCTGTATGCTTAAAAGGAGGAGTAAGACAGAAAAGGAGCTCAGACCCAGACATTTGGAGATGCCGAAGAGAAATGCCCCAGGGAAAGCTGTTTGAACACAGAAACTGGAAGAGATGGCCAGCAGACACTGCTGTGTGTCTTCCCAGGTGACAGGGAAACTCAGAAGAAAGCTATCTGTCTTTCCTCTGATGAACTGTAAATTTGTAGCCAAATAAATCCCCTTTATAAAAGCAAATCCCTCTCTGATGTATTGCATTCTGGCAGCCTTAGCAAACTAAAATACCAGCTGATAGGCATCATTAACTTCAATGAAGAAAACCATGTCTATTACTATGTACAGCAGCTGAGAGTCATACTGTACCTAAATATATATATATATATTTGCTTTTACTTTGAAAAATTAAAATATTCATTAGGGAAATTTTTCCACAAAATGGAATATTTTCCCAAAAAGGATAGGTCTTCTATCCTGGTCACAAGAAGGTTATCAAAAGTTCAGAATGCCCCATCTTGTAATATTCATTTCCATTGGGAAGTGATTCTCTCTTTTTTCCACTCATTTTATCAATTAATAAGTGCCCATAACTGTACTCTAGTTGGAATATTTTAGGTCACTGGCCCAGCCCTGAATAAATAACTGTCGTTAATCTAAGGAAATATGCATCACCTAAGAGCTGCAAGTAACCTTAATTTCAAGAAGTCTTTTTGGGATAACCTGGAAAAGTTGGGAAAACCAGTTCAGAGATGAATATGACAGAAAACATTTTTCTTCCACAAGGATCCTCTCCCTCTTTCATTCATAATTCATCTCTTTTATGGGTGTATATCCATTGAATGTATTTACTTAAAACATATATAGAAGTTAAAAAATGTATGTGACATATGTCATTGGTAACAGAGTTCAGCAGGAGTTAGAAACAGGGTAAGACAATGGGTAATTGAAGCTGAAGGGATACAGACTGTGCAGCAGGACTAGATACAAAAACTCAAAAATGGACAGCACAATAATACCTAATTGTAAAGTAATCATGTTAAAACACTGAATGAAGCTGCATCTGAGCTATAGGGTTTTTTTTGTTTTTGTTTGCTTGTTTGTTTGTTTGTTTGCTGTTGTTGTTTTTTACTATTATTACTACTTTTATTTATTTTCTTTATATTAACATTTTATATCTTTTTCTGTTGTGTTGCTAGTTTCTCTAAACCGATGCAAATGTACTAAGAAACGATGTTCATGCATCTATGTGATGATGTTAAGAATTACTGAGTGCATATGTAGAACGGTATGATTTCTAAATGTTGTGTTAATTTCTTTTTTTTTTTCTTTCCGTTAATAAAAAAATTTAAAAAAAGTATGTGAGCAATACTATACTCAGGAAAGAGAATTAAGTTTTATGTCTTCCTAATGGGTTCACAATTTAAACATTCCTACACAAACGATCTTGTTTATCCTAGATAATAGATTCCTTTAGGAATCAAGCTAATAAAAGGCATGTTTGGAGGAATGTCACATATTGCTCTCAAAAATAATGAGCTAAGAATTCAGAGTTCTAATTTCACAATTTTAATTTTCCTAATCAATTATATCTTTTACTGTAGAGAAAATTGAACCACATCAGTAACCATTTCATAATTATATCACTCTAGGTTCAAAATTCAGAGGGTGTGCAACTAAATCTGGGTAAGATGAGATACTACAAGTAATACTTTAAATTTTTGTTGATATTTTAATTCCCTTATTCTATTGAACCTATTACTTGTCAACTGCAAGACATTGTTATTTTAATTATGAAGAAAGAACAAAAAGTCCATCAATTACAATAGTTCTAAGGGTTAAATTTGTTTGTCAATTTGACTAGGTTATGGTGTCCAGTTTTTTTGATCAAGGAAACACTGGTCTGATTGTTCTGTGAAGGTATGCCATGTATTTAAATAATTACTCAGTTGATTGCCTCTATGACTGACTGTATCTACATTTAACAAAGGAGAGTGCCTTCAACAATGAGAGAAGTCTCATCTAATAAGTTAAAGGCCATGAAGGGAGAACTGTTCATTTCAGCATTCAGAAAGAACTTCTATCTTTACTTCAACCAGACAGATTTTCCTGGGGAATTCACTGAAACTTTTATGGAGTTCCCAGTTTGTGGCCTGTCCTGTGGAATTTGGACTTGCCAATCCCCATCATTCTTTGAGCCAATTCTTATCATAAATCTCATAATACTTACAAAATATATTTCTTCTATTGGTTCTAATTCCCTTGAGAACCTGGCTAATAATATAGTAAAATATCACTGATTATAGAATATATTCTGATTTCAAAGTCAAATCATGAGAAAAATGTGTGACTTAAAGTTGATGAAATACAATTTCATGAGTGAGTAAGGCTATGCTCAAGCATTATACAAAAAGTTCTCCCTTATTGGTTAAAAATCAAACAACTCCTGTTGAAATGTGTTATCCATATTCTACAATTAAAGATATGCACAATTTACTTCAATAAAAAATCAAAACAATTATTTCTAGTAAACTAGTGAGTATCCTTTCAATGTTATGATACTAGGATGATATTTAAGCTTTATGTTTGAAATACTCAATTTTCTTAAATTGATATCCTTTACAGTGATGCAAAATTAAGTATGAAAATAGAAAAGTAGGTAAGTAGTAAATAAATACGTACATAAATGCCAGTCTGTCAATATCTACTGAAATGACAAAGGGCATACTTCAGTAGTAGGTGATTGTGATATACAAGAATGGAAGGAATTGACATTCA
This sequence comes from Tamandua tetradactyla, assembly GCF_023851605.1. Taxonomy (NCBI): domain Eukaryota; kingdom Metazoa; phylum Chordata; class Mammalia; order Pilosa; family Myrmecophagidae; genus Tamandua; species Tamandua tetradactyla. The sequence continues at coordinate 61,750,184 of NC_135331.1, read as the reverse complement.
CATCTTTAACACATATTAAATGAAAATGGAAAAGAGGAAAGCAATTTATTCTCAAAATAAACATTATAATGTAGATATTGAAGTTGTCTTATTTTTTTTCCCTTCAGGGTTGAGCAATCTCAATTATATGCTTGTCAGATCAAACATTAATTTAATTTACTTCAGCACATTATATTTCCACAAAATCATTTGCTCTATGTATTTTCATTTATTTAATGATTATCTAGTCAAAATAGTTTGTATATATCTGAATGCCTCTTGAACATGATTCTGGAAATATTCAATTACACCTAAAAAAATGAAGTGCACTGTTTATTGAAAACTATTACTTTTAGGGACTAGTTAGAAGTATATACAAAAACCTTAAATAGAAAAATCACTTTTTTGGGGGTCAGGGGCATGGACAGGCTGTGTGAATCAAACCCAGGTCTCCGACATGGCAGGTGAGAATTCTAACACTGAGCCACCATTGCACCACCTGAGAATCAATTTTTAAATCTGGTCATTTAATTAATATATTAGTTTCAAGTTTTGATTAGTACTTTTTTTTTGTTTATTGTAACAACATACTATGAGCCATATCTTTAATCAAATTGACTCAATGAGTAAGAGAAAAGAGCTGATAGAATGGAATGTGGTACCTATTCATTTTCTTTCTACAAAATATACCTCACGTGAATTCCAAAATTTTGTAGAAAAGAATGGGAGCAGAATTAGAAATTTTTGGTCCAGATGATCCTTTTTATCCCTAATTGGCCCTTTCTCTATTCTTGTTTCATCAAAGCTATTGATACTACACGTAAGAATTGACTCACAGCATTGTGTTGATAATTTTGCATCTGTACATATCTCTCTGATAAAATAGGAAAAGCAGTTGCTTCTATGTAGAATTTCCAGTTGCAATTTTGGAAATGTTTTAAATATCCACTTCTATATTTCATCTTTTTATCCTCATCTGAACAAATATCCATATTTATACCATGGAAAATTGAAATTGTGACTTCCTATGCTCAATAAATCGTATATAAGTTTCTTGAGAATGGAAGTAAAATATAACACAAGACTAGCAAAATGGAATTAAACTTTATCTTCCTTTCAGAAGTGACTTCATAACACTTCCTCCCCTCACATCAGTTTTCCTCAACTTAATTGAATTCTCAATTTTAGCTCTCTTCTAGGCACTGCATGGTGTACATTAAACAAATCAGAGTTGCTTATACTTTAAAAAGTCTAATTTTTTTATTAAAAAGGTTAAATATAATGTGTAATAATGTATACATTATTATATGTATAAAATACATATTATTTATACATATACATATAATATACATATTATATATACATATGTATATATAATAATGCTCATGTATAATAATGAGCAAAAATACCGGACAGTACATAATCAAAGACTGGGAAATAGTATATATTTGCAGGCAAGTGACAAGGAAGCTGGAAGATGAGGAGGTCCTTGAGAAGCTAACAGATGATTCATCCAAATCCCTTCCCAACATGCTCATTGTCATTCTGCCTTTCCTTGGGACTGCTCCACAGACACAGATCTTCACAAGATCTTCCAACGATAGCAAGATGTTGCATGAAGTCATGGAGCATCAAGAAGAAGTATGCAGAGGCCTGAAGTAGCATCCTGGATGCACTTGGTCTGAGGAGGAACAGGTTAAATCCATTCTCTCATATCCCTCAGCACCTTCAATGTTATACTTCGTTATAGAGAGAAGGCTGTGGATAGAGGGAACTGCACTGACCTATCTGTATAGTAATGTCTCATTCCCATTTTACACTGCTCTTGAACCCCTCTCCTTCCAATGATAGGTGAATTGATAAAGACTCTTCCAGATCAATAGAAATGGCAAAAGTTAAGGGCAAAAAATGAGTTGGGGCCCTACAAATGTTGCAGTGGACGTTTGTGTCCTTGTCAGTAAAGACTGTACCTTTAATAACACTATATCACAGATGACTTTTTTTGTGAAAAATAATGTATATGAAAAAAAAACCCATGGGCCACGGTGGCTCAGCAGGCAAGAATGCTTGCCTGCAATGCCAGAGGACCTGGGTTCAATTCCCAGTGCCTGCCCATGTGAAAAAAAAAAAAAAAACAATACATTTCAAAGCATATCACAACAATTAGTTGTAGAACAGATTTTAGAGTTTGGTATGGGTTACAATTCCACAATTTTAAGTTTTATTTCTAGCTGCTCTAAGATACTGGAGACTAAAAGAAATATCAATATAATGATTCAGCAATAATACTCATTTGTTAAACCCTATCTTCTCTGCATAATTCCACCTTCACCTTTGACCTTTCTCTCACTCATAAGGGGTATTTGGGCTATGGCCATTCTAACCTCTCCATGTTGAAAGGGGCTGTCAATAATATGGGGTTGGGAGATGAATCTAGCTCATGTTCTGGAGAGTATGGCTCCTCTAGATTTCAAGACTTAGCTTGTCCAGGGACCGATCTGGAGGTTGTAGGTTTCTGGAAAGTTACCCTAGTGCATGGAACCCTTGTAGAATCTTATATATTGCCCTAGGTGTTCTTTAGGATTGGCTGAAATGGTTTTGGTTGGGGTTTGGCAAGTTATGATAAGTAGCAATGTCTAACTGAAACTTGCATAAAAGTGACCTCCAGAGTAACTTCTCAACTCTATTTGAACTCTATCAGCCACTGATACCTTATATTTATTACACTTTTACCCCCTTTTGATCAGGATGGCATTGTTGATTGTGTCCTGAAGGAAGAAGGATATGCGATATCGGTTCTCACTTCCAGGCTCTGCCACACACATTGTTAATCTTTTATCTTATTAGGACAAAGTTCGTATACCCATTGATTTCATTATGTTAGAGACGCATGATTAAAGCTCAACTTTCACAATCTTTGGACTATGCAGGTCTTAATTTTTCAGCTCAATTCTGAAATTAAGAAAAATTTGCATATTATTCTGGAGGGTTTGCTTTAACTTTGAAACAGTAGATCAATATTTATGATTAATATTAATCACATCTTGCACTGTAAAAATGGAGTATAGGGATTTTCCAGTATTAAAAGTAGAGTTCAGGAATCATACTTAGCACGTATTTGTGACAGGTAATTCCATCAAAGGTAGTAAATAAGGACAAAAAATCCATTCAGTACTACAGAGAATTTCAGCCTCAGTATAAAATTATGAAGGTCCTGAATAATGGTGATAACACATGAAACAGATGAAATCTCAACAAAAGGGAAGGTAAAGTAGAGAAGAGAGACCCCAAAGGGCCCTGGTAATGAACATTTATATATTTATAAGGCATTTAATAAAGTTTGCTATTAGTTAACAATGCCAAGGATTTCTTGAGAACATACCATGACTTTGATCTTGTAATAGAAAATGCCTTTCCAAATAAGATTGCAATGAAATTACAAAGCATGACTATAATTAATTCTGACAACAATTTAAAATGTACAAAACATTTCAGATAGTATTTGTTGGTGAGCACTGTATTGGTATTTTTGCAGGAAGTCTGTACTTCAGATTATTGATGATGGCTACAAGCCTCCATGGCATTACTTCTTTCCACCTCATTACTGAACTTTCATTTTATCACAAAGCTAGAGGAGTAGTTTTATTGATCGACCAACTATAACTTCACATATTTGGTGACATATTCTTCAATGTAATATTTTTAAATTAATTACTTTAAGAGAGAAGTTGTGGATTTACAGAATAATTTTACATAAAATACAGGATTCCCCACCACTCTACCACCAATACTAACATTGGTATGGGAAAAGATTTTACAATTGATGATAACAATATTTTCTAGTATAATTCTACTATTTTTAACAGTAGTTGCATTTGTTAAATTGATGGAAAATTATTCAAGTTATCATTATAACTACTGTCCTTAGTTTGTGTAGGAATATTTTCTCACATATTCCTGACATTATTATTGTTATTATTAATATTTTCATGTATATCATTATTTTCTTACTCAGCTACCCATACACTGGATAAAGAAAGTGCTAGTCATAAGATTTTTACAATCACATACTTACATCATGAAAACTATTTAATTACATATTCATTACCAAAGATCAAGGCTACTGCATTACAGTTCAACAGCTTCAGGTATTTTCTTCTAACTATTCAAATACACCAGAAATTAAAAAGAAATAATATATAATGGGTCAGGAGTCATAATCTTTTGTTTAATCCTAATTTTTCTAGTAAACCTCTGTCTCATTTGATCATTCTCTCAATCTTCAGGGACATTTAGGCAATGACCATTTTAACTTCTTCATGCTGAAAGGGGTGTTGACCTTATGGGGTGGAGGAATGAAGCTGATGTTCTTGGAGAGATGGGTACCTATGTGTTTCAGGGCCTATCTGGCATAGGAACAATCAGGAGGCCTAAAGTTTCTGAAAAAATAAACTTACTTAGTAAAACTTTTATAGAATAGCGTTTATCGAATCATATACAAAACTATGGTATTCTTGAGGGTTTTCAGGAATACTTGTTGATTGGGGATTGGCATACTGTGGCAATTTGCAATATCTGGTTGAAGATTGCATAGGATTAACCTCCAGAATGACCTCTTGACTAATTTAAAATCTCTTAGCTATGGAAACTTGCATTCTTTTCATTTATTTTCTCCCTCTTTGTCAACAAAACATTCTCACTCCCAGGATGCCAGGGGCAGGTACATTCCTGGGAGTTATGGCCCACATTTCCACACCACTGTGAGTTATATCTCATGTAAGGGGCAGGGTGATGAGTTTATGTGCAGATGTTGTACATCTGAGCAACAAAAGAGGCTCTCTGGGGGTGACACTTACTCATACTTATAAGTGGGCTTTGCTTTGCCACTGCAAGAATATGTTTCATAAGGGCAAGCCTCAAGATGTTTTGAGGGCTTGGCTTATTAAATTGGGAGTCCCTAATGCCTGAGGGAATATCAGGAATTCAGTGGGGAAATTTGATAGTTCCACATTTTTCCCCATTTCCTCAAGAGGATTTTGCAAACACTTGTTTTATTTTTTGCTCAAAATACTCTAGAAAGTATCAGGATATTACATCAACCTACACAGAATAACGAGATTAATTTCCTATCCTAGGTTCCATTTAATTAGGTTGTTTAAATAAACTCAGCAGACAGGTTAAATTAGTGTGTGTTCTAGCTTGCTAGCTGTCAGAATGCAATATACCAGAAATGGAATGGCTTTTAAAAGGGGGAATTTAATAAGTTGCTAGTTTACAGCTCTAAGGCCGAGAAAATGTCCCAATTAAAACAAATCCATAGAAATGTCCAGTCAAAGACATCCAGGGAGATACCTTGGTTCAAGAAGACCGATGAAGTTCAGAGTCTCTCTCTCAAGTGAGAAGGCACATGGCAAACAGTCAGGGCTTCTCTCTCAGCTGGAAGGGCACATGGCAAACACAGCGTCATCTGCTAGCATCTTTTCCTGGCTTCCTGTTTCATGAAGCTCCCCGGGAGGCATTTTCCTTCTTCATCTCCAAAGGTCACTGGCTAGTGGACTCTCTGCTTCGTGGTGCTGCAGCATTCTCTGCTCTCTCTGAATCTCTCTCCCCAAAATGTTTCCTCTTTTATAGGACTTCAGAAACTAATCAAGACCCACTCAAATGGGTGGAGACATGTCGTCACCTAATCCAACTTAACAACCATTCTTGACTAAATCACATCAACCAGGGAGATGATCTCATTACAGTTTCAAAAATATAGTATTGAATAGGGATTATTCTACCTTTATGAAATGAGATTTGTATTAAAACATGGCTTTTCTTAGGGGACATGCTTCTTTTCAAACCAGCACAGTGTGCTACAGAAAACTATAATTTTTTGACCAAATAAATATCTCTTCCTTTAGCTTCACATTAAAATTTGATTATATTGAGTGAAATAAGCCAGAAATGAAAAGACAAATATTGTATCATCTGTAGAATACAATTTTATCCTTTACCCTGTACTCTAATTTACCTTAACCTAAACAGATCTGCCTAATTTGTAGTTCTAACTGAAGTCTGATCACTTTTTCATCTTCTTTTTAACAGTTCCTATATGGAAGAATGTTGCCTTTTAGAGCTTCTAAGCTCTAACTCTGAGACTCAGGTGTCACATAGGATGCCTAAAGATCCAGGGAACTATGAGGTTATACACAAAGAGCACAGCATCTCAGAATTTAGAAATAGCAGTTAAAACTTAGAAACAAATGTGACTGCTATAAGAACTTACAATCTAGGAACCTTTACAACAAGCCTTATTGAATATTCTACACTCATTAATTATCTATTGCCCAATATCTTCCCACTTGCTATGCCCTGATAATCTATGCTCTCAAATTCAACTCTCATAACTTTCCTCATTATAGTTACTTTATATTAGTTAGATGATACAATATTTGTCTTTTCACTTTTGACTTATTTCACTCAACATGATGTCTTCACTCATCTATTTGCATTCCTCAGAACTTCATTCCTTCCAGTAGCCACTCAATATTGCATTGTTTATGTACATCACAGCTCATTCTTCCATTTATCAGTTATCAACCCACATAGGTCACCTCCTTCCATTGGCAATAATGAATAATGTTGCCATAAACACGGGTGTGCAAATGTGTAACCAGTATCAGGGTTTGCTGGGGTTGAAACCCAGAAGGTTGCTAGCCTTTCTCAAGAAGGCTCTTAACTCTATGCTTTTCCTATCTTGCCCAGCAGATGGCCCTTGTCAGCCTGCTGCTCCCCACAGGCCTAAAGTTACTGTGCCTTTAATTCTCAGTAGATCCAGTCCCTGCCAGGGGCGTGGTTGAGACAGAGGCTGATGCTGATGGCTGGCTTAAAGTGTTTCTGTTTTCCAGCTTTTGGGGCCTGACTTCTCTAAATAACAGTCACTGTCTGTGCTTTGCCTTGTCTCTCTCTATTTTGGGAGGGGTTGGAAGAGCCACTCTTCAACCCCCTGTTTCCTGCATGCTGGAAATCTTAAAGATCTATCAAGCAGCTTCCCTTTCTCCTCTTCCAGGAGCATGTTAGAGACAGGCTGTGCTCCACTTTTTGTAGGTTGAAACTGTTGCACATTTGACACAGGCCAGGATCTGCTTTCTGTAGGTTGAGACTATTGCTGATATCCCAGACCCTTGGGTCTAAATTTTCTGAATTAGAATCGTCACTTGGGCTGCACACTACAACCCCACTTTTCATAGGGAACGTGCTTTAGGTTACTTATCTCCTCCACCTGATCAATTACATTGTCTCTTAGTCACTCCTTAGGTCCACCCTTACCTAGGGCAGACCTGAAAATCAAGAATACCTACTACTTTCTATAATGTGCTCCTAAAAAAAAAGTCCTTCTCAAAGCCAGTCCCCACCTTCCTGGGTTCTTCAACTAAAAGCTAGAGTTGGTACCTGGCTCTATGTGACCCTTTTCTTTGGTTACAGCCCTTTTCCAGTATTCTGAGTTTAATCAACTCCAGAAACCTCTGTTTTGTTTTGTTTCTTACTTTCATCAGCCTTGCTTTCATTTTACTCGAATTGGTATTGCCATATTTAGGTCTGCCAGTTTCTTTCTTGTTTGCATTGTCAATTTATCTGTGCTTCGAGCTGGTATCGGGCAGTCCAAATTTGTCAATCAAATCTGCAATTGGATCTTGATTGAGCTCTTCTTCCCTTGCTTCTAGTAGAGAGTCTTCTGTTTCCCACCAGGAAGAGACCCTGAGTCAGCCTGCTGTGCCAACGGGAGAGGGTTACCTGCCTCCACAGCATGGAAGAATTTATACTTATAGCTTGGTGATGCCATCTTGACCCTTGCATTCATTCCAGGCTGGTTTATGATGTACATTTGGTCATGGAATTCCCCTAAACAATTGTTCTAGATGGTTCCTGACTATTTACTAGCAGCCCTAGAGGTCAGACTAAATCCCACACTTCCATAGTTCGCCACCTTGCCCCCTTATGTAATCTTAACAAGCCTGGATTCTGTTAAAGTCTCCATTCCCTTATTTTTGTTTGGTTCCTTTTTTTTGGAAATTGAGATCTGGATTTGTCTTTGAAAGTAATGAAAAATATGAGACATGACAAATATAAAGAGTGAGACTTTGAAAGATATTAGAGTGATAATGTCTAAGATTTGGATATAGCCTTTGCATGGTAGTAGACAAAGCAGGAAAACAATTGATATTTGTTTTCCTCAAATATCAATTAGCTAAAGTGAAGTTAGGTTGTGGTAACAAGCTGTAAAAATCTCATAGCTTAGGTTATTCAACTATGTTGTCATCTCACACATAATTCAACTCTACTCCAGAAACTCTCTCTTAAACACTGTGAATCCTGGAAAAAAAGAATGGAGAATGTACTAAACTATGCCTTGGCCTTTAGCATTTTTTCCTGGAAGACATTTCTGCCTACCTTTTCTTTTCTAAAGCAAGTTACATGTCATAAGCTGATATTGAAGGGGTGTAGATATATAATTTTCCTTTGGAGCAGGGAATAAAGTGTTTACAAACAATAATCCAATCAATCACAGCCCATTCTATGGGTCTTAAATATACCTTCATCCCCTTCTCGCAGGGAAAATATAAAATGAAATAACACAAAATTTCTACCTAACCACTAAATAGAGGTTCTCCTGTTGCTCTGAGGAACTGAATATAAATATTTTAAAAAACACTTAAAAACTCATTTTCCACAACACATACAGCTAAAAAGACAATGTTAAGAGAAACAGGATAAATAAGAAAAGGTGCCTGTTGCAAAGGGAAAGAATGGAAGGTCACTAACATGGTAATTATAAGATCCCTTGGTCAGTAAAGGTGTTGGGACTTGGGAATATTTTTTATGTCCCATTTCTGCTCCATGGAAATAGTTACCTATAAATCGTCCTGTATTCTTAGCTCTTCCTTAAAGGATATATTTCCAAATATATTTCTTGGTCACCTGAATGTCTTTCATGGGGACTGCACACATTTGTCATTAGGCATTAACGGTTGTTAGGCATTTGTCTTAGGTAGTAACAGTTGAGGTCCAAGGTGTGTGTTAAGTCCTGAAGAGGCACAGTCTCCATCAGAGCAGTCAGGAGGCTCTTGTGGAAGTATACCTCTCTTCAAAATGAACTGAGATCCTTATCTATCAGATTCTATCATTTCTGCATTCCAATAGCTACACCCACGATTGTCTTGGAAACATGCCTGTCTCCCTCCAGCCTTAATTCAGTGGATGTTTAGTCATACAAGAGCCACGTCCTTTGTCACTTTTACTTGAACCATTTTATAAAACTGGAAAGATTCATTGCTAACTGGTTTAATTGCTTTTGATATTTTTGCCATGAATTAAATTGACCTGTTTTTGCTCAAAGTTCTTCTTGGTTTTATATTTTACAGGATGGAGAGGAGATTCATTTCCATCTTCCAACCTTCCACATTTCTCTAATTTTTCAAATTCCAATTTTCTTTGATTTTTTTCTTTGTTGCAATTTGTTTGCTCTTTTCTTTCTTGTTATTCCTTGGCAAATGCAACCTAGACACAGTCCTACTATCTTGTTCCCCAACTTCTTTGAATAAAGTAAAAAAACAAAACAAAACAAACTTATTCAGAATATCGTCTCTCTTCCAAGTAATAAAAAGTAGCATTTTTGCAAAGTGTTTTGCCACTGTGTAATACAAATTGCAGTCCTTCCAGCCTCCAATAACAGTTTCTTTACCATCCACCACCCAACTATGAAACTAAAACCATATATTTGTTTTTAGACACTATTTGTTTCAATTAGCCCACATATATTGTGTCGGTTTTAAAATATTACGTACCCCCGGAAAAGCCGTGTTTGAATTCTAATCAATCATGTAGAGGCAGCCATTTCTTTTCTCCTAATTTAATAACACAGGTTGGAATCTTTTGATTAGATTATCTTCATGGAGATGTGGCACATCCAATTGTGGATATTGAATTTTTATTAGATGGAGATATAACTCCACCTATTTTGGTGGGTCTTGATTAGATTACTAGAGTCTTTAAAAGGGGAAACATTTTGGAGAAATGACAGAAAGGACAGAGCTTAGAGTAAAGGTAGAAGCCTCAGAGCCAACAGAAACTTAGCAGCAGAGCTGACACAAATGCAGACATGTGGAGAATAGAAACACTCCTGTTTGGAGATGCTTGGCGACCAGCAGACATTGCCATGAGATGCTAAGCAAGCCAGAACCTGGAGGGAGTCAAGGGAAGCCAAAAGATGAAAACCAGCCCTGGAGAAGTAAAGTGCATAACTCCACATGAAGAAAAGCTGAAAGCAACAGAGGCCAGGAGAGAAGGACCAGCCAGGAGAGGTGGATGTCAGCCACATGACTACCCAACTGACAGAGGTGTTCCTTTTCTTGAGCGAAAGTAACTTTTTGTTGTTTCTTTCATTTGCACTTTTACTTCCTTAGAACTATAAACTTGTAATTTATTAAATTCCTCTTTTAAAATCCATTTGAGTTCTAGTATATCGCGTTCCAGCAGCTTGCAAACTAACACATATATAATCTACTTACTGCTTTATTAGAATCTACACTTTCCCAAATGAAGTAAAAACATTTCCTTATGTAATCCAACATAACAATAACTCAGCAGAGTGTGTTTGCCTTGCTATTTTCTTGGCACATCTTTTCCCTCAGAGTTCTTAAAACACTGACTGGTCAATGCCCTGGTTTATTATCATCTTAATCTCACACCAACATTTAAAAGAGTGTTAAATTTGTCAATAGATTGTGTGCTAATGACTCGAGGGAAAGTCTAAATTTGTGCATACAATAAAGAATAAAACACAGTTTAATGAAATGGTGTGCACCTTAATTTTGAAAACTTAAAAATAAGGTTGGAGATACTTTAAATATATTTTAAAATTAATTTTTTTATTTTGAATTCAAGATTTTAGAAATCCATGAGACAGATATTTAGTTTGCTTCTCTTAATTAGTTTTCTAACTACTTATTAATATAAGACCATACCATCTGTCTACTTTGTAAAATAATTTCATATTAAATGAATTAATTGATTCTTGTATTAGAACTATAAATGTACAAGTATTTAAAAGTAAAGGATGTCCCACATTTTACTCTCTGATGCCAATAGAAAATATATATCTCTCATAGTTTTCTCCTGCCCACGATAAAACAACATACCAATATTAGCTAAAACATAAAGAAATCTATCTACCTATCTATAGGTTTATTTATATAACTTTAAGTTTATACATATACATATGTATATATGTAAACCAACTCATTTAATTTCACAACAATCCTCTGAGTTAGAAATTGTTATTATTACTGCTCCAGTTGAATGGATGAGTTAAATTGAGGCACAGAAAATTCAGTTTTGTGCACATAAATAAATAAGAAAGTCTGGATTTTGAAAGCAGACTGTTTGGCTCAAGAATTTGTGTTTTTAACCAAGCCATTATCCTGCATTGCCATTTAAATATATTAATAGACAACATATTATTTTCCTATAATCATGAAAAAATTAAGTGAACAATAATCAAGTGACAGTTATACATACACCACAGATCTTTACTTTTTATATCACCTAATTATCCCAAAACCTAACAGAGCATTTTGGTCTTTGTTTGTATCCAATAAATGAAGATTACATGAATCCATGTATGAAGGATTACAATATAAGGAAAAAATGCATTAATGATTTTTAACATTTTTCATTTCCTGTATCTGATATTTTTAGGAAAACTTGTTTGTTTGTGTTAGGATTGTTTATAATGAAGTAAATGAGACATTAAAGTAATGAAAAGCTGATATTTCAAACTCAGAAGTTGTCCTGAATGGAAAAAAAAGAACTGATTTTTTTTTTATTGCTTAAAATAAATGAATTCAATTGAATTTTGTAATTTGCATAGTTAATTTTGACAAAATAACTAGAAATTATTTTTTTGGATCTCCTGTGAATTTGATATTTTAACCTAAGTAAAATTATTGTTGTAATTGTCTTGTAAAGCTCATCCAGTTATCTGACTAATAATGACTTTGTTTCAGATTGAAAAGTGTCAGTAGGTAGCAACAGAAAATGACAGATTGATACAATGAATAATTAAATGACTCCAAAAGACTCTGGTTTGCTTTGAATCATCCATCTATGGTGCCGCATTATTCAGAAATGAATGAAATTCTATAAATGAATAATGGTTTAAGTGCACTCAATTGTTATTGCACAAGCATTTCCCCTTCCATGTAATCAGAAAAATTGATGTGGCTAAAGCTAGACTCATGTTCTTCCTTTAAAGTTACACTGAACAGATGCTGAAAACAAAGAAGCTAAAAAAAAGCTTTTTGCAGTATACAATGTATCAAGTAAATTAATGACAATCCTTAAGCTTTCCAAGCCTGATGTTATGAATATGATAAATCGAATACTTTAGGGTTTGTAAGGTTGTGTGTATCTGGATAAAGCCACTATTAAATATGATAAAACTGATTATGTTAGGCATAATATATAATTTATACACAAAAGGATTTTAAACAAGTACAAAATTCATCCTTTTTTCATGGTTAATTAAAAGACAAAAAAGCAAATAAGAAGTCAGACAGATCCCAATTAAGTGCAATTTAGGACAAAAACCTGGAGCATTTTCTATAATGTTGACACGATTCATCAAATGTCTATGAGAAACCTAATCTTTGTGAGACCGTACAAGGTACAGGCGATACAGAAGTAAAAAGTAAACAATTTATCATTGAGGAATTTACTATCTCAGAGAGTCTGAAAAATTAAAAAATAAATACATGCAGCACAGTGAGATTATGCGTACATGGTCAGATTGTGTGTAAGGTACCACAAAAGCATAAGGAGATCCAACTTTTCTGGCTTTTGGAAGAAAAGGGTGGTCACTGGATTATGGTAACTGTGTATCTGTGCATTTAGCCTACCTAATCTTCAGGTTTATTTGGGTATCTTCCTGTGGTTCTGCGACACTGTCAGTTACTATGTTTCTCTATACCTATGAGTGAGCCTGTGCCCCAGGGAGGCCATGAGTGTACCTCCATCAGTGGCCATTGTATTGGGGTCTGGGATGGCCAGACCTGCCCAGGTGTTCTCTGGGATTGAAATTGATATATGGACATTGGGAAGAGTTTACATTACTAAAATCTCGAGGGTGTGAATCTGCGTTTGAACATAGGCATATCACTTACAGAGGATGAAACCTAGTGGAGGCCAACAAAGCCAAACAGTCCAGAGGGAGAGATTTCTGATTACATTGGTTAAGCCCTTACTTTCATTCATGAATGGAACCAAGAAGGAACAAGTTGTAAAAGAAAATCGACAAAGTTCTAAAAATTTGAGCCTCTGATTCTACATGTACTAAATTCAGCTACACATCTGAAAGTATATGATAAAATGATACTTCATCCTGTTTTTATGAGCTAGCTCAGGCTGTGATTAAATTACTTGGAACTGAAATTGCATTGGCAAACCTTACGGATAAAGATTAAAAAGATAGTGAGGAAAATTTTGGACAGATGGAGATATTTAAGCTAAATACTGAAAGATGTGTAGGAGTGAATGAACTGATGATGGTGGAGTGGGGGTGGGGTGGTTGCGGTGTTCTCTATAACTGAATAAAAATGAAAGTCCTGGCAAATGAGCAAATCAGAAAAAGTACAGTGCATCCAGGAATGTGTGAATATGGCTAAAGCAACTGAGGCACGTGGCGGTATTCCAGGAAAAAGTGGGTAGTCAGGGTCCCACTCTGAGACAACTGTAATATTTTGAGGATTTAGGTTTTATGTTGAAATTATTGGAAAGATCTTAAAGGATTTAGACAGAGGGTTTAAGTTATGAAAATTGTTATTTTACATTGATATCACTGGAGCATGATGGGGAGGGATATTGGACACGGGAACTACTCACAAGTCTGATGTAATTCAGGTGAGAAATAACAAAGGCTTAAACTAGAACATTTGTCAAGATGTTTTGGTAGGGAGATTCCGTTAGTGCCGGCACTCTTTGTAGATTGAGAAGAGCTCATCAATGAGTCTAGTATGATTGGCTTGGGCAATGGAGTAGCTGATAATGCCATTATACTGAGATAAGTATAACCAGAATGATATAGATAGATAGATAGACAGATATGTTTAATATATACATATGCTATATATATCACATATATAATGAAATAATATGAAAGAATAATATATATTATGTATAATGAAGTGTTATGTATTACGTATATAATGAAAAATTGGACATTTCAAGTGACATATATATAGATAGATATGTTTAATATATATATATGCTATATATATCACATATATAATGAAATAATGTGAAAGAATAATATATATATTATATATAATGAAGTGTTATGTATTATGTATATAATGAAAAATTGGATATTTCAAGCTATATATAGATAGATATGTTTAATATATATATATATGCTATGAAAGGATAACATATACATTATATAAAATGAAGTGCTATATATTGTGTATATAATGAAAAATTGGACATTTCAAGTGATATATATGTAGATAGATATGTTTAATATATATGCTATATATATCACACATATAATGAAACAATATGAAAGAATAATATATATATTATATATAATGAAGTGTTATATATTATTTATATGATGAAAAATTGGACATTTCAAGTGATATATCAGCTAAAATGAAATTTATGTTTCCGTGATTCCTTTAGCCACCCACCATAGCAAACCCTATATTTCCCCATTCTAAACAAATTTGGCATTTCTCAAACGTTTACACCTCAGTTAGCACACTTTCGACCTCTTTTTCCCCTAAATTTTCCCCTTTGCTCTCTTCCATTGGGTATTCCATAACATTGAGCATGGCTTCTATTTTGGGATGTAAAAACTTCCTGCCAGGTTCAGATATTGTGATTTCCTAGCATATATAACTTTTTTCTGCCAGTCATCTCTTTTGCTTCCTCTGAAGAATGCTGAATCTTTCCAGAGTTTGCCAACCCTCATTGAACACTTCTGTTACTGCCAATGCTCTGGAGTTCTCTGGGTATTGATTGAAACAATGATTTTGTAAAAAAAACCGTGCTCTATTTAGTGCAGAAGTAGAGGCCGATTATTCTCCCTCATGAACTTTCTTCCTTCACTTGCTCATCAAAAGAGGGTTGCTTATAGCACTGATGTCTTACAAAAGACTTTCCGTTTGTACTTACCTAGCTCCCTTTTCCCCAAACCTGGGTTATGATACAGTTTTGGATATCAGCCACTAATTTGCACCCTTTTAATGTTGGGGACATCCTTAGTTAATCAGCTGATCTGCTTGAATTTCTCTGCTTTAAAGACTAATTCTCATATATGCCCCTCAAACAAGTGAACTGACTTTGTCAATTTGCCAGAGGAGCCCACAACTCTCTAAATATACCATTGAATCGATGGGAAGACTGACTTTTATGTGTTTCCATGTTACATAAAATCATGCAAAGTACTTTTCCCCAAGTGGCCTGAAGGCATTCCTGATAAATGAGTTAAAGACAACTTGAATGCTTAGATGATTAAACTCTTAGATCACTGCAGATATGACTGTGGCTTTTGTAGGTTTAAAAATGCCATAGAATCCTAGATAGTACTTTTCCCAGAGGAGATCTGAATAAATTCCTGATAAATTTGGTTTTATTTTAATACAATAATTTTGTTTTCTTAAATTATTTAACGAGAGTTGTATGAACTTCTCCTTGCAGGATTTCTCCTATATTTTAAACACCAAATATGAGTACACAATGAGGATTTTATTTTGAAAATTATTGAGAATGACAGGGTAAGTCACCCTGCATAGTCTATTGATTTAGCTCATAAATATTAAGTGCATACTATCTTAAAAGCACTCTTCAAGCACTGGGAACAGAGCAAGTGAACAAAACAATAATTTATGAAGAATTATTGTTATTATTGCTAATAATTATTATTTATTATTGTTATTTGTTACTATAACAATTAATAATTGTTATTATTGTTAATTTGTGAAGAATTATTTTAATCACTGAAAATGGTTAATGAATAAGAAAGATACGAAATTTCATTCATAAATTTTTCCAGCTGTGAGGAAGGTGGGCTTTTAAATTGTAAATTAGTTATCACAAGGCAGTATAACATTCTGGAATCATTCATGATTTTGCAAAGATAATTGCAAATATCTAGAAACAGAAAAAATATGTCAATCTAAATTGGATACAGTTTTTGATAAGATCACTGTGCAAATAGATTCAAATAATGCTGTATATATAGTGCACATGTTATTCAGGACTATTTAGTAATATTTTATACCATATTTTAGGTATTGACGGAGAATTGTGATCTGATGGGATTTTACTAATTTAAAAAATTACACTTATAGGGTACCAATTAAAGATTTAAAATAAATTTGAACATTGCATTATAGTGTCCCTTTTGTTCTGGTTTAGATTTCTAATTTTAATATTTGGCAAATAAAATTACTTTCAATCTAGAAAGCAGAATGAATATGTTGGACATGAAAATCAATTGAAAGAATAGAAATATGTGTATTATTAAGAATTTTTAGTTTAATGAATGAAAATAAGACTATAAATATTATATGGAATTTTGAATATAACAGAATTCCTCCACGTCCTGTTTGTGGTGGTGGTTACATAAATCCGTACATGAGTTAAAATTTGAAGCTGCACACCAAAAAACTGAATTTTGCTTTATGTAAATTAATGAAAGTATAAATAATAAATTAAAAATATCTTTAAATTAAAAAAAATAGACTAAGTCCTCTGCAGCTACACTTTACTAATTGTTTTTCAAATTTAGTCTTTAGAGGCTTTAATGAATAGGCATATTTTGTTTGAGGAAGCGTTAACACTTACACTTTCAAATACTTTGTGAGTGAAAAAGGAACATACAATTTTAAAGATGATCCTGAAACTGTATGAACATTGAATTTAGCCCAAGTGATGAGATTTTAGTATAAGCCGATTTACCTTTATAGATGTTGAAGTTGCTATATTGTGGTAACTCACTTGTCGGTTATAGCAGATTGACCTGAAGCATATTTTATCTATACGGTAGTGCTAATCTGAATGAAATACCTAGTGACTAAAGAAAAATAATTTCATTTTGCTTACAAAACCAATTTCCCATAATTTATAGCTGCTACCATAAATAATAAATAGATGGAGTTCTTTATTCTCTAAATTGTCTAGATAATCTTCTCTTTCTGAATATCCAAATGAAGATACGCATACCAAATAAACATTCAATAATGTTTTCAATATTAAATAAATGTTGCTTATTGTTACACAACATGTTTTATTTTAGTTAAACATTTCTTCTAAAGTAGTATAAACTGTTCCAACTCAATTTTCCTAATGAATTTCCAGGCCAAAACTAATATATCCTAAATTTTCTTGATTTTCCATTGTATAATGAACTGAATATTGGAAATGGATATTTCCGGCTTTATATTTCCAGACAGTTATCAATTTCTAACTATAGATAATTTTCGTATGGCAAACAAAGTTCATAAAACTTCAATATACTATTTTTATATTTGATCCCCAAGAATGATTTGTGGAAGAAATTCAAGAATACTATTTCCTTTCTTAATCAAATTGCATTCTTTGTTTGCCCCCTTACTTTGAAACAGTAATTTGGCTCCTGTATTCTTGGAGCCTTGGAAAACATCAATCACTTTTGCAGTTGTAGTAGGCATAGCGTTCTAAGATAATACAGTTTAAAGCACAATCCTTCTCCTATAATTCAATTTTTTCATTAGACAACATTTTTAGGATACACTAAGAAGTTGTTAAATTGATTTCAGTTGGAATGGGAGTCGAGTTCAGAGCCTCTCAATTAAGCATTAGGGGTTTCTTCTGGAAACTACTCAGGTATTAAAGAAAATTACATTTCTGCACTATAGAGTCACAATATTCAACCTGGCTGCCCAGTGACAATTGGTATCTTCTTGGCCTACTTTTGACATTTATTTTCCTCTAGCTTATATTTAGAATAGAGAGAATTTAGTTGTATTTGAGGGAAGGAGCCAATGGGAAAGGCTGTGAAAAACCCTGGCATGTGCGTGGAGTGGCATACAATATCCAGAGTACACAGGGAGATGAGCCAAACATTTCCTAGACATAGATGATTTTTGCAGTGGTATGCTGACTTATTTATCCCATCAAAGCTGGTTATACATTTCCATATCTGTGTCATGGTGTGGGTGGTCTTATGTTGAAGAGTTAACTGGTGGAATTAGTTGCTTGTGACTTATACATATGTGAAACACTTACAGATCCTATTGCACGTAAAGGCATTTAGTGGAAACCCAGACTTGAATCAAACTGCTGGTTTCCTTAAAGGAGCCAGTCCTGGAGGTTAACATTATGCAGTATATAGAAAGTTTCCCAGAGTCCTGACTAGGTATTGCTACCTTTTCCCATGGTGTTGGATAAAACTTTCCCACTCCTTTTTGTCAGAAGGGTCTCCTTTCTAGCATACAGCTCTCTCCATTCACTTTTGTCTCTATACTATTTCCTTCCCAAAGGCTACTCTTGGGATTTATTCTCATATTAGCTGGCTGTGCTGGGCACAGTCTAGGAGAGATGGCCACCTAAGTGACTTCATATCCCTTGATTTCCTACTCTTTTCTATGGAACATAATTGGAAATCTTTTCTCATTTTTACTTTGGTTACTTTTCTTGTTTTTAATTCTGATAATCTGGTGGATACAATTTTCTGCCTTAAGATGTAGATCATTGTCAAGAAAGTTCAAATTTGAAATAGGCTTTGGCATAAGATTACTCATGCCCTGACACAGCTCCATAAGTGTGATGCTTTGGGGCTGAATGCATCCCAAAGAAGATCATGTTTTTAAAGGTAACCCATTCCTGTGGGTGTGACCCATTTTGAGAACGTTCTTAACTTGAGATATGAACCGCCTCATTCAGAGTGGATCTTAATCCTTTATAAGAGGATAAAATACAGAGAGAAGACACAAAAAAAGGCCCCAGAGATGCTAAGAGAGACAGAAGACAGTGAAAGGACACAAAAGTTGAGAGACAAAGCCATGGAAGCAAGAAGCTGAAAGTGACAGAACCTAGAAGAGAAGGGAGAGACTAGCAGACAATGCCATGTGCCTGGCCATGTGCCAGAGGAGCTGAGGATTGCAGATACCAGTCTTTGGGGAGGAAGTTTCACTTGTCAATGCCTTGATTTGGACATTTTCATGGTCTAAGAACTGTACGTTTGTAAATTAATAAATTCCCATTGTTAGAAGCCAGCCCATTTCTGGTATATTGCATTTCATCAACTTCAGCAAACTGAAACAATAAGCGTAAAAATATCTCCCAAATTACTGTAAGCAAGCCTGTGTTCCTCTTTATAGATTCTCCTGAAAACAGTCTTCCCAAACTGCCATCCTTGCACCAGCAGCAGCAGCATCCATGCAAATGCAGGTCCTTGCTCTGGACCTACTGAAGCCGAAATGTCAAGTCTGGGGCTCAACAAACGGAGTTTTCGTAAGCCAGCCAGGTGATTCTGATACAAACTCAAATTTGAGACCCTCTCTACTAGGATGTCAAAGAGAATACTGATATAAATAGCATACATTTTATAAGAAAGATAGAGAGTTCAATTAAAATCACCATAATTATTGGGAAATGCAAGCAACTACTAGGGCCTAAGGGACCAATTCATTAATTCAAAGATATTCATTAAGCCTCTGTGATGTTCAAGCCACTAGGACTGTGAGATAAGTATATAGTCATGAGAAAAGTAGATATGTTGCCTGTGCTCTTGATTATAACACAGTGGAGAAGAGCTACACCAAGTACAAATACCTTATAAGAATTTTTTATGTATAAGCAGTACAGGGTACCATGAAAGAGTTTATGATAAAAATGTAATTTAGACTCATGGGTCAAAGAATGGCTTTCTGAGGAATTCATACTCCAATGTGACTTGTGAAGGGGACCACAACTTCTCAGGCAATGGAGCAGGGTAAAGGTAGAAGAGAGCATTCTAGGCTAAAGGAACAGATGAATCCCTGAGAAAGCCCTGAGTTGGAAAGGATGTGGGTCTGTTTGGACAAACGTGATGTACATGTGCTGTGGAGCACTGTCTAGCCTCTCCATCAAGAGGAGACCCATGCCCAGCCATCTTGCCCCAAATTGGGTCAAGTCTGAGGGGCCATCTGAGCCCCAGAGTTTCCAGTGAGACCATCAGAGCTTTGGTTGCAACTGCAGATCCTTTCAATGTCTCTCTCTGTGCAAGCCCACTTCCTTCACGTCCTTGCATTTCCAGTAGGACTCCATAATGAACCTCCTGCACACGTGTCTTTATTCCAGAGTCTGTGATCAGGGAGCCAAACCCAAGACCGTGAAAGGGACATTGAGACTGAAGGATCATCTCACAGTAGCAGAGAGCAGTGTGAGATGGACCAGGACATTCAGGTAGAAGAAAGATGCAAGCTTATGTTAAGGAGAATGGATTTTGTTCTGAATGCAATAAAATGCAGTTAATCCAAATATGATTTTAAAGGCTTTCTCTGGTGACTGTATGGCAATAGAATGGAAAAATATTTTGCATGCCTGTTGATGTAAAATAAAGGAATTGGCATGTTTTCCTTCCCCCGATGATATTCTGCTTTTATCCTATATTCTCTTACACATTTAGACTTCTCTCTATTGGCTTTCATTAAACAAGAATAAAATTATTTCATAAAATGAGGTAGATATTTTAAGTTTTCTGGAAGAAGGCCTGAGTTTTTTTTAACTCTCAGGAGTAACTAACATGATTCTGAATACATGGTAAATGCTCAGTATTGAAGTTTAAATAAAAATTTACCTTGGGCACAAGGATTGCAAGAAAGGCATTGGCTCTCCCCAGTCTCATCTGAACTCATTATTTCTGAGTGTTCCCTGCGGCAGCCTGCAGTCAGTTCTTTAGCTTTGGCAAGCACAAGGACTGGATATATCAACACACTAAGAATAGGTCTAACTCCTGAGAGCAGACTAACATTAACTAAGCCTCTAGAGACAGATGTTCAAGTCCTGACCTTAAGGATGAATCAGCACATTTTCATCTTTCTGTAAGCCACACCAGAGGCCGAAATACAACTAAGATGCTGTCTGTTCATGTGTTAGACTAAAAGACAAATTACAATCAGAAATATGTTTGATAAGCACAGAATCAGGACAAAGCAAGCCACTATGAAATTAGAATGTTTGAAGGCATCATTCTACAGTTTGATTCATTCACATCCAAAATGTGTGTTTTTCTGCCATTAAGACTAGACAGTAAGTATCCTGGCGCTTACATGAGCATGCCCCAAATTGTCTTTCCTGATGTTTCCAGAGGGAAGCAGACCCTTCATCAAAGAAACATAATTTTTATTACCTAATGGAATTACTTTAATGAGATTTTAATCAACCCTTGTTAGAATCATTTTTCTAACCATTTTCTAATCATTTCTCCAGAATGATTTTTCTCCTGTCTTTGCCCTGATTCTTTTTAAAAATTTAATAGTTTAGCTCAAAATGAATACTCTTACCTCCATTATGTAAAGGAGGCATCTGATTAGTTGGTAGGGTCTCATTTTTATCAATTTTCACCACTGGCGCATTAACTAGTATAAGAATTCTGATTGTATAATAAAAAGTACTTTTTGAAATGACTACATTGTGTGGACTAATGAAAGATAACTTGATAATTAATTCTTAAATAGGTCAAAAGTGGAAGTGAAGAAAATAACTTTTCTATACAATAATAATATTTATTGAATGCTAATTATCTGAATTTATTTGTTAAGACAGCACAGAACAACTTCTGCTATGACATAGTGGTATATGTAGCTTAGAAATAGAGCTCCCAGGCAAAATTTTGAAAATTTTGCAGTGGATATTCTTTACTCCTAATTTCCCTTTTTTCTTCACAAAGATAAGGGAAATCAACAGGTTATTTAGTAGTGTATATGTTTACTTTGTATAACAACTAAATTATATAGTCCTTTTGCTCCCAAGTTGTACATTTGTACATTAAGTCCATCTCCCAAGTTGTGTATTAAGAATGTCATCCACTTAAACTTAGACAAAAATTTTTTATTGGATAGGTGTAGTATTTTAGTGACAAATTTTAGTTCTGACCAGAGATTAAAGGAGGAAAATAAGTCTGCTGGAGAAGACATGGACATGCTCCAGTGACCATATCTCCATCCTTGCCTGTCCCACCTCCTTTTCTTTTTGTGTACATGTTTCATATGCTTCCACTGCATAACCTGGAAGAGACATTATGTCTAATGGAGCAGCCTGTCTGTACCTTAAACTCAAAACTGGAAACAAGCAGCCCCAGATGCTTACCTGGACAGAAAATCTCAGTGGCAGGGTCTCCTCCCCTGGGTTGTATAAATGCCCTGCCCTTGGGCAGCACAGATCTGTCTCTCCTTTCTGACGTAAATTGGGGCCTAAAAGACAACATCCACTGAATTTCACCCAAGCATTTGGCTTCCCCACGAGAGCAGTCATGATGGAATCTTTTTGACCCTTTGTTCTCTATAGGTGATGAAGCAGTCTTTTGCTGAAAGTTTCTGTTGTGCCTTCTGTGTTCTCACAACGCCCAGTGTAGCAACTCACTCCACAAAGCCTTGAGTGAAAGCAAAGCATTAGAAGGAACAGCAGTATTGTGGAGTAAAATAAATGGGGACTTAAAAGACCTGCGTTTTATAGTGATTGACTATAGTCAATCCAGTACCCAGTATCTCTAATTATTAGATTATTTTTCTATAAAATGAAGATAATAGCATGTGCCCTGTATTAGTTTTCTAACTGTTAAAAGATGTGTCACACAATCGCTTGCCTTAAACAGTGGGGGTTTAATGGCTCATGGTTTTGAGACTAGAAAAGTCCAAAGTCAAAGTGTTGTTCTCTCCCTGAAGACTGGAATTCTGGGGCTAGCTGTCTGTGATCCTTGGTTCTTAGTTTTTTGCCACATAAACATGCACACGATGGCTTTTTTTCCTTTCTCTTCTGGCTTCTGGCTGCCCCATGTAGGGCTTCTTTCTATTTCTAGTTTCCTGCTTATAAGCACATCAGCCATATTGGATTCAGTTTGGGTTCATCTTACCTAATAATATCTTCAAAGGTCCTATTTACAATGTGTTTATATCCGCAGGACCAGGGGCTGGGACATGATGAAATCCCCAACATGCTTCCACAAAACAACTTGCTTATTAAAGCTAATTGAAATCATGGTGTAAAACTAGAACCTTACCCAAATGCTAGTGGATAGTATTAGTAGTAGTGACACCATATAAAGTATTGCTAATATAATATTTATACTCAAAATCTTATTAATAATAATCGTAGTAAAATATGAACCTATTTATGTCCAGGAGAGTGAGGTACATAAAAGGAATTAAGTGTTTATTAGTTTACATTTCAATTTTCATCAAAACAAACATGTTAACAAATATATTTATGATGAATGGACAGAATGTTTATGGCTCGTTACTTTTGTCAGTTTGTTTCAGTTTTAGTTTTTTTGTTTTAAGATTAAGATTCAGGAACACCTTTTTCTTCTTTGGCCTGCATTCTCTGCAGACCCAGGCACACTGATGTCAACCTTAATATAAATGTGGAACAAATTTGTTTTATATAGCTTTGCTACCAAGCAGTGGATACAAAGCCTTTCCTTCTTGGTTCACTGTTTATGTATAATGCAAATGCTATGATAGCTCAGCAAGATATCATAAAGCATAAATGTCAGATTGATTCAATTGATAGTATTTGTAATGTCGGATTTTTTGCATTTGAAAGCATAGATGATGAGATATTCAAAACATGGCTGAGTCAAGCAGCAACCTCAAATAGAAATCCTTCCATCAACAGTGCCATGTAATTATTCCTCTAGTGCCATCTCACAACTACTGCCAAAATAAACTTTATAAACACATTTTATCCTGCCAATCTGCAACTCAAGGAGCTGCAATTGATCCACACTACTTATCATTTTAAGTTACAAATACATCTTTCACTTATTTATTGACTCAACAAATTTTCATTGGGTTCCTACTATAGAGAAGAAACTATTCTAAGGGCTAGAAATACAATGGTGATTAGCTCAGAAAAATCATCAACAGTCTTTCATTTTATTTATCAAAGTTGCTATAATCTTTACCTCATTTATCTAAGTCAATTCTACTAATGGCTATTCCATTCTATGCTTTTCATTTATAAACTTTGGACTTTTAATTTTTTTTCCCTTTCAACTTGCTTTTAAACTTTATCTGAAATGCCTATTTCACTTTCTTCAGCCCATTCAAATTTTTATGATTATTTAAAAGCCTATTTTTTTCCCGACTGGGCTCATTTTTGGTTTCTCTACATCACACCCTTATGGTTGAATCACTGACACAGTTTATTACCTAAGTATTTAGTATGTTCACATCTTTAAATTTTCTTTTACTATTTAGATTACTGACTGCTAATAAGCAGTAATATGATCATATCACTCTGATGGATTCATCCCAATGCTTGCTTAATTTCTAAGTATTTACCATCTAATGAATATCAGATTGACCTTTAGAAACAGCAGACACTTTCAATGAGCCATGCTAACAGAATTAAGATTAAAACATCTTATTAAATATTAAAAAAATTAGAAAATACATTTTACACTTTGGGATTTTCTGCCATGATATTTTAATCATTTATAATGAATCTCAGAAATAAATGTGCCTTCATCGGCAACTTTACTATTCAGGTTGAAAATCTATATTTAACATTTAATATTTACAATATTAAAATTCCTCTTTGCATCATGAACTAATGAATACATGGTGTGCGGTGCTTAATTATACCGAGAAATTTGTGTTTTCCCATTCTCCGTTTTTAGTTGTTTGTTTTTTAAAAAAATTGAAAAGTCAGATTCAGGGACAATATCTGCAATGCATGCAATAGTGAAGAGATATCTCAGCACAAGAAAAATGGCACATGTAAAACTACATTCCGCTTAAGAACATTTCTTTCTCCCAGTAGTTCCCTGGCATGCAGTTTTGTTTTAACCTACATGCATATGTATTTTGGTTTTTAAAATAGAATATGTAAATGTATAAAATGTGTAAGTGTCCTTGGTAGGAATGGCTAGACAAAATAATTTCTTTCTCAGAGTTTTGAATATTTCATTTGGCATTTAGAAGAAAACAATAAGCAATTGTTTTGAAAATTGAAGTTCTGACTTAGTTTCGATATTTATATTTTATGAAAATAATTAAAGTATATTTCTAGGCAAAAATGGGCATTTGCTTCTTGACAGCTATAATATACCCTTGTATTACCAAAGATAAAGTGAATTCGAAAAAATAGTTCTGGTAATTTTTGAATATAGTGTTGCATTTGAAAAGACTAAAGTTTCCCAGTGTGATTAATGACCATTTTATAATATTCATTGCATTTCTTTCTTTATGAATAACATCTATTTCAACATATGGTGAAACTGAAACTTTCCTCCAAATTGAGTCACTAGGCAGATATTAGCTACAGAAGAAAGTAGAAAAGTGGCAAGAAAATAAAGAATGTTGTGGAGTTAATTTCCCATAGAATCCTTTATCAGTAGAAGATTGCCAGCCTAAAAGACATACTAACTTTCCTAATGGTATGGTTCAAGGGTTTTATTCCATTGTTCTTTTAAAAACTTTGCTTGGAGCATTTATAGTGCATTTCATCTTCAAAATACTTTAAAACTGTCAACTAGCTAGTCCTCACAACACCCCTTTGAGGCAGGTAACCATTATTATTCTCATTTTGGATTTGGGGGAAAAAATAGTACAGTGGTAAAAAAGAATGTTTAATGACTCAGCCAGAATCCTGAAGCTAAATTCTAGACTATCACCATGGCTTATACTCAACCAAAATTCTCTTTCATATCTACTCTTATAGTTATGTAGGTGTGGTTTATGCAAATATTCAGCAGATAGTAATTGAACAGTAACTCCACACAACACTTAATTTCTAGATAAAATTGACCCTGAGTCAACAGAGAACTCATAAACTTACTTACACACATACAGATATATAGATTTAGATAGACATCTAGAGGTTGGTAATGTGAAATGTAAAGAAATAATTATCATTCCATGAAATATGTTTTTAATTGCCTGAGCAAGATTCTGTTATTGAAAAGAGAAAATTCCTTGTACCTAAAAAATGATCAGTGAACCCTCAAGGAACAGGTTAGATTTAAAGCAACCCTTAAATATATATCAATTGTAAATTTCTTCCCCTTTTTCATGCAGCCTTAGAACTCTAGGAAGATGCCTAAATTTTTTCTCCCAAATGTTCTATCTACTACTAGAGTCAATACCCTTGAATTCTTCCTTTTTGTTTGCATGCCAAAATGATTTTCTCACGTCCAGATTTGAGTGTGTACCTTTAGTTTTCTTTGAAGCTTCATTAACACAAAATCTCCATGTCCAGGGAATTGAGAAAGTCTATTTTTCTCAAGGAACTTGGACATTTTTATTATTAGACAGATTTAGAAAAATGTAGCTTGAAGAACAAAATCTAACTTCTTTTCATTAAACAAGATCTCCCTGTTTTTGTTTTGCTTTTTTTTTGTTTGTTTGTTTGTTTCTGCCGTCACTGATCCTCAGCCACCTGACAGCAGCAGACGTTCTTGTAAAATTCTTTTACATACTTCATCATAGTTCTGGACATGATCTGCTGGAATTATTGTATATTACTTTGTTTCCCCTCTATGTGTCAGCCAGATACCCTCACACTATCTGTACATGTAGTAATGGAATAAATGCCAACTTATTGTTACCCACAGGATAAACGGTCAGATGAATGCACAATTTCTGTGCATTCCAAGGTGTAGGCAGTGTCTCAAATAAACATTCCCGGTGATAAAAATTCCTTGATGTGATTTTTTAAAAACACAGAAGTCTAGGAAAAGCACTGAGTTTTGTTAGAAGAGAGGGCAGGAGAGATTATTTGGGATCAGATCATAGAGAATTTTGCACACTGGTGATTATTCTGTTTCCCGTTTTTCCTATGATTCATTCTCTCCTTTTCTTTGGTCAAAGTCACACGTCTTAATTTTTCACATTCAATCAAGCATCAGTTATTGCTCCCAGTTCAATCCCATCTATACAGATTTGGACATTGTTGTAAAATTATTTCCCGACAGGTAATTAGTAACTGATTCTCACTTCTGCAAACATCCATTTATCCTGTACACACCCAGACAATTAGATTGATCTTTCCACAATAGATCTTTTATCTTATCATTCCTTACTCTAAAAACTTCAATGACTCTTCACTATCTATACAATGCAGGTAGGACTAATTGATGTCTTCTCTTTCTTTGCTTTTATATACATTTGTTTGAAAAAAAAAAAAAAGGCCTACAAACTTTGTCAGAGAAATATAGCTATAGAGTGTAATCATTTGTAAAAACAATGTTTAGTTTTTCTAAAGGACATTGACTCCCCACTCCAAACTAGTTCAGGACATATGGCAAAGAAGGCAGTGTTTATGAAGACAAAATATAATGCTATAAACCTATGTATTAAAAATCTTGTTCAGAGATTATTTAACTTCCTGATGCTCTTTGGAGCTAAGACTCATTATTGGGAGCACATGGTCCATTTCTTTCTTTGGCACAAATAATGTGAATTGTTTTAACCTATTTTAACCATAAGCTAAATTTTAAAAGAGCAGTTTGGGAGTTGTAGAAAGTATTAAGGATAGACAGATTTTTAAAGTATCCTCAAGAAAAATTTGAACTGTACTGAGAGTTGAAGCCACTATTAAATTATCCATTCATACGTGTTTGTGTGTGTTCAACCATACATTCGTTCATTTTATTTTATTTTTTTATTTTTTAAAAGAGAAACTTCCCTGAGTTAAGTGCTGGAGATAACAATAAACCAGATACTACCACCCTAACTTCCATGATACTAGCAAATTATTGTGACTTTGGTAATTATTTTGACTCTATAAATTGACTTTGACTTAAAGAATCTCTTAAATTAGAGACAGAACCTTTATAAAAGATGAAAAGATGTATTAAGAAAATATACTACTTCAGAGTCAGATAGACAAGTTTAAATTTCACACCTGTAATTTAATAATTATATGAACTTGAACAAAGAAAACAATTTGTTTCTATTTAATTGTGGGACAATTGGTAAAACTAAGGACAGTTACATAGTACATCTTTCTTTTTAAAACTCTCATTTATATTAATGTACAGAAGATTATGAAAATTCTTTCAGTCAAGATTTCAGTTTATCTTTAATTAAGACAGTATTTTCTCAAATTATTTAATCAACGATACCTTAATCCACAAAAGATTCTGTGAAATTAAGTATTCTAGTGAATATATTATGGGAAATGCTGACTTAGAAAATAGGTGGTAAGTAAAATTATTTTGAAGGGTAGAAGTAGGTTTTAGAAATAGGCTTCTAAATGAAATGTAGGACAAGGACATCTAGGGGAAAGAAGAGGGTAGAGTTTTTGTAGTAGTAAAAGAGTGGGACAATATGATGATCAACCTACTGGATTGTATCTGAGTATCAGGTGAATGTACCCAAGGGGTAGAAAAGGTGGTTGGCAATGGGGAAGGGAGAATGGTAGGTGGAACTGAAGAAATACCACTAGATTTAATACCAAATTTAGCTTAGCATCCAAGCTATCTGTGCTGGTTTGAAAGGAAGTGTGCCCCCTAGAAAGGCCGTGTTTTAATCAAAATCCCATTTCATAAAGGTAGAATAATCCCTATTTAACACTGTATGTTTGAAACTATAATCAGATCATCTCCCTGGATGATGTGATTTAGTCAAGAGTGGTTGTTAAACTGGATTAGGTGACGACACGTCTCCACCCATTTGGGTGCGTCTTGATTGGTTTATTGGAGTCCTATAAAAGAGGAAACATTTTGAAGAATGGGAGATTTGGAGAGAGCAGAGAATGCTGCAGCACCACAAAGCAGAGAGTCCACGAGCCAGCAATCTTTGGAGATGAAGAAGGAAAATGCCTCCTGGGGAGCTTCATGAAACAGGAAGCCAGAATAGAAACTTGCAGATGACACCGTGTTCACCACATGCCCTTCTAGCTGAGAGAGAAATCCTGAACTCCATCGGCATTCTTGAACCAAGGTATCTTTCCCTGGATGGATGTCTTTGATTGGACATTTCTATAGATTTGTTTTAATTGGGACATTTTCTCAGCCTTAGACTGTAAATTAGCAAGTTATTAAATTCCCCCTTTTAAATGCCATTATGTTTCTGGTATTTTGCTTTCCAGCAGTTAGCAAACTAGAACACTATCCAATGGAAGAGCCATTAGAAAGTGGATCTCCATGAGCCCAGGACTTTTTTGCCTATTTAGTTCATGGAAATACCAAGAGCATAAAACAGGACCTGGTGCACTGTGGGTGTTTATTGTTATTTGTTGAATAAATTCATTGACTGAATGAATAAGGAAGTCAGAAGTTGTCAAACAGGGAAATTATAGTGAAAGGGACTTCATAAGAGCCTATGAGCTTTTGTACATCCCTGTGTGTAATTTTTGTTTTAACCTTCATGTTACTTCTTGAAAGTGCAAAAATCCTGTGTACTTCCTTTGGAAATGTTTTGAAGCACCCAAAGGATGGAATTCTTCTCTGTAATCTAGTCATTTTCAAAACACTTTAAAATCACCTGGGTTAGTGTTGCTTTTTTTTTTTTTGTATGCTGTATGGCAGGGTCACATTTCACTCTTTTTCCATGTGAGTATCCTGTTATTGCAGCACCGCTTGCTGAAATTTTGCTTGTTTGTTGCATTTTGGTTGTTTGTTTTTGGGAAGTGCATGGACCTGGAGTCAAACCCAGGTCTCCTGCAGGGCAGGCGAGAATTCTACCACTGAACTACCCTTGCACCCCCTGGGTTTAGTGTTTTAATGCTAGTGGTGCCCCTAACCACCTCCAGTCAATTAAGTAAGAATGTCAGGGGCTGGGGCTGGGCATTGCACTTCTAAAATTCCATTCAAGTGATTTTGATTTGCAATGAGGATTGAGAACTACATGAATAAAAATGAAAGTAGAGAGGGATTTACCAGTAAACAGAGGGAATAAAAGAAAGATCAACCTTTTAGGATTATACAAGTAAGAAGATGGATTTGGGAGGCCAATGTAGTCTGAAATGTAGCATAAGTATTTAGATAATATAACAACAGCCACCACTTAAGTACTTTTTTATTTTATTGCCACTAAATAAGCCCCTTTAAGTAAATAATCTCTAATTTTCAAATCAATAAAGCAAAGTAGGTATTATCATCAGAATCTCATAGTTGAAAGCACCGATACTAAGAGAGATTAGAAAACTGGCTAGGGCAAACAAGCCAAGTTTTCAAAGGCTGTGCTCTTTCACTACAAGATCACATAAAATGACTAGGTTGTATGGCAGCCTTCAAATGTTATCATCAACAAACACTTATTATATTGAATGTGTGCATCAGTCATTGCTAAAGCAGCCCACAATAAGTAAGTTCTTATTGTCCTGTCTCAAGAAACTCACAGTTTGAGTAGACAGAGGGTGAGGGCGTAGACAGAACACTGAGTGAAGAGCCTGGAAATAATGAACCTAAACATCGTTTTGTAATTTGGGCAAACCACCAAGGGCTCTCAACAGTTTAAGATCTTAAAATCCCAATTTCTAAAATAAAGGATGGTTGTAAAAATGAATTAATTTGTTTATATTTTACATTTATAAAATGTATATATTTTTTAATGCTGACAACTAATTTAAAAGTTTAGGGACTGTATGGGCCCATCAAATTCATCTATTACTTGGACTTGGCCATGAGCTACTAGTTTGAATCTTGGTGTAATGATTAACAGCACTCTCCTTCATAGCAGACACTGCTTATTTTTACTTGTCTATATTATTTTAATTAAACATTCGAAAGAGATTAAAAACATATAATATTTATGGAGAGTATAAGGCATAATAGAGTGAATACACATGAAACCAGTCTATGGTTTACACAATGTCAATAATGTTTATCTGCTTATTTTTCCTTCTCTGTCCATTCCCTTGCCTCCTACCCCCAGAAGGAAGCACTGTCCTCAGCTTTGTGTTAATGATTTTCCTTTTTAATAGTTATATATATGTTAAATATATATATATATATATTTCTAAACTTTATTGTATTTTTCATTTTCTTTTTTGATTCTAAAATTTCCATTCGGTTTTCTTTTCTAGTTTCTGTTTCCCTGTTGCTATTAATTTCCTATTGTTGACTAGTTATCATCATATTTTGCTCCAATTTATTAAACATAATTATATCAACCTCTAAATACATCTGTGTCCACCCAGATTCAGTTTCTGTTTGCTTTATTTATTCCTGAATATGGGCTACATTTCCCTATGCCCTTGGATGTCTTGTGATATTTTATTGAAAACTGGCCATTTTAGATTAATAAAATCCAGATATTACATCTGGATTCTTGTTTATTTTCTTATGTTTTAAATAAGTTCACTTACACTCAAACGTAAACATCTTCTCTCTTACACAGTGTAGCTACTAATGTCTGCGCTCAGCTTCTTCCTCCTCCTCCTCTTCCTCCTATAATTTTATTATTAAAATAGTATTATTATTAATTGTTATTTGCTTTTTCTGGCTTACTGATGGCTTCATAACTTAGTGGGCAGTCATTGATTTGTGCAGAACTTAGGCTCCAACACCTCAGGCCTGTAAGGCTTCTACCACCTGTTTATTGATTGGTATGTGGATGTGGTTAGAGGGGCTCATTCAAACATACCTCAGTTCTCAAGTTTCCTTTGGTTACCTTTGGTGTGCTGTGATCTCGTGGGTTTCTCCTGTGCATATGATAGAGTGAGAGACATGTGTAAGCCCTTTTGGGGGCTCTTTTATTTTCAGGATCACCAAATTTCTGTTGGTCTGTTGCTTACTTCAAGTGGAACGCTACCTTGGGCTAGCAAAGCTATGGGCTTTTCTCGTTCAGTGTTTATTAAGTTTGACAGTTTTAACTGGCAAAGCTGAATGTGGCAAATGAACTAGGGGGTGTTATGAGAGCATCTTCATGCAAGTTGGAAGCAGAGCACTGTTCTTAACCAAAGCTCTAATAGTTTTTCAAGAATACACTCTTCTCAATTTATTATCAGCCTTTAGCCATTGTCAAAGTCTGAAAGGATGGAATTTGGCACTTTTGT
Source organism: Tamandua tetradactyla (assembly GCF_023851605.1). Lineage (NCBI taxonomy): Eukaryota > Metazoa > Chordata > Mammalia > Pilosa > Myrmecophagidae > Tamandua > Tamandua tetradactyla. The sequence goes on along the minus strand of NC_135331.1, from coordinate 61,717,970 downwards.
ACAGTTTTCTACTTTATTATTATATTTTGCAGGCAGAATTCCCTAGCTTCATCATGCTTTCTCATTGGAAAATCATTATCCAAGACTCAGGAGCAACCAGAGATCAGGGCTCAGAGGACCCTCCCCCTCCACATGATTCCCCTTAGAGATTAAATAAAAATCATGCATATTTTAACTTCAGAATCTGTTGTACTTGACATTGAATATTATTTTCTTAGGACAGATAAACGTTTGCTAAACTATATGTTCTAGTTTTCTGACTGCTAGTATGCAATAGATCAGAAACAGAACAGCTTTTAAAAAGGGGAGCTTATTAAGTTGCAAGCTTGCAGTTCTAAGGCCATGAAAATGTCGCAATAGAAGCAAGTCTATAAAAATGCCCAAATTAAGGCACCAAAAAGAGATTACCTTCACTCAAGAAAGGCCGCTAAAACTCAGGGCTTCTCTCTCAACTGGAAAGGCACGTGAACATGGCAACATCTGTTAGGTTTCTCTCCAGGCTTCTTATTTCATGAAGCTCCCTTGGGAGTGGTTTCCTTCTTCAACTCCGAAGGTCTGGCTGCATGGGCTTTCGTGGTTCTTGTGGCTCTGCTGCTCTTTCACAAAATATTTCCTCTTCTAAAAGATTCCAGTAAACTAATCTAGATCCATCTGTAATGAGGGGAGTCATATCTTCCTCTAATCAAAGGTTATACCCACAATTAGGTCAGTCACACCTCTGTGGAGATAATCTAATCACGTTTCTGACCTACGGTGCTGAATGGGTATTAAAAGAATTGGCTGCCTCCAGGAGATGGATCAGGATTAAAACATGCTTTTCTAGGGTACATAATCCTTTTAAATCAGCACACTATATGAAACATAAAAGTCATCCAGCATAACAACTACAGCTAAAGTTATTGCAAGCTATATCTGATAATTGATTAGTAATAACTCATCACAGAAATTTAGCTTAAAGCATAAGCCTGATCTAATTGAGGTAATGTTCTGATTATCCATTCATTATATGAGTTGCTCATTTATAACAGATACCAGATTTTAGCCACTAAGAAATCTGTATGTTAACTCTATGTCAAATATATCATGTAAATAAGCATTTTTGGTAGTGCATAATAATGAGTATCTATTGATCACAAAAATGTCTATGAATAGGTTGGAACTTGATAAGAACTGAAAATACAAAACATATCATTCTAAATGACAAACAAGACGATTTAGCATTGCATTCTTTTTTGATTTATAACTTTTGCCTAGAGAATTTATACTTAAGAAAGTCAAGAAATGTCCATCTTTACTTTTTTATATAAATTCAATTTCTATTTGGAAAGTGACAAATAATTTTACAGGAGATTAAAGTTTTAGCAAAAGTGATGCTAGCAAGGGATATGATCATTTAGTATTTTTATATAAGATATGTATTAGATTGTTTATTTAATATTATATAATCAAATGTTCCATATACTTTCATGAACTCATTTTTAAATTTATTTATTTTGATACATTTCATATTATTTAAATAATAATGTCAGCAATGAAAATTCACATTTATAAGCAAATTTGGGGATATATATATGAATACCTCTTATTTGTATAGATATATAGCAAAAATGTGCTTCTCCATACCTTTTAGGGTTAAATTAATAATCCATATCAGATTCAGAAATTACAAGCAAAGCTAAATTAATAGTTGTTTGGTTTTTTAGACTAAATACCGCACTATGAATGGTCTAAAGATAAAGCAAAAAGCTTAATAAAAAATATTTGGCTTCAAATTATCTACATCTTTGCAGTAGGAGGTTTAATGCTTTGTTTTGCATTCTGATGTCTTAGATTAAAGACCTCAGGAAACTCTATATATGAACCAAATTCAATATGTCTATTTAAGATATTATTCTTCAATTAGACCATAGCAATGTCAACTTTCTTGCCCTCACCAACACTAGATAGACTCTCCTTTAGAGAAAATATATTATCAAGAAAAATTACTGGGATAAACTTTTAGCATTATTTAAGCGATGAACATATCAATATTTTTCCTATTTAACATCTCTAAAATCAACAGTTGTACTGTAATGCAAAGTGTCTTAAAATTTTAATTGGCAGCCTTTCCTCTCAATGGTGAAAGACAAACATTCCATATAGTCAGTGGAAATTTAGATTAAGCATAGATCAAATAAAGTATGTCTCCAGTTATGAGTCAGTGGGAAATAAAAAACAGTATGTGGTATAGCTCAACTCCTCTGCACAGCTCTATGTCCCTCTGCCACTTTGTCCATGCACTCCATCTTGTTCTTAAGTGTTCAGTCATGTGGCTTGACATAGAACAGAGTAGGCCAGCCTCATGCCACAGTTCCTGGGGCCCCTCTGATCCCCCACCAGCCTGGCCACATTTGATGGGTGGTGACCCAGGGTGGGGTCATTGCTGGGGCTGCCAACCTGGCTTCTGCTTTCCAGGTTTGATGAGAGGCAGGATATTAGGAGGTGAGGAGAGCTGTGAATATTCTTAGAGAAGCGGCGACACCCTATTCATTCCCGTCTTTGTGAAAGACCCTGAAGAAAAGAAACTGAAGTGAAAATGAAGAAATTTTGTGAAGTTCTTCATCAGAAGATATACTTTCTCAATGATTCATCTAAGGATAAGAAAAACTTATATGAAAATCATCTAGAGACTCAGGTTAAATATGATGGGCAGTTTATCTTTGTTTTCTCCTGAAAACCCCACTAAAATTTCAATCAAGGAATGGAAAAAAAATACGAAATAAACATGAACCCCAAAGACAATGAGAGTAGAAGCATAGCAAAAGTATCAGTATTTGAAGCTATGGAGTGGGAAGAGCAAGTGGTAACTGACAGGCTAGAGAAAAGTGAAAATCAAGTCTGTAAATTACCAGAAACAAGCAGCAACAGATGACATCCACCTTAATAATAGCAGGGTGGGGCTGAAAAAAAGCATAATCCTTTGAAAGGATTATACCTTTGAATTTTTACCCCACCTTGGTGGAAAACTGAAACTTTACTTTCTGGATTTGGGTTATCAGGTATAGATGAGAGAAAGGGTGAGCTGCAATACTGAAAAGAGTAAAGTTAAGTGTAAGTCAACATAAATGATGGTGGAAGTCCTCACTACCCTTTCCACTTTGGCTCCCAGACTGCTAGTATCCAGAATTATACTCCCAGGGAATAAAATTCTGCTGGGATGTTAGGTTTGTAGATTCACATTAAAAAGAAAACCACTCTTGTATAAAGACCTTCTAATCAGTATTTTAGTGCCTCACTCTTTAGTGGACATCCCAATATCACCGGATATTTGAGAAAAGCCTCTAGCATCAAAGGCAGAGACAAAGTACTGCAAACAAGAAAGAAGATATTGAAAGAGTTGGTGAAAATGTAGGGAGCAGAAGAAAAAGTATGTTCCTTAAAAAAAATAATCCCAAACTGATAAAGCAAAAAATAGCCAAACCAACAAACAAACCCAAAATATAATCTATGAGATAAAAAGATGGAAAACAGAAATAATAAAAAAATTAATCTAGGGGGTCTTAAATGCATATAATAAAAGTTCCAGTGAAATAAAATAGAAACAAATAGAAGAGAGGAAGCTTTCAAAGAAGTAAAAGTTTCACAGAAATGAAGGAAATACATTTCTACGTTATGAAGTTCCACTGAGTATATAGGAGAATGTATTTTAAAAGATCTATGTCTAAACAAATAATTTTGAAATTTCAGAACATCAGTTACAAAGAGAAACCTGGAGAGATTCCTAAAACATAAACTATCTCATCTATAGAGCATGGATCAGGAAGTCACAGGCTTCTATGTCACAACATTGGAATCTAGACGCTGTCATGACAATACATGTCAGTTCTGAATGTGTCTGTATGTATATCCAGCAAATTATCAACACACTGTAAAAGTAGAATAAAGACATTCTCAGACATGCAAGATGACTTCTCAAATAACTTATCTTTTAGTCACACTTAGAAAAATACTGAGGGAATGCAATGCTATCATCAAAACAAGGTAGTACAAAAAAAAAAAGAAGGAACGAGAACACAATAGGATGCAGGGAAAAATGATTTAATTTGGGAAGAAGCAATGGAAATTTTTAAAAGGATGTGAAGGAAGGTCCATATAAAGGCTCATGCAGTTTTTCCTGCGAGGCAATTAGTACAGATGGGACAAAGGCGATTGATCATCCACGAAAGATGTTTCTGAGAAGGGGAAGGGGATTAGATACACTAATAATATATATATATATATATATATGTAGTTTATCTGCATATAGTGAAGATGCATTTTTAGCTTTGTTGGAAAGAATTAGGAATGACTTAGACATAGGTACATAAAAAATTACAAAATGGAAGAAAACATGTGAATATTAAATTTTTCCAGGAAAAGCTAAAATAATTACAATAAAAGAAAATGTAATCTTAGTTAGCTTGTTGGCTTAGATGTGAAGAATATTTAGTCATAATAATAAACATGCTGAATGCCAACTTAATAGAGAGGACCGTATGAAGGGAATGGAAGGATGAGAGGAGATGTGTGACTTTTTTCGGTGTATGTGACCATGGGAGTAAGTGGAGTAGCTGTAAGGGAATTAAATCTGTATCTTGTCTAGTAACTTGTCATGTCCATAGGATAATTATAAAACTGAAAAATTAAGGATTGGATGAATAAGAAAATTATTTATAAGGTAAATGCCAGGGGAAATGACTAGGTGTTGAAAGTAGTTTTGAGGAACAGTAATCAGGAATGAATAGACCTAGTAAAGGGAAATGTTTTTCATTATAAGTCATCATTCTTCAATTTATAAAACTGGAAGCAGGTGTTATTTTACAACAAAACAAAGGACAAAACTGTTTGATAAAATATTTAGAATTGTTTATGTGGAAAGAGCAATTCATTTTCGCTAACATACGTAGTAAAATTTGTAGACACAGAAAGGTTGACCAACCTTCTTTACATTCTTTGCTCCTTCATTGGTTCCTCACTTCCTTCCTGTCTTTATTTGTTCATTTTTGGATGACAATGAGGTATGATGTTTGGATCCATATTTAGGTTAATGCTATGGTTTGGATAAAATGACTACTGAAGGATGTGGAATAGAGAACAATAAATCAGTGGAGTCAGGATGTAGAAGCCTAAAATTACCTTGATAATTTAACTCTTGAGAATTTACAGAAATCTTGGGAAGGGTTTATGAGTTCTCATGAGGTTTCAAAAGGATGTTCTAGGGTGCTTGGGTGGTTCAGTAGTAAGCTGTTCAGCCTCAACGTGATATTTTATAAATATTTATTTTAAAAGAAATATTTTATTTATTTATAAAATAAAATAGAAGGATGTTTGAGCCTTATTAACAGCAAACAGATATTAGAAAACAACTGGGTTACTGAACCCAGTTCAGTAGGCCTTAATTGTCTGTGAAAATGAAAATTAATAGAATTTCACTTCATTCAACCCAAAGAATTAAACTAAAGAAAAACATTGGTTTCTGTTTAGCATTCTCTTGAGTAATAGGGGATAAGAAGGTGGACACTTTCATTTAATACTTGTTATTCTAATCACATGATATTAAAATTAATACATGACACAGAGCAGAGAAATACAGTGTGTTCTAAGAGACAGACTGGGTCTGAAGACCAAAGTAATTGAATTTAAGCTCTTCAATGAATTTATATAAAAATAAAAGGATGGTTGATTAGCCATGGAAGCATAAAGAAATTGATTCACAAAGGTAAATATTGATGATACCTTGAAACCCTGACTAGGATAGAAGCTGTGGTTAAGTAGAACTGAGTATAATGGTTTCCTGGTTGATGAGGGTGTTTTAAACCACCACAATTAAGAGAAACAGCTTAATATGATCTTAATCCTAATATTTTGATGGCATGCTCAGAAAATATATTTTTGAGAGTTTGGATTCTCACACAATTTGTGTGGCAGGAAGTGCTCTGAACAATATGATAGACAAGATTCTCCCTGCAGAAAAAATGGCTTCTTCTTGTTTTCGGTTATGGAATTAGACAGAGGATATAATTTGCATATTAAATTAATAAACTGTTGTTCTGGTTTGTAAAGATTTATACATATTGCTTAGTATTTTGCTGTTGAGGAGCATAAACACAGTTATTTTCTTTGTTTCAGAATATCAGATTTCTGAGCTTGCAGAGCCAAATGAGGACCAAACATAAGAATTTGGTGAATCAAAAATGAAAAAAAAGTTACATCTTGTCACATTCTGCTACTGAAGCCAGTTGACCTCCTAATTCAGGGTAAAATCAAATGGAAAAGTTTTCTTTCACCTCTCTCTACCCTCTGGTGTTTTGGAAGCTTTGGTAGTGAAAGCTTTGGGAAATTGAGATGCACATTCACTTCAGTGGTGGCAATTTTCCTACCTCCACCCACATATTTCCTTCTTCTCATGCTCTGCTCGTTCATTGAGACACGAAAGTACAATGTATAAAACTGAATTTTTGTGTCTGTTGTTAATAGAGGAATAATGAAAGCAGGGGACAACTTCCATAAAGGAGAAAAGGAAGATCACAAAAATTTTCTTCTTCTCACCAGTTTGGAACCCAGTTATATGCAGTTGGGTACTGGAATCATGGATTTCCAAAGGAATCTAAAAATATTCCCTGTACAATGATATTAACTTTTTTCCTAAAGATAAAGCAATGCTTTCTAAGCCAGAAACCCTCTCACTGCTACCTTGTCCTACCTCGACCAATAGGGTGACATAAAGAGAAAGCAGTAAAACAAGGCCCTGGGGATTGTGTTCCAAACGAGACATTTGTTTAACCTATTTCTGGGAATGCTACTGATGTGTTTTATATCTGTTTTAAAGGCAATAAAAAAGAAGGCAGTTATGCTTTGTCTTTTATTTATGTATATCATAGATACATAGACTATGCATATTGGATAGAATTTTAGAAATCACCTAGTTCATTGCATCATTTGGTATAGAAGGTATTTGTGTGACACCAAAGGTTATCTATTTATAGACCCACAACATCCTCTCCAAAATTCCAAAATCTGAAATAAAAAGTGTTCTGAAATGAGGTTTTCATAACCATCAGATGACCATTCCCTCCCTGAACCAACATGCAAAAATTCATCACATTTTTTTTATCCCGTTTTGTGTGATTGTTTTAATCTTTGTGAATAATTAGTTCAGGAGTGTGAACCACTTATTGCCAATTAAAATTGAAGAAATGTACACTGGTTGTCTCCTGAGAAATTTTTCTTTGTCCCAAGAAGGAGACGCAAGCAAAAAAAGTTTGTGTAAGGGGAAAATAAGGCAAAGTGGAGAAATGGAATCTATATCCTTGATGCCATCACCATATGAGCCATCTTTGGATCACAGCCATAATCCTGGACTTCTTGTCAAACAGGATAATACATTATGATATTTTTAAGTGAGCTTGATTCATAATTATCATGTTTTTAAAGGATAAATTATTTAAATTTTTATGATAATTTTAATGTCAATTTTTTTGCTCATTCTTATACCATATGGGATATGCTTAGTTGAGTGTGTGCCAAACTTAAAGGCTGAGTAAATTAAATATTAGAATTTGCTTGCAAATCATACATTGGAAAAATGCATTTTCCATCAAGCTTTATATTTGGTTTTGTCCTGTTGGTATACTCAGATGAATGTGACAGGTTTAGAAACATACATCATTGGGAAAGATGAATGCCAAAAGAAAAGGTTGTTTTAGGACATTTAGAAGTAATTCACTGGCAAGAATTTAAAGCAATTGAGCTCTTTTAAAAGTATAATTACCTTATATTAGTATTACAAATGTTTTGATAAAGATAAGCTCAAGAGCCTGTAAAGTATCTGAACACATTACATGTCAAATTTTTTAAAAGGTAATTTTAACAGCATGTACTCCAGGCATTAAAAAGATTGTTCTAATATATTCCCAGAATCAAACAACTTAGAGGCATTAGTACTCATTTAGTACAGGGACAAGCAATTCAAAGGTCTTAAGGGCCAAGCAAGTGTATAAACCAATGAAGTGGGTGGGGTAAAGGCAATGGGATTTTTGGGTAATTTATGGCCCATTAAAAAGAAACATAGCTGCTATGTAGTTTAAGCAGAGATTTCAATTTCCCCAAGGGCATCCTGTAAGCTATTTAGTAACTCCCAAGTAAGCACACTTTCTGCTATTCATGCTCCCACAATGACTCTGATATTTGCTGTTACGACACGCTTTGACCAATGGGATACGTACAAGTACAATGCAAGTGGAGCCTTGATAAATGATAAGTGCTTGGACACTGAGGTTTGTTCTCTTACAATATTTTCTTTTGGAACCACACCACTATCATATAAGGCCACCCAATCAGCCACATGAAGAGTTCCACATAAAACAATCTCAAGACATCCAGCCAATAACCTCAGCCGAGCCCCAATCTCACCTCCACATCATTTCAGCTTTACTGGCTTCTCATCCAACACCAAGTAGAGAGAAAACTATACTTATTGAAAGAGGGGATCATAAGAGATAGTACATTTCTATTCTAATTCACTAAGCTCTGTGAGGACCGTAGAAAGCGACAATGAGATGAGTCTCATGTCAGATTTTGTGACCTCTTTTTTTTGTAAATTACTTTGTTCTAACACTATGCATGAAAAACATGATACATTTGGAAATCTGTAACCACTAATCTAGTGCAGACTGTACACTTTACTGAAGAAATTGATGTTCAGGAGGTCAGGTAGTGTGTTTTCATAATTAACAATAGAGCCAGGCTGTCACAGGAGTCTCAATCACCAAATATCATGGGATTGCCTACAGGTTTCAGATGCTGTAATTAGGCTGGATGGATTCACAAACCAGTCACAAAATGGTCTTTTGCGGCCCTCCTGTGAAGCTGAAAGATATGCAGACCAACAATTACTGTGAGCTATGTTATGTGCCACACTAAACATATTGTGAGTCCTCCCATTATCCAGTCCGACCTACTTAAGAGGAGCTTTCTCTGCTTGTTTTTCAGTAAAAGAAAAAAAATTCTTGGTGGAATGCTGGAGTCAGTCCTAAAATAGAAAGATGGTTTCTTTATGTTACATTAAATAGAAGATATTCCTAAAAACACTGAGGGTTCGTTTCATTTAGAATACATCCTTTTCATTTTATGAGGTAAACTGCATTTCTTCTTCCTTAAATAGTGAAAAAAAAAAATTGTGTACAATTGTGTACACTTTTTTAAGGAAATATTTTAAGGAAAAAATACCACCCAGAATCTCAATTTTAAAACAGACTCTACCATTTTTTCCGTATGTACATTTTGTTTCCAGCATCTTCCTTGTCAACCAGATGTAAATAGTTCTAAATTCTTCTCCTCCTCACTGCGTTATGAATAGCGGCTTAGAGTAGTCTGACTGTCTGAATAAAATTTTTAAAAAAACTGCTATAAAAGCCACAGATATGAGACACATAAGAGATTAAAACACAGCCCTGTCAGTCTGCAGAAAAAGAATATGTTGCTCATAGCTGGTTATTTTTTTACAGGACAATGAACTTGGCAGTAAAATCAGTAGAAGTAAATGGCAGAGGCATGGAACTGGCAGGGATATGGCAGCCCCTGTGGAGAGACTGTCTACAGATGACATAACAATAACCATAGGATCTGCAGGGCTACTGCATGCTTACTGACTTTGCTGGAGAAACTAATCAATTGGTAATAAAGTTTTAAGTTTTCAAAATACAGCTGCTTGGTTGCTCAGAAATACGGGGGTGATTTGAGGCAGGATATTCAATAAAATGTATAGAGATGTGTAACTGAGGCCTAATAAAAAATAAATTTTTAATAGACAAAACAAACTCATCCTTTTATTATTGAAGTTGATTATAAAAAGAAATAATTTTCCCTCCTTAGATTGCTAGAATGTATTTTTGGTGATTATTAGTTCTTCTATTGTTCATTTTAATGATTACCTTAGGCTTTTTAAACATTTTATGTATTAGTTATTTTATTTCTTTTATATTATATTATTTATCTCAACTAGATTTTTTTGAAATAGTCTGTTTCTAAATATTTGGATAAGAACTGATGTGCTGGTTGGAAGGGATTCATGTCCCCTAGAGAAGCCATGTTTCAATCAAAATTCCATTTCATAAAGGCAGAATAATCCCTATTCAATACTGAAGCTATAGTCAGATCGTCTCCCTAGAGATGTAATTTAATCAAGAGTGATTGTTAAACTGGATTAGGTGATGACATGTCTCCACCCATTTGGGTGGGTCTTGATGAGTTTCTGGAGTCCTGTAAAAGGGGAAACATTCTGGAGAGGGAAGGAGATTCAGAGAGAGCAGAACAGAATGTCATAGCCATGAGAAGCAGAGTCCACCAGCCAACGACCTTTTGAGATGAAGAGGAAAATGCCTCCTGGGGAGTTTCATGAAACAGGAAACCAGGAGAGAAAGCTAGCAGATGACGCTGTGCTTGCCATGTGCCCTTCCAGCTGAAGAAGAAACCATGATTGGATTTGCCATGTGCTTTCTTGGATGAGAGAGAAACCCTGAACTTCATCAGCTTTCTTGAATCAAGGTATCTTTCCCTGGATACCTTTGATTGGACATTTCTATAGACTTGTTTTAATTGGGACATTTTCTCGGCCTTAGAATTGTAAAGTAGCAACTCATTAAATTTCCCTTTTTAAAAGCCATTCCATTTCTGGTTTATTGTATTCTAGCAGGTAGCAAAATAGAACAACTAACTTAAAGAGTTATTTGAACTACAGTGTCTGGCCAACAAATACCACTTCCCATCAAAATATATCTATACAATAATATGAAGCCTACTATGAAAGTAACAATGAAGTGACATGCTAGAGCATATGCATTTGTACTCTACAGACCTGGGTGTAAGTTCTGAGGTTCTACTCATTCTCATCTTTTATTTGCATACAGTTAGCATTTGCACTTTTAAATACTGTGCAAATAATATGGCATTTTGAAGATGATTTATTTACTTCTCTAAATTGCATAAATTAATTTTAAATTTGGCACAAGCTATGATATTTTAATATGGCCTCATTTACCTTTCCAACAGTTTAAACTGCTGTCATATGGTAACTCACTTCTCAATTTTAGCTGTATGTAAAGACAGCAATGTTTCATGACTAAATAGGGTTTATTCCAGGACTGCACAGCTGATCCAACCTCTGGCCACCAATTAATGCAATCCACCATATCAGCAGATGTATTAGTTAGGGTTCTCTAGAGAAACAGAATCAACAGGGAACACTTGCAAATATAAAGTTTATAAAAGTGTCTCACGTGACCGCAGGAACGCAGAGTCCAAATCCACAGGGTAGGCTGTGAAGCCGACGACTCCGATGGAGGGTCTGGATGAACTCCGCAGGAGAGGCTCACCAGCAGAAACAAGAAGAACCTGTCTCTTCTGAATCCTCCTTAAAAGGCTTCCAGTGATTAGATTAAGCATCACTCATTGCAGGAGACACTCCCCTTGGCTGATTACAAATGGAATCAGCTGTGGATGCAGCTGATGTGATCATGATCTAATCCTTTGAAATGTCCTCATTGCAACAGACAGGCCAGTACTTGCCCAATCAGATAAACAGCTACCACAACTTGGCCAAGTCGACACATGTCCCTAACCATGACAGCAGAGAAAACAAGAAAACATTGAGGGGATATCAATAGATTCAGAAAATTCATTCGAGAAAATTCAACACTTGTTTGTAACAAAAACTCTCAAGAGACTAGGACTATAAGGGAGCATTCTCAAACTGATACAGTGTACCTATAAAACACTTTCAGCTAAAATCATATGTAATGGTAAAAGATTCAATGCTTTCTTCCAAAAACCATGAATAAAGCAATAATTTCTACCCTCACCACTTCTATCCAACATCTAGCTGGTGCAAAAAGGCAAGAAATATATGGGCATCTGTGGTGGTTTGAAGCAGAAAAGGCCATGCTTTTTAAATCCATACCTCTGGGTGTAGATCTTCTGAAGGTCGGACCTTTTGGTTAAGTAATTTCAACTGAGTTGTGATTTGTATAGAATTATGAAGTACCTAGATAGGCAAAACAACTTTGTAAAGAAAAGTAAGTGTTCAGGACTTATACTACCTGATTTTAAGACTTATTTTAAAGCTATAGTAAGCAAGACTCTCTAGTTTGGTATAAAGAAAGATAATTAGACCAATAGAACACAGTAGAGAGCCTTAAAATGTAACCACACACCTAATACCCTCCTAATGAGAATTGACATAAATGGTCAATTGATTGTTAACAAAACTGCCAAAGCCACTCAATGAGGATGTTATAATCTTAGTGACTGTGGTAGTTTGAAGGTGTATGTACCCCAGATAAGGTCATTTTCTTTTGATCTACCACTGTGGGTGTAGACCTATTGTGGGTGGGACTTCTTGATTCAAGGTTACTTCAATTGAGATATGACCTACTTCGGTGAAGATGGACTTTAATCCTCTCCCTGGAGTCCTTTATAAAATGATAAAACACCTATAGAAGCTAAGAGAGAAAATTCAGAGAAACATCCAGAGAAGGTGAGAGATGGGGCCTCAGAATTGTAAATTTGCAAGTTGATAAATCCTCCATTGTGAATGCCAACCCATTTCTTATATATTGCATTTTGTCAGCTTTATAAAACTAGGACATTGACAAAAACTGTAGAAAACTTGTGTACCATATGCTTTACTTCTCTAGGCTGCTCAAAGCAAATACCATGAAATGGGTTGGCCTAAACAGTGAGGATTTATTAGTTTGCAGTTTGAGGCTGAGAAAATATCCAAATAGTGGCATCATCAAGGTGATGCTTTCTTCCTGAAGACCAGTTGTTGGTGATCTTTGGCTCCTCTGCCACATGTCAACTAACATGGCAGCATCAGCTGATTTCTCCCTTCTCTTCTGAGTTTCATTGCACTCAGCTTTTTTTCTTTTAACAATTAGAATTTTATTTTATTTCAGAATAAGTTTGCATTTGAAAAAAGGTATTTATTAAAGTCACAACATTATTCATATGGGCAAAATTTTTATAGCAAAATATAATAAATAAATAATGCAAAATTTTATAGCAAAATTTTGTTATACGAGCATCAAGAATTTGAATAAAACATGGATATATAAGGTATTTAAGAAATAGAAATGATGTATTCCAAAGGCTGTAATAGGCACAATATAAATGCTTGTACTAGGTCTGCAAGCATTGTGCTGTGCTTCACTTCATGTAATCCAAGAAGTTGCAGATTTTTCAGCACTTTGGACTGAAAAAATACAAAGGAGTATCCTAGTTACTCTTTTGTTGTAAAAGCATATACTATCCAGACTACAGAACTGGAGCAGGAAGTCAAACCAATGAATACTTCCTTAGGTTTTGGAAGAAATAATACAGCTGTGGCTTTCTCATGTTCAGTTTTGAGACTGGTTAGCAAGTCTGGCAAGTGGAGAAGAAATTAGTTTATGATACCAATAAAGACATCATTTACAAAGCATCTGATATTTAACCCATTCAAAATTGAAAAACAAAATTGAGCATGATCTTAGAGCAAAATTGTGAGGTATTGCATCGATACATTAATAAAAAGGCTTCTTCCCATAGACCTTCGGCATCAAATCTTTGTGCATAAACGTAAGTTTCCAAGTGATGGAGAAAAGAATAAAAGATTAATAATTGAATTTACTTTTTATTGTCAGTAACTATAAAGAATATAGATCTTCCATGGATGAAGAAACTAAATTTGGCCTCTAATAGAGCATTTTCTTATGTTAAAAAGAAATGCATCTTGAAGTATGATACTTTATTCATGCTGATAAAGGTTGTTCTAGTTTGCTAGCTTCCAGAATGCAACATACCAGAGACAGATTGGCTTTCAATAAAAGGGGATTTATTTAGTTAACATAGTTCTTCAGAGGAAAGGCAGCTAACTTTTTTTTTTTTTTTATTAACTGAAAGAAAAAAAAAGAAATTAACACAACATTTAGAAATCATACCATTCTACATATGCACTCAGTAATTCTTAATATCATCACATAGATGCATGATCATCGTTTCTTAGTACATTTGCATCAGTTTAGAGGAACTAGCAACACAACAGAAAAAGATATAAAATGTTAATATAGAGAAAAGAAATAAAAGTAGTAATAATAGTAAAACAAAACAAAACAAACAAACAAACAAAAAAACCCTATAGCTCAGATGCAGCTTCATTCAGTGTTTTAACATGATTACTTTATAATTAGGTATTATTGTGCTGTCCATTTTTGAGTTTTTGTATCTAGTCCTGTTGCACAGTCTGTATGCCTTCAGCTTCAATTACTCATTGTCTTACCCTGTTTCTAACTCCTGCTGGACTCTGTTACCAATGACATATTTCAAGTTTATTCTCGAATGTCCATTCACATCAGTGGGACCATACAGCATTTGTCCTTTAGTTTTTCATTTGCACACCAATGTTTATAGCAGCATTATTTACAATTGCAAAGAGATGGAAACAGCCAAAATGTCCATCAACAGAAGAATGGCTAACCAAACTGTGGTATATACATATGATGGAATATTATGCAGCTTTAAGACAAGATAAACTTATGAAACATGTAATAACGTGGATGGACTAGAGAATATTATGCTGAGGGAGTCCAGCCAAAAACTAAAGGGCAGCTAACTTTTAACTGAGGTTCTTTCTTTCATGGGAAGGCACAGGACAATCTCTCCTGGCCTTCTCTCCAGGCCTCTGGGTTCCAACAACTTTCCCCCTGGCAATTCCTTTCTGCATCTCGAAAGGCCTGGGCTGAGTGTGAGCTGTGAGTGCTGAGATGAGGTGTGCTGAGCTGCTTTGGCTGGGCTATATTGAGCTCTCCCTTTAAGCACCAGGCAATTAAATCAAACATTATTCATTGCAAGAGGCACACCTCCTAGCCGACTGCAGATGTAATCAGCAACAGATGAGGCTCACATACCATTGACTCATGTCCATAGCAATAGAACTAGACACCTTCACCTAGCCAAGTTGACACCTAAACCTAACTACCATAAAGGTGAACAAGGTCAGGTGACAAGAAAAAAGCATACATTGTTCAGGGCACACTGTTACTATCATAATGAAATTGTCTAAAAGGGAAAAATGAACATCTTAGATTCTCAAATGTTTTATTCTTCTACTAAGCAGTTAACAAAAATGTGAAAGTGAGTCATGCAATGTTTTGAGGGGAATAGGTTTAAGGGGAATAGAATTCTTTTTTCGCCCTTTATATCTGTAATAGTCACCAGTCCTTATATAGAACTAAAGTCACACACAAAGACAAATCATGAAGAAACAGTAAATACTTCAAAATGCCCAATAAGCATGCCAGAACTGACTCTGTTTCTATAGCATGGCACAATTGGAGACCCAAACGAAAGCAGTATGTGATACTACAACTTCTAAGTCTTTAATGCTTTTTAAAAAATACTTGCTTTCTTTAATATGGGGGATTTAGCAGGTCAACGGATTTGACCCTGGAGGTTAGCCCAATTTCCGCACATTCAGTGACCAACTTCAATTCATTGCATGCTATTTTGAACTGCTCAGGAATGGGAAATTCTCTCTGATCACCATCTTGAGGGATAAGTATATTCATTTCAGATGATTGGGCACTTTCATTTGCACAATCTATGGCAACTTCACTGAAGTTATATGTGGCATCCTTCTGTCTTATTAATTAAAATTGTTGGTACTTTCCCCATAACCTGAATTTGAATGTCCATGGAATTGATCACTTCCACAATGCCCACCATCTTATCAAATACAAGGCCAAACTTCTTGTGGTTGTCAGTTGTAATGGAATTTATTTTTCCTTTCATCGGTCAAGTAGATTTGCTGCATTTGAAAATATAGGCCACGTGCTTCAGTTCAGTGTCTGAAAGCACAAGGTCCACTCCCCATTTTTTAACTCCCAATTCAAACACTGGAGTATGTGTCTGTGGAGGATAGAATCTGGGAGAAGTGGAGCCTGGAGAGTGACTTTTGGTTGGAGATCAAGCTTGCCCTTGAGTTCTTAGGTTGGGATTTTTGCATGTCTTCTGATCATTTCTGACATGCCAGAAACCTTTAGTAATTGCTTCACCCTGGTTGAGCTGAGCAAATAAAGTTGAGCATGAAGGAGAGGACTCCTTTTTTATGCCTTCATTATCAAAAAGCAGAGGTAGCCTTGGAGGAGGAGGAGCATGAGGATGAGGAGGAGGGGAGGAGAGCCAGGCCCAGGGAGAGGACAGACAGTACCAATGCAGTTGAGCAAAAAACCTGTTTTGCTCTAAGTAAGGCCTGTGGTGTAATGTTCCTTGATATATGTTTGAAGCTCAGTCCAAATGGTCAAACATGACTTCACCCAATTGACATGGTGTAAGTCACTGTGTTGGTAGTCCTTTAACATCCTGTGAGTGTAAAAGGTGGCAGCATCATTCATCTCTTTGACATAAGGAACAGGTTTGGGGGACACACCTTTCCACCCAAGGGTAGGGATACTTTTGCTGACAGCTGAGAGGGGACCGAATATGGTACACCCCGGTTTCTCTCTCTGAAAGTTTGGATGTCCTGAATCTTTTCAGATGTTGGTTTCAGAAGTAGAGCCACATCATTCTCTTGAAGTTGTTGTATTGAGAGACTATCAGAAGAAAAGTCTGGGGCCTGGAAAGCGCTGTGCACCATTTTTGTGTGAGTCTCCCTGTCACCAGCAAGAATCCTACTGTTCTTCAAAAGCTCAGGCACCATGCCATTCATCAGCTTATCAAAGGCTTCCATGGAGGGCACCATGCCTCTGTGGACACTGTCACGCTCCCTGCGGTTCCCAGGAGGTCTTTGTGACCCTGAAGACAGCAACTTCAGCCTGAGGACTGCTTCTCTCCAGTTTTTGTTGTTTTGTTTTGTTTTATCAGTCCCTGAATCTCTGCCATTCTGCCTCCGGGCCTTGGGGTCTCCTCCAGGGCAATGAAAATCTGTGTGCAGCCCCTTGCTTCCACATCCCACGTTCCCTCTCCCTTTGCACTCAGCTTTTTGCTTCCATGAACTTACCTTTTTTTGTCTGAATTTCATTCTCTTATAAAGGATTCCAATAATAGGATTAAGATCCATTCTGAAAGATGTGTCACATCTGAACTGAAGTAACCTCATCAAAACGTCTTTACAATGAGTTCACATCTATAGGAATGGATTAAATTTAAGAACATGTTTTTCTGGATACATATAGTTTCAAACCATCATAACCATATAACAAACAAAAGCAAACAAATAAGTTTAAAAAAACACAATAAACACTTATACTTAACCTCATGCAACATACCAATACTTACTCAAAATTGCTAATGGATTTCATGTGAGCACTAAAACTGTAAACTATTTAGAAAAAAATTGGCAAAACTCTTTGTACCTTAAATTTTCCAAAAACAGAGGAAATAAAAAGTATAAAAAGTAAAGAAAAAGTCACCAAATTAGACTAACAAAATTTAAATATTTTATTTTATGCTATGAAAATACGAAATAAAGCCATTGACTTGGAAAATATATTTGCAAAATATCTACCTGACAAAAAACTTCTATCTAGAGTTTACAAATGACTTTTATATAGTTCAATAATGAGAAATGAGTCAAAAATTTGGGCAAGTATTTGATCAAAGAATATATATGTGAATATATATTAAATAAACACACAAAAAGGTACCAGTGTTGCTATTCATTAGGGAAATCCAAGTGTAAACTAAAATTATATGCCACACACACCCACTGGGATGGCTAAAATTAAAAAGACTGACCATACCAAATGTTGCTGAGAATGGGAGCAACTGGAATTTTCACATACTCCTAATGGGAATTTTAAAAGCACAATCACTTTGAAAAAATTTTGTGGTTTCTTAAAAAGTTAAATATACACCCACCATACAAACTAGCCTTTACACGAAGATTTATGCAAGAATGCTATGGAAGATTTACATCCAATAAATGAAATCATCCATATATCTATCAGTGAACAGATAAACAAATTGTGATTCAAAGGAACAAATTGAAAAGATTGATGAAATGAGGAGTTGTGAAATGAGGAGGTACTTATACTCTGTGGTTGGGAAAATTTGTTCAACCACTTTGCAACATTGCCGATATTTCTTTAAACTAAGTATACTGATACCCTATGACCCAGTAATTCAACCCCTACAGATTTACCCGAGATAGCTCATTAGGATAAAAAATGTGTGTAACAGCTTTATTGCAGCTTTATTCAGAACAGCCCCAAACTAGAAGCAATCATATGACTGAAATATGCATGCACTTTTTTATATATCATCATGAAAAGACTTGGACCCAGCTATCTGGGTGTTTCAGCATTTGGGCTGATTCATACAGTTCTTTGGTGAATGCTGACAATTGACTGAGCAAAGTGGTGGTATGTGAAGTTTTTTTAGACAGTTTCCACCACCCACCAGTGATTGAATAAGGCAGTGGTAGCTGAGTTCACAGTTTTTTGAAGGCAATCTCCAATTGATGAATGACTTGGAGTGACACTATTTCTTGGCAATGCAAGTCTCCTCTAATAGATAATCTTTGTTTTGAAGCTCCCTGTATGACTGGCTGGGATTTTGATAGGTCTGTTTAACAGTCTGATGACATCTTGCCCAATACCGCATCATCTCGTTTTCCTTCGTGTTACTGCCCAATATAACTTTTGCACATATAAATCTGCCTCAGTGTGCCTGATTCCAGAGAACCAACAAATACAAACCCATCCATCCCTTAGGAAAGAGTAGTAATATGTTCATATAATGGAATAAAAAATTAAAAATAAAAACAAACTACTATACACAAATCAACATGCACAAACTTTACAGATATTTTGTTGTGTAATTGAGCCAGACACACAATAGTACTTATGTATCATTCTACTAATACAAAATTTAACTAACCAAAGGTGAGGGAAATCAGAACAATGGATGCTGCAGAATTGGGGATGAACTGGGAAGGGACAGCTGAACACTGTTAGGAATGTCATACAAATACACATTTCAGTATAAAAACAGATTCATGATCTTCATCTTCTACTAGACATTACATCCTGCACTTGAAATCCTTACATTTCTCTATTTTTGTCTTTTGGGAATTTTCCATGAAGAATATTTAAAACATTCTCCTGGACAACAGTAGTAAAACTATCAACTCTGTTCTACACTCTTGACCAAAATATAACCTTCTCTCCAATTTCATAGAGGAAATAGAATTTATTAATGTGGGTAATATCACCAGCTTGTTTTCTATTATAGCTCTCAAAAATGTAAATTAATATGATTCTGGCATGCCAAGACATTCTAAAGGGGTAGCCTTGTTCTGTCGGTTAGTTCTCTTAGGAAGGTCCCTTTTAAGACAGTCCAAGTCTATTTAAGTTCCACAGCATCCACTTGGTCCATAGAATAATGCTTTCTTGTTCTCTAATAAAGATAAAATTTACCTATCAGTTGATTTATTTCCAATTAATTCTGTCATCAACAGTAGCCCATCAGACGTATGGACTTAAGCATGCAATGATTCATCATTCTATTTTTTTCCAGATTCCTAGGAACAATTATAAATTTCCTCAATAATTTCTTTGTGCTTTGCTCTAGTTGCAGCCTAAACAAGCTCTATGAAGTTCTGCCATTCAGCAGTGTGACAGGCCGTTCCAGAAGAGAAGATTCCAGAGCTTTATCTAGCAGACAACTCTCATATTTCTGAGTATGATGCAGCTAAAAATATTTTGAGTGAAATTTACACCCTTAAATGGTGGAATTTAAAAAACAAAGGAATACTGAAATTTCATGAGCCAAGCACCCAACTTAATAATTTGAAAACAACAAAAGAAAAATAAAAATCTTGTCAATATAAAGTAATAATATTAGGTACAAAAAGTAACAAGAAGAGCTCTAGTAGAGATGAAATGATAAGATCACATTATTAACAAATCTTTGTCAGGAAAAAGAGAAGTTCCAAGAATAATTTAACTTGCTTACATGCACTGAAAGGGACACAGAAAATCTTAAATAAAGTTTGTTAAAATAGTGCAAAACAAAGCCCTATAACATAAGTTGAATCATTAATTCCAAATGAAACACCAAAAACAAATCCCTGCCCAAAATGTAAAGAAAATCAAACAAAGTGACCATGGCCAGGAATATTTT
The DNA here is from genome assembly GCF_023851605.1 of Tamandua tetradactyla. Lineage (NCBI taxonomy): Eukaryota > Metazoa > Chordata > Mammalia > Pilosa > Myrmecophagidae > Tamandua > Tamandua tetradactyla. Next base: position 61,697,795 of record NC_135331.1, on the reverse strand, counting down.
GTGTATGAGAATTCTATGAAACATTTGAAATGTAAATAATTCTATATATTTTTAGGGGGATAGGGTGAAGGGATGGAGAATGGATAAAGAAGAAATATAATTCCAATTAATTTTTAGTATCCATGCAACAAAACTAGGAAATAGTCATCATGAAAAAAGTAAATTATAACTCAAACTAATCATATTTATAGATGCAAGAAATCACATGAAAGCATTTAAAACGTATTATTAAAAATTTTTTTTGAAGCATTACTAAACCTGGGAATGAGGGCTTGTGATTCTGGGTAGGTTGAAGTAATACAAGGGTAATCCCAGAGCATGTTGGGTAAATATTTTTAATGTATTTGCAGAGTCCCTTGAGGGATGGGAGAAAATATGGAAATATTAAACTTTATCACCAGGAAAATCTCTGATACTGTCTCAAACATTAGGGACTCTCAAGTCAGAAGAACAAGCCCTTGATCTTGAGGCTTGCCCTTGTGAAGCTTATTTATGTAGGGGAGAAGCTAAACCTGCCTATGGTTATGCCTAAGAGTTACTTCCAGAAAACTCTGAAAGGAAAATCATTACTCTACCCCCATGTGAGACATGGCATTCAAGCATGAAAGTCTTCCAGGCAATGTGGAACATGACTCCTAGGGATGAACTTGGCCCTGACACCATGGGATTGATGATGTCTTCCTGACCAAAAGGAGAAAAAGAAATGTAATAAAATAAGGAATCAGAGGCCAAAGGAGTTCAAATAGAGTAGAGAAGCTATTCCAGAGGCTGCTCTTAGGCAAGCTTCAGCTAGACATTGCTAATTACCATGTATGCTAGTTTGCAAGCTGCCAGAATGTGATATACCATAACTGGAATGGATTTTGTAAAGGGAATTTAAGTTACATGTTTAAAGTCTAAGGAAGTGAAAGTGTCTGAATAAAAGAACCAGCAAGAGGTTAACTTCATTCAGGAAAGGCCGATGGGTCAGGAACACCTCTGTCAACTGGCTGATATTTGTTGGTTCCTTGCTTCTAGGCTCCATTGCTTTCAGCCTGTGTTTCTATTGGGGTTCCTCATTTTGCGTCTCTGAGGCTAGCTTTCATCTCTTGGCTTCCTTTGGCTCTCTCCAGATTCTGGCTTGCTTAACACCTCCTGGTGATGTCTGCTGGGCTCCGAGCATCTCCAAACATCCATGTCTCTTTTCTTTGAAATTTCTGTTCTCCAAGCATCTACACCTGCTCTCTCTGTTGACTCTGAAATTGCTATTGTTTCTGTAGGCTCTGATAATTTTTGTCATTTTTGTCAGCTCTGCTGTTTCAATCCAAAATGTTTCCTCTTTTAAAGGAACCAAGTAAACTCATCAAGACGAACCTGGAATGGATGAAGTCACATCTCCATGTAATCAATAATCATACAATTGGGCATGTCACATCTTCATGGAGATAATCCAATCAAAAGTTCCAACCTACAGTGTTGAAAATGATAAAAGAAGTGGTTGCTCCAACAAGATTGGATCAGGATTAAACATGGCTTTTCTAGGGTACATAATAAAGCAGCACACCCTGGTTTGCCAAACCCCAACCAGAAACCCTTCCTGTTAACCCTAAAGAACACCTAGGGCTTGATCTGGAATTCTACAAAAGTTTCAGGCGCTAAGATTACTTTCTAGAAACCTACAATCTCCAGATGGTTCCTAGGGCAGATAAGTCCCAAAACCCAGAAGGCCATCCTCTCTAAGAACATCAAATCATTCCACTCCACTATTCCCTATTATCCCCTAAACATTGGGAGAATGATCAAAGGAGAAGAAGGAGTTATAATAGAGAGAATACAGGATTTAACAAATGAGTATGACTGCTGAATCATTACTTGATATTTCTAGAAGGGAAGCTAGAAGGAAAAATCTGAAATTCTGGAACTGTAACCCATACGAAACTCAGAAATCTGTTTTATAACTACTTGTTATGATGTATTTCAAAGTTCACTGCTTTTTTATATTATATTTCACAATATAAATGTTTTTTTAAAAAAGTATTAGTAAACCATATCCAACAATGCATGAAACTAAGCAAATACATCAAATAAAAAAAAATTGGATTATTTCTGAAGTATGATTTGATTCAAAAAAGTCTGTTTATGTCTTCACAATATTAACAGATAAAAGGAGAAACCCTTATGACTATTGATGTTGAAACAAATGGAGATAAATATTTCCTATACTTTAACGATTATTCTGAGAAAAGTTGTAATAATTTGCTTTGAATAGAAGTAAATATCCTTAAGTCAAATAACTTTAACTCAGTTAAAGATAGATAGCTACTAGAAACCCACATAAAATAGCATACTGAGTTTTGGGGAAAGTTAAAAGGATTCTCTTCTAGAAATCAGGAATAAGAAAAAATGCTATCACCTGTTTTGTTCATCATTGTACTGCTAGTTCTCACTGTCAGTATGCAAATACACATACATTCACAAATAAATAAGTGTAAGATTGGAAGAGAAGGAATAAAATTCTCATTAATTATAGATGACATTATTCATATGAATTGTATAGAAAGTTCATGGATATAAGATCAATACAAAATAACAATTCCATCTCTAGATGACAGCAAGAATTGATAAAACTAATTTACAATAGCAATAAAAGATGGTGAGTGTATCTCAAAAGTGAGCATGCTCTTTATAGAAGAAATAATATAAAAATTATTGAGACATTAACAACGACCTTTGTCAACCAAGAAATCGCAGACAGAGCTGCAAGGAAGCAAAAACGTTTATTTAGGGTCTTAGAATTTCAGTTTATGGAGCACAGGATTCAGGTAGCAACCCAAACTGTGTCCTATCTTCAAGCTTCCAAGCAGGGGTTTATTTCATTTACTTTTATTTTTTTATGGTGAAATATAATATTATACAAAAACAATACATTTCAATGCACACACTGCAACAATTAGTCGTAGAACAGATTTCAGAGTTTGGCATGGATTACAGTTCCACCAAAACTTTTGGTTTTTCCTTCTAGCTGCTCTAAGATACTGGAGCCTAAAAGAAATACCAGTATAATGATTCAGCAGTCATACTCATTTGTTAAATCCTATCTTCTGTGTCATTACTCCACCTTCTCCTTTGATCTTTCTCCTAATTTTTAGGGGTATTTGGGCAATGCCCATTCTAACTTTTTCATGTTAGAAAGGGCTGCCAATAAAATAGGATAGGAGAACAGAGCTAGTTGATGTTCTGGAGAGGCGTGTCCTTTTGCATTTCAGGACTTATCTGGCCTAGGAACTTGTCTAGAGGTTGTAGGGTTCTGGAAAGTAGTCACAGTGCATGTAACCTTTGTAGAATCTCAGATACAGCTTTCAGTGTTCCTTAGTGTTAACAGGAATGGTTTCTGGTTGGGAGTTTGGGACAAACCATGATAAATAGCAGTATCTGGCCAAAGCTTGCATGTAAGATTACCCTGCAGAGCAGCCTCTCAACTCTATTTGAAGTCTCTTAGCCACTGATGCCTGATTTGATACAATTCTTTTCCCCCATTGGTCAGGAAGGCATTGTCAATCCCATTGTACAGAGCCAACTTCATCCCTGGGAGACAGGTCCCACATTGTCAGGGAGAGTTTCACCACTGAATGTCACACATAGTGAGGAGAGCAATAATTTTACTTCCAAAGTTGGGCTAATAGACAGAAAGGTCATGTCTGAACAACAAAAGCAGTTTTATGGAAGTAACTCTTAGGCATAACCATAGGTAGTCTAAGCATCTCTGTTCTATAAATAAGTTTCACAAGAGGAAGCCTCAAGATTGATGGCTTGGTCTATTGACTTCAGAGTCCCTAATGTTTGAAACAGTATCAGGGGATTCCCCAGTGGTAAAGTTCAATAGTTCCATATTTTTTCTCCCATCCCTTAAGGGACACTGCCAGTACTTTACAATTATGTACTCAACATACTTTGGGATGCATCTGGGCATTACATTAAGCTCTACAAGATTACAAGCCCTCATTCCCATTCTCGGTTCCATGTTTTTGGCTTATTTAAATGATGCATTCAGACAGATTGAGTTAGATTATGTGCTACAGAAAATTTAGATGTTGGATAAAATAAACCTATCTTCTTTTGATCTCATAGAGTTGGCAAAGTTCTAAAATACAGACAAAGCAATCCTTCACCCTGTGTTGTCATCTATCTTTGTCCCAACCTGATCGTCTTCATTCTCACTTCTAATTGAAACCTGATCTCTTTTTCCATTTCTTTAACAGTTGTTGTATATGGTAATGCTGGCTTCCAGAACTACAGAGTGCCTACTCTGTCTTAGGTATCACCCAGGTACCCAAAGTTCCAGGGAAATACCTGGTTATACATAAATAGCACAGCCTCTCAAAATCTAGAAATAACAATTACACCTCCAGACTAAATGTAAGTGCTATAAGAGCTAAAAATCTAGGCCCCAATTTTCTTATAAGTATTTTCTAAATGCGACCATACAGTATTTGCTATTTTGTTTCTGGCTTGTTTTGCATCACATAATATCCCCAACTCATTCACTGTGGCACCTATTTCTCCGCAACCTTAAATCTGCCTAGTTGCCCCAGGAGCCCCGTCTGTACAGCCCTCTCCCCGGCAACAGACACGTCGCCCCACAAAAATTCTCTCATTGGGCCTCTACCTATCTCCTCCTCCTCCTTGCTACATTCTTGCTACACTCCAGCTGCAGGGCCACATATGAACACACAACCCCCTCTTCTTTCAACACTCCTCCTCCCCCAGCTCCTCTTTTCAAACCTATATGTAATAATCAAGCCCTCTCCTCCAATCACAGTGCCCTCGGAAAGCCACCCTCCCCTACCCTCCACCATCCCTATATAAACAAGTGTACTTCCCTGAATAAAGGTCCTTGTGCGCAGTCTTGCTAACTGTACTTGGTCCTGCGCGGTTTGATTTCGTCTTCCGCGCGCGCGCGCGCTCCAATCCCTGCCGAGCCCTCAGAGGCGTAGGCCAACGCTTCCCCCTACCGCTGGCGGCAGAAGACCCCCTCGGAGGGAGGCCTAGCAACCTCCTTCCCGCCCCTCCGTCTTCGCGCCAGCCCGGTTTGCTGAGAGACAGACCCCAAGCGGCAGCACCAGACCGGACCGGCTGCCGCAATTCACCTCATTGCATGCCTCACATCTGTGTTCCTTTTTGTAGCAGCACAATATTTTATCATATGTACCTACCACAGTTCCCCGTTCTACTTCTCCTTTAATATATTCTTGGTCCATCTCTATCCATTGGCCATCATGTATAAGGTCCAAAGTCAACAGTCCGTGTCTGCATTATCCTCACCTAGTTGTATAATCATCAGTCCTCTAAATTTTAGACAATTTTCATTGCTCCCAAGAGAAAAATAACCAATAAGCACACATTCACCAAATAGAAGTCTAGATACCCCCTTAACTCAGGTCCTCCCCCCAACCCAAATATTTACCCTTGTTATTGCTGTGGTACTGTCTCTGTCTTCCTGTTAAACATAGTCCATGGCATGCAATACTAGTTCCCCACCCCCATACCTCAATATTATTTACTCTTTGTACACTATTCATACCTTTGAAGTAATTCATGCAAGAACTTATTTATATTTCTAGTGTAAATTTTTGGGAAAACATGGGTCTACACACCTCCTCTTAATCATGTTCACTATCAATATAGCAATATTACTTACAGACTCACTAATGAACTACCTTCACTTGTATCCAATGCCTTACATTTAAGATCAACCTCATTAGCTAACTGTTCACCCATCTCTAGCTTCTGTGTGCCTCTAGGTCTCCTATATTCTGTATTATGAGCTTCTGAGTTTACCTTTTTCATGGTCATAAAAGCGAAATCATACAGTACCTATCATTTTGTGTCTGGTTTATTTCATTCATTTCATCTTACTACAACGTGATATTCCATCATACGTATATATCACATTTTGTTTATCCATTCATCCGTTGATGGGCATGTGAATTATTTACATCTTTTGACAATTGTGAATAATGCTACTATGAACATCAGTGCACAGATGTCTGTTCATGCCACTGCTTTTAGCTCTTCTGGGTATATAATGAGTGGTGGTATTGTTGGGTCATAAGACAAAGGCAATTCAGTATTTAGTTTTCAAAATAATTACGAAACTGTTTTCCACAGTGTCTGCAAGTTTATACATTCCCAGCAGCAGTGTATAAGTGTTCCATTTTCTCCACCTCTCCAACGTTTGTAGTTTCCTGTTTGTTTCTTGGCAACCATTCTTAGAGGTGTGAGGTGGTATCTCATTGAAGTCTTAATCTACATTTCCCTTATAGCCAATGAGAATGAACATCTCACCGTGTGGTTTTTTAGCCATCTGTATTCACTCTTCAGAAATATTTCTATTCATATCTTTAGCCCATTTTATAATTGGATTGTTTGTTCTTTGGTTGTTGAGTTGTATGATTTCTTTATATATACATTATAACAAGCCTTTATCCAATAAATGATTTTCAAATATTTTCTCCCATTGAATTGGCTCCCTCTTTATCTTTTTGACAAAGTCTTTTGAAGCACAAAAGTATTTGATTTTGAGGAGTTCCCATTTATCTATTTTTTTTTTAATTTTAATTTTATTGCTTTGTTTTAGGTGTAAAGTTTAGGAAGCTACTTCTATTACTATGTCTTGTAGATGTTTTCCTATATTCTTTCTAAGAATATTATGGTACTGGCTCTTATATTAAGTCTTCGATCCACTTCGAGTTAATTTTTTGTGTAGGGTATAAGGTTTGGATCTTCTTTCATTCTTTTGGCTATGGATATCCAGTTCTCCCATGCCTACTTATTGAAAAGACTATTTTGTCCCACTTCAGCAGATTTGGGAACCTTGTTGAAGACTAGTTGATGATAGATTTGGTGGTCTATTTCCATACTCTTGATTTGATTCCATTGGTCAATACTTCTCTCTTTGTATCAGTACTATGCTATTTTGACTGCTGTGGCTTTATAATAGGCTTTAAATCAGGAAGTATTAATCCTTCCACTTTGTTCCTCTTTTTCAGGATATTTTTAGCTACTCAAGGTCCCTTTCACTTCTGAATGAATTTGATAACCTGCTTTTCCAAGTCTTCCATGTAGGCTGTTGGAATTTTGATGGGTATTGCATTGAATCCGTAGATCAATTTGAGTAGAATTGACATTGTAACTACATTTAACCTTCCTATCCATGAGCAAAGTATGTCTTTCCACCTTTTTAGATCTTCTTTGATTTCTTTTAGCAAAGTTACATAGTTTTTTGTGTACTGGTCCTTTACATACCTGGTTAAGTTTATTCTTAGATAGTTAATTCTTTTAGTTGCCATTTTGAATGGAAAATTTTTGTTAATTGTCTTCTCAGTTAGGTTATTGCTTGTGTATAGAAACATTACTGATTTCTACACATTAATCTCATTTCTTGCCAGTTTGCTGAATTTGTTTATTAGCTCAAGAAGCTTTGTGGTAGACTGCTCAGGATTTTCCAAGTACCATATTATATCATCTGCAAATAATGAAGGTTTTACTTCTTCCTTTCATATTTGGATGCTTTTTATTTCCTTTCCTTGCCTAAATGCTCTACCTACAACTTTTAGTACAATGTTGAATAATAGTGGTGACAGAAGGAATCCTTGTCTCATTCTAATCTTAGGGAGAAGGCTTTCAGTTTCTCACCATTGAGTACAATGCTGGCTATGGGTTTTTCACTTATGCCCTTTATCATATTGAGGAAGTTTCCTTTGATTCCTACCTTTTGAAGTGTTTTTTTTTTTTTTTAATCAGAGAAGGATGTTGAATTCTGTCAAATGATTTTTCAGCATTAATTGAGATGATCATATCATTTTTCCCTTTTGATTTGTTAGTGTGCTGTATTACATTGATTGATTTTCCTATGCTGAACCACTCTTACATTCCTAGTATAAACCTCAATTGATTCTGGTCTATAATTTTTACAAAGTGTCATTGGATTCAGTTTGCTAGTTTTTTCTTGAGAAGTTTTACATCTATATTCATTAGGGGGATTGACCTGTAGTTTTCCATTCTTATAGCACCTCTATCCAGTTTTAGCATTAGAGTGATGTTACTGTCATAAAATGAGGTAGGTAGTGTTCCTTTTTCCTCAATTTTTTGGAAGAGTTTGAGCAAGATTGGTGTTAGCTTTTTTGGGGAATGCTTGATAAAATTATCCTATAAAGCCATCTGTTCCTGGGCTTTTCTTTGTAGAAAGATTTTTTATGACTGATTGAATTTCTTTACTTGTGATTGGTTTGTTGAGAGCTTCTATTTTTTCTTGAGTCAGTATATCTTGCTCATGTGTTTCTAGGAATTTGTCCATTTCATCTAAGTTGTCTAGTGTGTTGGCATATAGTTGTTCATAGTATTCTTATATGATTTTTTTATTTCTTCAGTGTCCATGATAATGGCCCCACTCTCATTTCTGATTTTTTTATTTGCAACCTCTCTTTTTTTTCATTGTCAACCTAGCTAGGTGTCCATTGATTTTGTTGATTTTCTCAGAGAACCAACTTTTGTTTTATTCGTTTTTTCTATTGTTCTTTTGTTCTCCAATTCATTTAATTCTGCTTTAATCTTTGTTACTTTCTTTTTCTATTTGCTTTGGGGTTAGTGCAACATTCTTTCTCTAGCTCTTCCAAGTGGGCAACTAAGTCTTTGGTTTTGGCTCTTTCTTTCTTTTTTTAATATAGGTATTTAGGACAATCAATTTCCCTCTTAGAACTGCCTTTGCTGTATCCCATAAGTTTCTGAATATGTTGTATTCTCATTTTTGTTACTCTCTAGATAGTTACTAATTCTCTAGTATTTTTTTTCTTTGACACACTGGTTGTTTAAGAGTGTGATATTTACCCCCCACATATTTGTGAAAGTTCTGGTTCTGTGGTGGTTATTGATTTTCAGCTTCATTCTGCTGTGATCAGAAAATGTGCTTTGAATAATTTCAATATTTTAAAATTCATAAAGACCTCTTTTGTGCTGCAGTATATGATCTATAAAATAGAGTGTCCCATGAGCAGTAAAAAAGAATGTTTATCTTGGTATTGTAGGGTATAATGATCTACATATGTCTATTAGTTCTAATCCATTTATCAAATAGTTCAAGTTCTCTATTTTCTTATGGATCCTCTGTCTGGTTTTTTTATCTATAGAGGAGGGTGGTGCATTGAATTATCCTACTATTATTATTGAAACATCTACTGCTCCCTTCAGTTTTGCCAATGTCTGTCTCATGTACTTTGGAACTCCTTGATTGGGAGTATAAATATTTATGATTGTTATTTCTTCTTGGTGACTTGCTCCTTTTATTATTATTTAGTGTCTTTCTTTGTCTCTTATGATGTGTTCACATTTAAAATCTATTTTGTCTGATACTAGTATAGCAACTTCTGCTTTCTTTTGTTTACAGTTTTCATAGGACATCTTTTTCCATCCTTTCACTTTCAATCATTTTTGTATCCTTGGGTCTAAGATGAGTTTCATGTAAAGCAAATATAGATGGACCATTATTTTTAATCCAGTAAGCTCAGTCAGTTAATCTTTATTTTTAATTAGTGAATTTAGTCTGTTAATATTCAAAGTTTGTAGTGTAAAAATGTTTCTTGAATCTACCATCCTATCCTTTGATTTTTATTTGTCAGTTCTATTTATATTATTTTCCATCTTTCTCTTTTTATCCTTTAAGATTACCTTTCTGGTACTCTTTAATTCTGTGCCCTCCTCCAGCTCTCTCTCTCTCCTGTGTGCTTTATTTTTCAGGTGACAGAACTCCCTTTAGTATTTCTTGTAGGCTGGTTGTGTGTCAAAATTTTTTAACACTTTTTTGTCTGTGAAAATTGTAATCTGTCCCTCAGTTTTGAAGGACAATTTGGCTAGGTAGAGAATTCTTGCCTGGCAGTCTTTTTCTTTCAGGATCTTGTATTTTTAATTTTATTATTATAATAATAATAATAATAATTATTATTATTTTGGCATGGGCAGGCTCTGGGAATTGAACCTGGGTCTCCACCATGGCAAGAAAAATTTCCACCACTGAGCCACCATTTCCTGCCCTCTTTCATGATCTTAAGTATGTTATACCTCTGCCTTCTCAATTCCATGGAATCTGTTGAGAAGTCCAAACTCAATCTTATATGGTTTCCCTTGTATGTGGTGAGATGCTTTTCTCTTGTCAGTTTCAGGGTTTTCTGCTTCTTTCAACATTTGGCAGACTGATTAGTATGCGGAGTAGGTCTATTAGGATTTCTTCTATTTGGGGTTCATTGGACTTCTTTGATTTGCATATTTATATCTTTTATAAGGGTTTGGAAAGTTTTCTCCCATTATCTCCTAAACTAAACTTCTAGTCCTTTGCTCGTCTCTTGTCCATCTGGGGCATCAATGATTCTTATACTATTGTGCTTTGTGATGTCTATCATTTCCATGAGATCCAATTCAAATTTTTCCATCTTCTTTGACATTTGTTCTTTTGTGCATTCAAAATTAATTGTCCTGTCCTCTAGTTCACATATTCTTTCCTCTGCCTCCTCAAATCTGCTGCTCCATGTCACAAGTATATTTTTACTTTGGTTTACAGTACCCTTCATCTCTGTGATATCTATTTTCCTACTTATTCTTTCAGTTCTTTATGTTCTTCTAATGTCTTCTTGATCTCTTTTATGTCACTAGCCAGCCCATAGAGTTTATTTAGTAGAGTTGTATGGACATCTCTGATTAATGGTTCCAAAGCCTGTGTCTCCTCTGGTGTTTTAATTTTGGTCATTAAGCTGGGCTATATCTGTCTGCATCTTCATATGCTTTGTGATTTTCTGTTGACTTCAAGGCATATCATTATCTTGATAGGTTTACTTTGGAAATTGATTTCCCTCAGGTGTCTAAGATTTTATATTTGAGGGATGGGCATGAAGCAGAGCAGGGACATTGGTTGGGCTGTGTTGGCAGGCATGGCACAGGGCTAGGTGTGTGGTGAGGGTACTACGCTGCTGCCCAAATGAATTGTGTGTGTGTCATGGGGTTGTGGTGAGGGATGCAAGAGGGCCATAGGTGTGGGGTGTGGCACAGGCAGGCCTCAAGTACAAGTTCAGGGTTTGGCATGAGAGACACAGAAGCAGAGCACACTAGGAGGAAGATTGTGGGAGCTCTGTGAGTATGTAGGGCATAGGGTGCAGGGTGCAGCTGTGTGAGACTAGGTGTTTGGGGGGGCAGGTTTGGGGAGTTGGGAGTGAGTTGGGAATGCTTGGGGTGCAGGTTGGCAGATCACTGGCTGCAGGGCGGGGGGAATGTCGTGTATGGGCTTGTGGGCATGGGGCATTCAAGGGGTAAGTCTTGGCTTACTTCTTCATCCCTACCTCCCTGTCCTTGCACTCCTGGGGTCTCCAGGCTTCTATTTGGAAAGGAGCATGCTAGGTTCTTTTAACTAGCCGGTTGGTCTCCAGTTTTCTGCATCTCTACTCTTCAGGTTTTTCATCTAAGAACTTCTAATGCAGTGTAGAAGACATTCTCCCATCATTTTTACCCTGGAACTGCTGTTCCACTCATTTTTCTGCCAACTCTCTAGCTGTTCCTTTGAGCAGGGGTGGATTTGGCTTATCCTATTTTCCATTTTCCAAGAATTACAAGCAAGAGTTTTTAAGAATAATAATTTGTTTGTAAAAATTATGGTTTGTGGATTATTTGGGGCCTTCCAAAGTTCCTTCAATTAAACAGTGTACTGATTTCTTTTACTTGCAGTTGGTAAATGGTATCCAGATATCCTTGAGAAATATTGTTGCTTTTGCTTTTGCATACCTTGACAGTTTGTGATATCTGGTTGAGAGGTGCATAAGGACAATTTCCTGAATGGTCTCCCAACACCATTTTAAATCTCTTAGCCATAGTAACTCCATTTGGTTTTATCTCTTTTATCACACTGGCAAACTCAGAACGCATCATGTTCATTAATAAGAAAAGTCTGTACTGTGATGAACTATGTACCCCTATAATCATCTATTGCATCAAAACAATTCCAACCAAACCACAATATTTTTTGGAGTTTTGTGGACACATTAAAATTACGGGAAAAATAGAACCAAGAATTAATATATTTTTCATAAATAAGAGGAAAAACAAGAAAGTGGATGTCACTTATCAGATATTGTCACATACCATGGCTTATTTGAAAGCTACACTGATTACGATGATATGATAATACTCAACAATCAGAGAGAGAAGAAAGAAAGAAGAGAGGGAGAATACACACACTCAAACCCACTATAGCAACTGAGGATCTTGATATGTAATAGAGCTGACTTAATATAACTATATAGGGAAAGACAGATTATTGAATAAATGGGGCTAATATAATTAGTTTTCTATAAGGATAAAATTAAATTGTATAATTACTCAAAGAATCTCTAAAAATAAATTCTGTTATATTAAAGGATAGTAAAAGGTGAAATACAAAACCTAAAAATATTTGCCATAAAGCATCAGGGAATATTTTTATAACTGTAGGGTAGAACATAATTCCGAAACTAAATCATTATTGAAAATAATTGTTCAATTCAATTTAATTGAAATTAAAAACTTCTGGTCATAACAGTGCTCCCAAACAGAGTAGAAAGACAAACCATATACTAGAACATATGCCTTTTTACTGCAAATAAAGCTAATATAGGATTGGTAATAGGAAAACAGAAGGAAATAAAAACAAAAACAAAGAATCACCTGAATCAAACAAGAAGAAAATGGAAAAGCTTCAACATCAAAATGACATTAGACTCAAATGGGCCTTCATTAAGAGATATGAGAGGACAATTTATATATGAAATGAAGATCGCCCACATTAATAAAAAGAGAAATGAAAAATAAATTTAAAATGAGATAAAATTGCATATTTAATAGGTTTGTAAAACGTAAAATTTTGAATTTTGCAATCATGAATTTTAAGTATGAATTTTAGCAAGGATGTGGCACGACATGTCCTCTCCTACGGTGGTGACAATTATACTAACTAGTACATCTACTTAGGAAGACAATCGGCATTACCTAACAAAACCGAAAAATGTGAGACCAACAGCCTGTAGTATTTTGAAGCTGTTACGTACACTAGAAAAAGGCCATGTTCTTTTAATTCATTTATGAGGGTGCAGACCTCTTATAGGTAGGGACTTTTGATTAGGTTATGTCAATTGAGATTTGACTCACTTCATTCAAGGGGAATCTTAATTCTTTTACTGGAGCCCTTTATACGAGGATAAAACACACACAGAAATGAAGATACAAAATAGAGAGAAACACCCAGAGATGTTTAGAGAAAAAGTCACAGATGGCAAAACCAGAATCTGAAGCAATGAAACCCAGGAGAGAGGGACCAGAAGACATTGCCGTTTGCCTTGCTTTCTGATAGACGATCCCAAACTCACTGGTAACTGGTTCAGAGAAGTTATTATCCTTTTAATGCCTTAATTGAGACATTTTCATTGCCTTAGAAATACAAATTTGTAAGCTAATAAATCCCCATTGTAAAAGCCATTCCATTTCTGGTATATTGCATTCTGGCAGCTTTAGCAAACCACAACATTATCCTTCTGTACAGTTTTCATTATTGACTGCCCAAAATATTTTCATTATGTTTTCTACATTTGACAGCGTTATTTTCTCCTATTTCCCAATTTAGAATCTAAAAAAACACATTTTCCCTCCTCATTTGCAGCTGGCATACTGCCACATGTCTTGTTTGTTAGATTTGGTAAACCAAATACATTTGTATACACTTTAATGTAGAAATTAGAGATCTCGGTATGTTTGTTTGGCTAGTGCAGGTTCTGGCAGCCGCAGTAGGTAAAGTGACCACTTCCCAAACTTGGCAGGGGCTGTGCCTTTTTTTAATTTTTTTAATTTTTTTATTAACGGAAAGAAAAAAAAAAGAAATTAACACAACATTTAGAAATCATACCGTTCTACATATGCACTCAGTAATTCTTAACATCATCACATAGATTCATGATCATCGTTTCTTAGTACATTTGCATCGGTTTAGAGGAACTAGCAACACAACAGAAAAAGATATAAAATGTTAATATAAAGAAAAGAAATAAAAGTAGTAATAATAGTAAAAAACAACAACAAACAAACAAACAAACAAGCAAACAAAAACAAAAAAAACCCTATAGCTCAGATGCAGCTTCATTCAGTGTTTTAAAATGATTACTTTACAATTAGGTATTATTGTGCTGTCCATTTTTGAGTTTTTGTATCTAGTCCTGTTGCACAGTCTGTATCCCTTCAGCTTCAATTACCCATTGTCTTACCCTGTTTCTAACTCCTGCTGAACTCTGTTACCAATGACATATTTCAAGTTTATTCTCAAATGTCTGTTCACATCAGTGGGACCATACAGTATTTGTCCTTTATTTTTTAGCTGGATTCACTCAGCATAATATTCTCCAGGTCCATCCATGTTATTACATGGTTCATAAGTTTATCTTGTCTTAAAGCTGCATAGTATTCCATCGTATGTATATACCACAGTTTGTTTAGCCATTCTTCTGTTGATGGACATTTTGGCTGTTTCCATCTCTTTGCTATTGTAAATAACGCTGCTATAAACATTGGTGTGCAAATGTCCGTTTGTGTCTTTGCCCTTAAGTCCTTTGAGTAGATACCTAGCAATGGTATTGCTGGGTCATATGGCAATTCTATATTCAGCTTTTTGAGGAACCGCCAAACTGCCTTCCACAGTGGTTGCACCCTTTGACATTCCCACCAACAGTGGATAAGTGTGCCTCTTTCTCTCCATCCTCTCCAGCACTTGTCATTTTCTTTTTTGTTGATAATGGCCATTCTGGTGGGTGTGAGATGATATCTCATTGTGGTTTTGATTTGCATTTCTCTAATGGCCAGGGACATTGAGCATCTCTTCATGTGCCTCTTGGCCATCCGTATTTCTTCTTCTGGTAGGTGTCTGTTCAAGTCTTTTTCCCATTTTGTAATTGGGTTGGCTGTCTTTTTGTTGTTGAGTTGAACAATCTCTTTATAAATTCTGGATACTAGACCTTTATCTGATATGTCGTTTCCAAATATTGTCTCCCATTGTGTAGGCTGTCTTTCTACTTTCTTGATGAAGTTCTTTGATGCACAAAAGTGTTTAATTTTGAGGAGCTCCCATTTATTTATTTCTTTCTTCAGGGGCTGTGCCTTTTAAGGGTTAGTGCTTCATTAGCAGCCTTCACCTGATCATGGCAGAAGCCTTGAAGTTTGTGGTGAGAAGTCCCTTGGCAGCAGATTCCTCTCCAGGCCAATTCAAAAGCAGGATTCTAAGAGTTATTCCTGGAAGTTCAACAAACAATCTGACTCTCCAACCCTCCCATTGATTCCATTAGTTGTCTAATAATCCAAAATAAAACATTCATGCCTAAATCATCTACTGAAAATTTTGGTTTGCCTGGCACTAGAAATCCACAGATGTAAACCAGTGAATCCACTCGGATTCTGAAAACATGGGCAAATATGTGTAATAAATGCTGCATTTATATTTAATTTTCACATAAAAAATTCTGTGTTTCTCAAACAAGTTAAGTTCAAGAAGTTTCATTTTAGTACTGGCACTTTAAATCTATTGTTCTCGGGGTATGATATAGTTGAGGATAAAAAAAATAAGTATATGTTGAAATGGGGGGCTGACTGTGTGGTATATATTGGAGCTGCTGTAACGTGAAATATGAGTCAGGAAACAGCAGGAAATGAGACTGAATTGGTAGACGAGGGTCAGACACAACCATTGTGTCATATCAGGGGCTTAACTTATTATTTCAGAATACCAGTAAACTACATAACTATGTCCTCATGTAGAAAATGAATCCAATATTACCAGTGCGTCACTGGAATTCATCCACCATTTATTTATTTAACAAATATTTATTCAAATAGTTCTATGTTCTAGCCATTCTTTTGTGGGTTGAGAGTATTCTGGTGAACAAAAAGCAAAAACAGTCCTTGCTCTCAGGCAGAAGAAACTCTAGTACAATTCAGGGGGTATTGTTCGAGAAATCACAGACATCTTTAAGCGACCACCACTCTGCCTTCACCTACCCCCACAGCTCTTTCTGGGGAAGTTATGAACATACAGTAAGGGCCCATTCCCCCACCCCTCCAGCTTTCCCTTACCCCCACCTCTTTTCCTATTCTGTGTCATCCCACAACCTGGGGATGATGTTAGATTTAGTAAAACCTCCCTCTCCCCGACCCCTCCTTCTGTCCTGTAATACCTTAAATCCAAACTGGATACCAGGAACACACCCCGCCCCCTCAATGCATATCAGAACAGGGATTCTCACTGGCAGTGCCCCTTCCCCTTGAGACGGATAAAAACCAAGCTCAAGCAGTATAGATCTGTCTCTCTTCTCTAGAGCAAAATGGGCCATGCGTATGGAGGCACCGTGTTCTCACAACAAGTTGGAGCAGGTTTTAGCTGTCCTAGAAGTGCAGCTATGATAGACTTCTCCCTCTGTTCTTTTAGACTCTTCGTGCTGTGTAAGTGACTGAGAGATTATTTCTCCTTTTCTGGACTCTTTATACAGTGCAAGTAATAAAGATCATTTTCGTAATCTTTCTCTTGAGCCTGAACTTGTGTTCTTATGACACCATTGTAGTAACTGGTTCCACACATATGTTAGCTAGTGGAGAGAGCGATGGTCAATGTGAAGCAGGAACATGGAAATCAGGGACTGGTAGGGGTGTGGGTTGCACTTTAAATATGGTTGTCAGAAAAAGCCTGAGACAATTATGTTTAATAGATTTGGAGAGGTAAAGGTGTGTTTGCATACCTGCAAATATTTTGTTTAAACATTTGAAAAGAATGTTTTATAAACAAAAGGAATAGCAAGTTCAAAGAGTTTCTGTGACAGGAGCTCAACTGGGGTATTTAAAGAGCAGAAAAGAGTTCACTGTGGCTGCCATACAGTGAAGGAGCTGATATAACAGACAGCAGCAGATACAAGAGGTAAAGGTGTGAGGAAGGATCCGGTTGGTACAGAATATTTACCTATCTGTCTGACTATTTATCTGTCTATTCATCCATCTATCTATCTATCTATCTATCTATCTATCTATCTATCTATCTATCTATCTAACTACCTACCTAATCACGTATGTATCATCATCTGTCTAAGGAATTAGTAACACTGAAAAAACTTCCATGTTATCAAGCCATACTGAGTGGGAAAACTTACAAAATACAACATACTCCCTGTAGTAGGGGACCATCCAGCTCAGTGTGCTGCCTTTCCCTATGACACATATAAACCCTGTACTGAGAACTGCTAGCCTACTTTCCAGGATGAGATAATAAATATGGATTGACTGCTTTCTCCTGAGTGCCTTGAGGTAAAACACATCCCCTAGCAGATAGAGAACAGCCAGCATTTTCTTTCCCCTATTTCCTTAAGTATATGTAAACATTCACTCAAAACAGTCTGGCTAAAATACTCCAACTGACAGCACTGGGCTCATCCCTACTGGTATATCAGCCAGCAGGAGAGCGGGAACATGGCCTTTCCCCTGCTACACAAGAAGTGCACAGATACCCTGTGTCTACAGCTGATCAGGACCCACTAAGCCTGGAGGATGGACACCCACTAGTGAAGCTGACCTAGTTCTGTCTCCCCTAATGAGTAAACAGTTTTCCTTTCTGTCCAGTGCCTGTGTGAGCTGTGCTTTTGCTGACT
The DNA here is from genome assembly GCF_023851605.1 of Tamandua tetradactyla. NCBI lineage: Eukaryota > Metazoa > Chordata > Mammalia > Pilosa > Myrmecophagidae > Tamandua > Tamandua tetradactyla. Next base: position 61,680,078 of record NC_135331.1, on the reverse strand, counting down.
GTCCTGACACCTGTTGGGACCCTAAGACGAGTGTTCCTGGTGGTAGGCATAACTCTGCTCTTTGCCACCCTCCATGCCGTGAGACTCCTCCCCTGGTGGTGTTGTCAGGTGTCTCTCTAACTGACAGTCTGGTACAGTGAGCAGGGGGCCAACAGGTCAACAATCCCTTTGCGTTTGTTTCCCTAGAGATTTAGGTTTACTCTTATTTGATCATTTGTTACACTAGAACAACTCCTCTATTTTTATTTTATTTATTTATTTTTTTTACGAATTGTGTGGGTATAACATTAAACTCTGTTAAGGCTAAATGATATTTGGAAACTCAAAAAGCAAACATTAAAGTTCTGAATTCACTGGTTGCCTTAGTTTAAAAATAAAAAAGGAAATTTCATGATATCAAGAAGATACGGCTGATAATCATGACAGGATTTGAAAACCCTAGATTTTGCTGGGTCTGGTTTGCTACGTGAACTTTTGCTGTCCCCCTTGGGGAAACAACTCTCATACCTCTGTTAAATAAATTAACCCTGTTCACCAGATGTAACTTCATGGAATTCCGAGAGGTACCTTGCTTTCAACACATTGCTGATTCCTCTCATGACCCACCACCTTCACTACCCTTCTTTTCTTCTAGACACATGACTGGACTGAAATCCCTAGAACACCCTAAAATGTGCAGCACAAAGTGCGACCCCGAAGAAGGTGTGCTACACTCCAAAGGAACTGAGTGATTTTTCTAATTTATATGGACAGATAGCAGGGGAATATGTGTGGGAGTGGATGCCTAAGGGCCCAGGACAATGGTGGAAAGGACGTAAAGTTGGATCAGGCTGAATTTATTTATATAGGCCCACTAAACAGAGATTCTGGATTCGTTGTCTTGGTTTAAGTGGTTAGGAAGGGCTCCAATAGTTTGGTCAGGTAGTTGGCTGAAGCACAGACCAAAAGGAGGCCTATATTACTTGAAGTTGAAATGTTAAAACTGTCCTGGTACAATGTAGATGGAGAGACTGGAATGTTAGAATGCATTATCATGTGAGACCTGCTCAGGAATGTACAGAGGTGGGGACTAAATACATCAGGGCAGCTCCATCATCCTTGAAGAGCTTTGTGTTTCATCTTCTCTATAGGTCAGATATTACTGTGGGAGATTATGCCACTGAATTTGGCACTGGGCATGATTGGATACTGGATTGGCAAGAGTCAGGTGGCAGCACTTAATCTCCAGAGATGAGATGGTTGTGGCTACCACAAAGGGCAGCAGAGCCAAAACAGCAATTAAAATAGTCTAACTCACAGAGACCTGTGGCATCAGCTAGTTCATCATGGGGTGATTGGTACCGATTACTGAGGGGAAATAGGACTGCTACCATGCAATGGAGCAGCAAGAGTATGCTTGTAATACAGAATTTCCCTTAGGAGATCCCTTAGTACCACCATGCCCTGAGATTAAAGCCAATGGAAAATGGCAGCAACCCAATCCATGCAGGACACTACCGATGGTCCAGAACCTTCAGGAATGAAGGTTTGAGTCATCCCACCAGGCAAAGAACCACAACCAGCTGAGGGTAAAAGGAATAAGGAATATACAGTGGGAAAAACTAGTTTTAAAATGAGCTTTGACCACATATAACTAAGAAATGAAGGCTGTAACATACTTTTTCCTTGTGTTATTATGATTAAATTTACGTATATATATATATATATATAAAGCAACTATCTCTGTTTTCTTCCCTAAATTTCCACTTATCATAAACACAAGTTATATTAACTTTATATCATAGTATTTTAAGTTACAGGATTTGAAGTTTATGAGTGAGTATTACACAAGGACTCGCATCTTCTTCTGTAGGAGAACTGAGTGAGTTTCTGGCTATATGTAGGGCCGTTGAATTATGTTAGGCAAAGTTATTGTTATTATGTTAATTTAGCTATTATGTATACTTTAAGGATGTATGTATGGGTACCAAGTTGACAGAGGTTAAGTTCGTGTGTCAAGTTTGCTAGATTATGGTGCCCAGTTATTTCATCAAGTGAGCACTGGCCTGATTGTTACTCTGAGGATATTTTGCGTATTTAAATCATTAGTTAGTTGATTGCATCCATGGCTGATTAAACCTAAATCAATAAAGGAGATTGCTTTCAACTATAAAAAGAAGTCTCATTCAATCAGTTGAAGGGCTTAACAGGAGAATTAATGTTTTCAACAGTCAGAAAGAATTTCTATCTGTACTTTTGCCAGCCAGATTCTCCTGGGAAATTCACTGAAACGTTCATTTGAGTTCCTGACTAGCGGCCTACCCTACGGAATTCAGACTTGCCAATTCCCATGGTCGTGTGAGCCAATTCCTACAATAAATATCCTGTCAGCTTTGTTTCCCTTGAGGACCTTGACTAATACACTTACTTACTTAACTTTTCTTGGTTGGTTTTGGCCTAATAGAGCTCCTCAAATGGTTGTCCTTATAAATTCTGGCCTAAAATTAACACACCATAGGGATATCTCTGATTGCTAATTAACTTAAATGACATTATTTTCTAGTAAGTTCTCTCACTCTGTAGAGGTTGCAAACCAAGGAGATCTTTGAGTACAAATCTAGACCATTGGTCCTTTCAATATAGCTATTTCATATATATATATATATACTTTGCCTTTTGTTGATATCTCGCAAATTTATCATGTTAGACAATAGTTGGGGTTACTAGAATTCTAATTAACTCTTTTTGTGCCTGTCTTAGCAGAAATACTAGTGGGATTGCAAGGGAAAGGTACATATTACCAATAGAAAAATATAATTATGATAATAAAATATCCACTTATTTCCATCAGACATTTTACTTCATTATCTAATCATTTCCTCAAATGAATAATACTTGGTAGACATTATTTTCCACATTTTACAGATGAGGAGATGGACATGCACAAAGTTTAGAACACTTTCCCAAATTCACCCATTAAGTAAATACTGAGGACAGATTCTAAAACAACTATTTCTCTGAATCCACTTTGGGATGCCACTTCTAATGAAGTTCCTGAATTAAAATTGCTATACCTTAATAGACACACACATGCGTGCACACACACATACACAATAACATAACAGTTAATAGATATTTTTCTGTCTGGTGTTATCACAACATATTTATATATCTATATCTATGTCTATATATCTATATCTATATATAGGGAGAGAGAGACTGCAGGAAGAATTCTGTTCAAATAAGACAGAGGACCCTTTATTATACATACCTCATCCACTGATGTTTTATGGTAGAGAATTTGGTTCTATTTCTGGTCTTTTTCATCTTTGACTATTTTAAAAATGTATCCTCAGAGAATGACCTCGATTTTCTCTGTGATCTCCAGAAAATTTTTAGTTACTAGCTATTTCTAAGCGGATCTAATGTTAAAACAATGCATTAAAAGAAATCCAATTTTCTCAAAAAAATAAGTTTATTTAAATCCAGTGGGCCGAGTAATAATTGCTGGTAGAAGTGGAATAACTCTTCTGTGTGGTATTGTATCATCAGTCTGAAGAAAATATTAAAGATGAATGATGAGAAAAAAAGAATAAATGACAACAATAACTAAAGAAAATGCCAGGATTGTTTCTTGTACCGCATCATTTGAATGCAGTAAAGTATGTTCAAATGATAACATTTCTCAATCATTTCTGAGAAAACATTCTGAACTTGAAGTTTAGAATTATCCCTTCAATAAGCTTCTCAAACAGGAGTGATTTACTTTTGTCTTTACTTTGAATCACTAATGCCACCACCATATGAAAAAATACATCATTAAAAGTAACAAGATTAATTACTTAAGAATTTTTGGGAAATTAGATAAAATTCCTATTGCCCAAGGATAATTTCTTTAAAATTAAAGACGGTACTTTTAAGAAAAATAAAGGGGTGGGGACATGGAAAGACTGCATTGTAAAAATGTGAGTGAAACAGAACTTTATAAGAACAAAGTAGGAAAAAAATCAGCATTTCTAGTTGACTCAAATCATTAGATAACCCTTTCCTTAATTTTAGCTTGTTACAAAATGCTGTTTCTTTTAAGTTGATTATTTTGAATGTTAATCTTAGTAAGTTGGCTATTACATCCTTTTTTTTTAAATTTCTAAAGCTACTTAGGACATTCTTAAGGAGAGAATATTTTGAATACCATTGGTTCTGCCTCACAACAAAAAACTAGTGCCCTACGATGATCAGAATATGTTCTTCAGAGGACATTAGTTCCCAGCTGGTAATTTTCCTATACAACTTTTAACAGTGTGAAATCATCAGAGAATGGTGTGGTATATCATTAGATGTTGGGAACCATTATTTCTTTTTGGAATATTTGACTCCAAACTTTATTCCTGAGTAATCTCAATCAGAGCAGTTAAAGCGATATTAGACTGGGATGTTCTGAATTTGCGTTTGGATCTAAAATATATTACTTTTTAAAGATGGAAATTTGAAAAATATGTACAGAGCCTTCCTTTAAAATCTCAAACTTTCTATGCTTACAATTAGGAAGTGATTACTATACTACTACTTGAAGCTTTCACTGATACAAAACTCCCTCACTCTGTCTTCTTGCTTGTAGAATTTTAAAATATAGTTACTTAAAATTTAGTGATGTTGGGATGCAGGTTAGTTCAGTGGTAGAATTCTTGCTTGCCATGCAGGAAACCTGGGTTCGATTCCCAGTAAATGTACTTCCTCAAAAACAAACAAACGGACAAAAAAATAAGTAATCAAAACTTCAACAAATGGTGCTGCAATAACAGGATATTTACATGGAAAAATAATGAAATGTGACCCTGCCATACAACACGCCAAGTAAAAAAATTTACTGTTACCATTCAGACTCCATCTAGATGGCCATTTAATTATTGTTCATCTCAAAAATGTACAGATGTTGAGCTAAGATCTGAGATATCATCCTTATCTTCTACTTTTAACTACACTTCATGCTTCTATTCTTTTGTTCCTTGTTAGCCATTCTCCAGCATCCAGAATGGATTCGTAAAGACTTCGACCAAATCATGTTACTCCCCAGCTAAAATCCTCACCTGACTCTGGTTTGCATTTAAAATACAGCCAACTCTTTTCTTGACTTTCAAGTTCCTAAACAATCTGCCTTTCAAACTCTTTCCAACCTCATCTTATACACTGACTCCAACCGTTCCCTACTTTATGGCTGGACTCTACATTGTTTTGTTCCAGAAATGCCCAGAGCTTATTTTAAAATAAGGGTCTTTGAAACTTGCTCAGTCTCATGCTTACCATGTCCTTTCCTCAGATTATAGCATGGCTGCATCCTCCTGTGTCATTATGGTCAGTTTAAATTCATGGTCCCAGAGAGCTCTTCCCTGCACCTCCGACATTAATCCCATATTTTTATCATATTACCCTATCTTCCTCATCCTTTGTTTGCTAATTTATTCATTCAGTTATTCATTTACTTAACTTCTCCTGTTCTCCATTAGAATGTAGGTGTTAAGAAAGTTGGAAACTCTTTCAGAAGCACATCTAGATCCCCTATGCAGAGAAAAAGTTTTGGTACATTGTAGGGACACAATAAATATTAGTTGATTGGATGAATAAATGGATGAATAGATGAATCACAGTAATTAATAATATTTCATTGTTTAGAGGTCATTTTTTTAAACTTCACTGTCTAAAAAATATTTCAAATAAACAAAGGGAAATCTTATGAGACATATTTGAAAAATCAAATACGAATCTTTTGTCTAGCAAATTAAAAACTCAATGTGAACTGAAAAAATTGATGAAATGTTTTATAAACTAGAAAGCATCCTGTATCAGATATTAATTGATATTTATATAATATCAATGCATATATTGATAGAATGTGTAATTTCTTTGATACTTACAAAAATAAATTAAAGATAAAAAATCAAGCATTCAAACATAGAAACAATTTATAAGATATGAAATAAGCTTTAAGTTAAAGTAATTTCTACCTATTTTCCAGGTGGGCAATATTATATACATTTTCCCTTTTTACTTTATCAAGGTAGAGAACTGTAACCACATCCTTTCAATTAATCCTTTGGCTTACATTTCTTTTCTATATAATCTAATTTTCTTAGGATAAACATTAAGAAGAGTTGAAGTAATGTGTGCCTCATGAGCAATTAATTTATATTTTAAATACTTAAATAGCAGTAACTTTCTCATATACTGCACTAAGATAACCATTGTAAATAATAAGCTTGAAAGTAATATCTATAGCATCAATATTTTTTGGCAACTGTGAAAGCCTTGAAGGATGTTGTTTGGATGGCAGGTTATAACTCACAATTTATTTGTTTAAACCTTTGCTTAATAATTCCTTCTCAGCTGTGAGTAGAAGATGAATTGACCTTTTAACAGTAGACCTCATTATCCAGGTGTAAACATTTCTATGGGCGCAGTTCCTTATTGATGGTGACATGGTGCTTAGAAAGCGTATTAGCTCCAAACCAAATGGATACCACTCAATGAAGAGGAGCAAAATTACACTCCAAGTGGTTCCCTTATGGACTGAAGAGATTTGCTTTCCCATATGCCTACATGCCTAGGTACTACTGGGGAGGAATTTAGGCACTTGGAAAAATAAAGTCACGGAAATGGTATCTACATAAACAATGCAGTCAGAACTCTTTTTGAGATCATCCAGAGTAAATGGAAAGTGTTTACCCAACATAATTAAGTAATTGAAGCCAACAAAATTTCTTATTATGAATTCCTTGAGAAAACTGATCTGTGATCTTTTTTTCCCTAGTAAATTAGAACATGAAACACATAGTAGGTTCCAATAAACATTTTTTTCAAAAACAGAGCACTGTGAATAGCTGCATAAATTATTCATTTCATTTGACTTTTATAAATCAAGCCTTTTAAATCTTTTTTTCTTTTCTTCTCCTTTTTTTCTTTTAATCTTAAACAAGAATTTAATAAGGATATAATCACTTTGGTGCAGTATGTATGCAATGTTCTAAGCCAGTATGTGTGACAATTTATATGTGTATGTGATGTTTGATTTAACCTTACTTCGCTTTTGCTATGAATATTTTGTGAAAAGTTTTCAATAGTGAAAAATGAAATAAATTCTGTATTTGAAGACTCTACAATTGCACCAAAGACAATTGGCATCCTGATTTTTACAACATAAATAGCATTTCCAATCTCTGCCCTAAGCCCACAAAAGAGCCATTCCTCAGAAAAGTTACTTTTTCTGCAAAAAAAAAAAAAAAAATTATTTTTCCTTTGTAATATCTTCCACTCTAAGACAATTTTCATAATTCTCGAGGTCAGAAATTTGCTAAACAAATCTAAGTTCACTTATTCTTTGTTCACCATGACATTTTTCTATGTAATTTAAAATTTTCCAGTTTTTATCATCTTAGAGTAAAGATTTCTAATATCATAGCTTTTTTCATGTAACTTTTCTGTTGCTTTGAATATTTAATCTTTCTTTTTCATTGCTAAATTTAAAATGAGAAACATTCCTGACTTACAGTTATGTGCATAATTTGTTGTAGATTTGTTTTAAGAAGTTTCCAGCATATAACCCTCATTAATTATGATGCTTTAGCAACAGAATTATAGGAGACTGATAGCTTCAAAGAAACCAATTATTATCTTGCACTTTTGTCTACTAGCATTGTTTATGATTATCTCACAGAAATTATTTAGATTATTGTCTTCCTAAACATCTCACCTGAATGAACTAATTTGAGAATCATGTCTACTTAGAGTGTGAGAAATTTTATTTTTCATTTTATCTTAATAGAGGTTCCCAATTCATAGCCATGAAAGGCATAAAATCATCTCAAAACCTAAATTTCAGATAGTTTTTTATCAATTTTAACTTATAAATTTTCAAATTGCTTGAAAGTAAATATTCTGGCATTATATTTTTTACAGATTGATCTTATCTTTTAGTATGTTATATTATAAACACATTAACTGTTTTAGTCTGTAATGCTGCAGGATATGCAAAATACCAGAAATGGGTTGACTTTTATAAAGGGAATTTATTGTTATAAGTTCTAAGGCCATAAAAATGTCCAAACTAAAGCATCCAGAAAAAGATAACTTGGTTCAAGAAAGAGTTGATTTCTGGGTTTATCTGTGAGGTGGGAAGGCACATAGTGACATCTGCTAGCTTCCTCTCCTGGCTTCTTGTATCAAATGTCTCCCTGGGGGCATTTTCTTCCTGCATCTGCAAAGGTCTCTTTGTCAGCTCTGAAGCTTTTTTTTTCAAAATGTTTCCCTTATAAAGGACTCCAGTAAGGGACCCACCTTAAATGGATGGAGAAACGTCTCAATGAAAACCACCTTATCAAATGGGACCACCCACAATTAGGTGGGTCACATCTCCATGGAAACAATAAAAATTATCCCACCTAGCAATATTAAATGAGGATTAAAAATCATGGCTTTCCTGGGTTATATAACTGGGGTATACAGCAGTTTCATATTGGTACAATACCCAATCAAATAAGATTGTTATTACAAAACAAAATATTTTAGTGTAATCTTATTGAATATATTTTGAAAGTGTTGAAATTCCAAATAAATTTCACCATAATGCATGTCCTTTGCTTAAAGTTCTTAATAACACACTAAAAGAAGTCCAATAAATTATTCTGCTAAATTGTTACAATTTTAGAAAATATGATCATTGTACACTGGTAAGTAGGTGTTCTACACTTTCAGTATGTTCAAATGAATTAATGTGCACTTTAGTTCTGTTGTATGAAGCAGTGTCTAGGATATAAAGACATAAATTTCTCCACTAAGACAAAAAAATTAAATGTTAAACCAATAAAGCAATAACACAGGTGTGCAGAAAGCATAAGAATATGCATTTATACTTCTGGAAAAACTTTGGGAAATATTTCAAGGGAGTCTGTTAATTAAAGTGAAAAGTCATGTATTATCAGTTTGTACATACGGTAATAGAAGTATGATCTTTTTCAGAAATTGAAGAATTTGTTACAGATAACATTAGATTATATGGCTGTCCCTAATGTTCGGCTTTGAAATGAGTCTGGCAAGGATGGTTTCTCAGGGCTTAGATTATTCTGTAAAACTTCTTTTGTGTCATGACAGGCAGGGATGTGATCAAAAGTAGTACAGCAATACAAGGAGTACTCTTATATAAATAAAACATTATGTAAAATATTTAACATATATGTCAAAGTGATTTGAATATTGTGAAACATGGTACAAATATAAAGTAATGTTAAACATTTAATATATTTGCAAATACAAATGTGATGATACTCAAAGATATATCTATATTCTTTTCAGATGTAATCAACAATGGTGACATCATTATAATTTTACATGCATTATTAAGTTAAAGCAAATAATTTCACTCATTGGTAAATGAACTTTTGCTAATATTTTGTAACCTGCATTTTGAAATGTTTAAACATTCATGGATAGATATGCAATTCTCTAAATAACAAGGAGCCCAAAACTACTGTGTCTGACATTTACTCTTCAAACTTGTTTAAGCTCTAAAATATCTTTTCCTAGAAATCGTGTTGCTGCAGTGACCCATCAAATAATTTTGGGCACAAAGGATTTAAGACACATTCACTTCAGTGGAATTGTAGAATTACTCAAAATATGGTGGGACAGCAAAGGGTACTGGCATATAACTACATGTGTGGGAAATGACTTCTGGAATTTCATTTCTGGGATTCTTCCAACAGTGTTTTATGTTCCTTTGTCAAAAAATTGTCACGCAAATGTCCATGGACCTTGTGAAAATCAAAGAATGAAAAAATGTTTACATTACTTCAGCACCCCCCCCCCCCGAGAAGTTTTCCTATCTTAAATCAAGATCCCATGAAATGGTGGGCAGTAGAAAGTTCAGAAGGTCTGGGGTCCTAAAGCTGCTTCCCAGACAGTTGTGAATCATATTTGATTTATTTTTATTGAGATATAATCCATGTACCACAAGCTTGACCATTTTAAAGTGTATTATTCTGTGTTTTTTAAGTATATTCGTGAAGCTGGGCAACCATCATCACTGTCCAAAACAGAACATCAGCCCCCAAAAAACCCCAACTACATTCACAGTCATTCCTCTTCCTTGTTCCCCTAGCCTTCGGAACCCACAAATATACTTCCATTCTATATGGATTTGCCTATTCTTGGCATTTCACATAATTAGGATCATGTATTGTCTGTTTTGACTGACTTTTCACTTAGTTCACACTGTAGTGTGTGTTACAGTACTTAATTCCTTTTTATGACTGAGTAATCTTCCATTGTATGGGTCATAATACTACATTGCATTTATCCATTCACTTGTTAATGGACACTTGAGTAATTTCCACTTATTGGCTATTTCACTTATCCATTTACCTGTTAATGAGTTATGCTGCTATAGATGTTCAGGTGCCATATATATATATATATATATACACATATATACATGGTAGAAACCTGGAAATTTCTTGGTGTTGCCTGACATTCTTTATCATGTATAGCAAGGTAAGGTGATGCAATTGATTCTAAAATGAAGATGTTAATATAAAAGCTGGTTCTAGGTTTAGATGCCATTTATTTCAATTTGAAAATTTCTGGGCCAAAAGTAACACCATTATACAATAACGCAACTTCCAAAGTGTGGTGTGGCTATCTGTAGAAAAAAAAAATTAATAAAATTTGCCTGAGTTTATCTTTGCTTTGGATAAAATTGCAGACCTTTAAACTTTTTGTACTATTGTGCATGAAATTTTGCATGATTGTCTCAAAGCACAATTTTAACCTAAATGAAGATGTTTTTAGGTGGAAATGTGGCATCTGGGCCAATTTTCTGCTACATCATTTCACCAGACTTTCCATAAAGCTATGTCATTGAAAATAAAAATTATCATTCTGTGCCATAGGAGTGAATTCCTAAACATCCATAATTGCAAGGGTTCCTCTCTCATTGCACAATATCTTTGGGGATAGTGACAGCATCTGGAGGAGTGCAATTTCACCATATTTTAAAAAGGTAAGGAGAAAATATCCCAGGTAATGAATTAGGAAAATGAACTAAGTGTTTTGTGAAAAATGATTTACAAATGAATACTAAATAAATGACATTTTCCCAGGATAACATCATACTTAAATGTTTGATTTTAAAATAATTTATATATGTTCTGTAAAAGACACATTTTCTATTTTAATTATTTTATTTTGTTTAGTAAAGCATTTATTTATTTTAAGAATATATATTTGTAGATTGTGAAATATAGACAGTTAACCTTGAAATAACTGTTTATTGCCAGGTTCATGAAATCCAGGTTCCATATATAAATCTAGATTTTAATTTTTTCTCTTTTTCCTCTATTCCAAAATTTAATTTCCCAGTCTATAAATGTTTAATATCTACTCTCTTCTTTCTAGACAGCAGGTCATTCCTAGGAACACTCTTAAAATAATATATGATATAATAATGCTTTGTTACTTGCAGCATCCCCTAATTTTCTAAGATTATTTTCTTTTGAATTGCTTATGCTTACCTAGAGAATTTTCCACATTTCATTACAAAAATTTCTCAAGAGAGCCAAAATAACAAAGAGCTTACTGGCAAGTCTGAATAAATTACAAAGAAGGAAGATGAATATGATAGAAGTATTAAAGAAAACCGTAAAATTTAATGTTCCCTAAACCCCCCAAGCCTTGGATTTTCTGAAGGATATTTTCCATACACTTTCATTAAAATGTCATAAAAAAAGGAAACTATAAATGAAGTAATGATAAGAAAACAGGGCTTAGGCCTTGGTTCTCAGTGGTAAAAGAACACATTTTTTTTTTTCCTATAGAGTTCAAATAAATTTTTACCTTAGGAAACTTTTAAAAAGACTTTAATTTGAAGTAAATAAGAAAAAGCCAGTTTACTCCAAATGTATATTTGCTCAAATGTTCATTGCTCAAACCATTATAAGCAATATTTTATATTTGCCAGCTACATCTCTTGAAAAATGCAACTCCAAAAATATCTATTGTGAAAACTTCTTTGAGCATCATAAGTGAGTGATTTCTTACATGACTGCAGTAAAACCTCTGAGGAAGGACCTATTATGAGTGTTGTGTCAGCAATTTTAGCTCATTGCCCATGACTTTTATCACATAAGTATTTAATAAATTTAAATATAAGATTGTATAATTCCATAGCTTTTAGGAGGATTGAGCCTCTTCTAGACATTTTAGAAATTAAAATTCTGACCACCTGAAAGAAAATTTAATGAAAAAAAAGAAAACTTAAATGATGCTGAGTGCTATTTGCCTCCTGTCATTTCCCTGGGACCAACACCAGATCACGTCTGTCCAAAATGTATTAATGTACACCTCAAAATTGGTAGTCTATCCTAATCTTTCCCTGTCCTTCTCTTTGTTTCATTTAAAAAGACAACTACAAATGCAATCTGGAAGAGAGTTTCAATCAAGGAATAAAATTAGCATTTTCTTGCACAAAAAATGTTTAATAAAAATGCAATTCATTTCTGACCCATTCTCATCCACATTCCATTTTGAAATTACTCATGAAATCTACCTAGTGATTTGCTAATTAGTATTAAATCAATTATTTTGAAATACAAAAAAAAAAGTTAAGAAACAAAAGTGAGCTCATTGTTCTGCTTTCCATATAATACAGATTTTTTTCTGGGACGCTACTTAGAGACAAAGTGATAGACTAGTTGACATTCATAAACCTTATAGTTACTGTAGGAGCAAGGGTTAAAACAAGACCTGGGGACTATGTTGGGAGCAGCTGGGATCAGGGTGGTGGCAGCAGTAAACTGTGGAGATTGCAATCTGCTTTATGTAAAACAGTCTGGGAGGAAGAGAATGTTTACCCCAAATGGTTAGGTTAAGTATGAAGGAAGAGAGCACTGAAAGATGAGTGCTTTCTTGTCTTTCCTACGCTGTTCCCTCAGGAAGTGCATGCATGCCTTTTGTCACCCTGCAGTACATAAGCAGGATCTGGTTAAGAATAAAGTTGTCTGTTGTCTATTATCGCTGATCTTCAGACTCCCTGATCCCATTTCTTTCATTTTACTTTAACATTCCTTAGAGTCATAGCTGCAGCCAACAAGTTATAATGATCTCATGAAAGGGGAACAGAAACTTTGCATAACTGGAATTGCATAAACTGGTAGTGCTCTACAGAAAGAGTAAGGTGGAGAATTTTGAAAATATCTTATAAATTATGTGCAGTAATTTAGCTCAGGTAATATAGGTTCCCACAAAAGGTTCATTTAGTGATTTATTATATAGGTTTACTGATAAGCATCACAATTCTATACGTTTGTCTACTTGTGTAGATCAACTCAATCTGCAACTACTAGTAAAATTTCCAGGCTTTTAAAAATTATATACAGATCTAAATGCAGACTGTTTTTATGAGTATTCAAATTAAAATATGCCTTAGATTAAAATGCACTGGTAAATCTTGGGTGTAATGAATTACAGTGTTTTTTAAACCCTTCCTACTAACATATATATTCATTTAACAGGACATATCAGATGCCTGCATAGAACGAACTGCAAGGGCTCAAAATGCATGAACTAAATTCCCTGCATCTAGATACTTACACTATTTATCTGCATGTCTATATGCTCCACTAAGCCGAGTTCTGGGAGAACAAGATGTCTCAATTCCTGTATCTCCAATTCTCAGTAGACAGGTACACAAAAGCATAATAGCCATGGCATCCACATCCAACATTTGCAGTTTATTAGCTATGTAACTTTGGACAAATTACTCCACTCCTGTAAGTTCCAATTTTTGTATCTGAAAAAATGAGGATAAAACTATCTGACGATATCTTTTGAGCATTAAGTGAAATAATGCATGTAGCATGACAGACCTTCTATGTCTCAGATTATTAAGCTTACTGAAACATTTAAGGACTGAATAAAGAATCCATTAATCAACAACTGGATAATATATGTGGCAATATGCAATAAATGACATATGCAATATTTGGAAACTTCTTAACCTCCAAACTAAATTGTAGGCAGAAGAAAGCCAGTGTAAGACATGTAGCATCTGAGAGACTTGATTAAAATGTTTAGAAACATTAATTTGGTGAGAATTTGTAAAATGGATGGGGTCATCCTACAGAAAGAAAGGCCAGTGCTTTTTTTAAATTGACAAGACCGTAAAGATAGGAAAACACTGAGGAACCACTCCAGGCTGGAAGAGATTAAAGTGCAATGATAACTAAATGCAACAGTCCTGGACCAGAAAGAAAAAGGAGGCATTTTTTATATTATTGGCACAATATGAACAGATTATGTGGATTGAATGGCAGTATTACATCAATGTGGGTTTTCTGATTTAGAGGGTTGTCAGTGTTTATATAGGAGAGTGGTCTTGTCTTGAGGAACTACACATTTGAATATTTATGGATGGTGCAGCATCAGGTCTTCAGCTTGCTGTCATATGGTTTGGAAACAGCTAATGATAATTGGCATGTATTCAGGAGAAAGAGAGAGCACAAATGTTGTAACATGTAAAATGTTAACTGGAGAATCTCAATAAAACGGATATGGATTTATATAAAAAATGGTAGACTATCAGTAAGTTTATAAGTTATTGAGAATAAGAACCCAAATTATTTATTAACAAATGCCAAAAAGGAGAATTTGAACCGCTGGGGATGGCTGAACATAAAATTTTTGTGTCATCACTGTTGTCATTGTTCAAGAATGGATATATATATTCTTTTATGGGAGGAGAAGGGTCTTAAATTCCATGGACACAATTCAATAGAAAGAGAAAGAAGTGGACCTAAACATACAGAAGGATTTGATTCTGCCATTTATCATTTTTGTGGCCTTCAACAAGACATTTGACTTTTCCAAACTTCCACTGGCTTGCTAAAGTGGGAAACTGGCTGTTGGCTGTCTTCACAGGATGGTTCTGATGATTTAAAGAAGCTCAGGTGTACACGTACACATCAGAGCATTATTATGAGTGCTTCATTGTGTGCAAGTCGCTACTGCTGTTAATAAAAACTACTTTAAATGAGAGCTATCAGGTATGTTTTTTCCAATTTAATTCTGTCACACTTGGCATGGAACTAGTAAATCCTTTCTCAGACTGTGTAAAGAACCCACCCATCTCCTATGGTTGCTCAGCTGAAGTATGCTGTAGTCTACAAAGTGGACTCTTCCATTTTGATATTCCTTCAAACCATACCCCACATTGCAGTCAAGATGGTCATTGCAAATCTTGTGAGGTCACTCACTCTGCGTAAAATATGCACTTTTTTGGCATGACCTATAAAACTCTGTGTAAATTGCTCCCTCTTTCCCTCTCGAGCTTCATCATGTAGCATTCTCTCCAGTAGTTAATAAACTATAGTAGAGTGGGGTTTTTGGTTCCTCAAAGATGCCGCTTGCTCTTCTACCATGGAGCATAGGCTCCTCATTATGCCAAGAAGACCCTGGACACACTCCACCTCCACTCCTTATTTGAATATTCAGCTGCTATTCGTTCTTATTATTTTGCTTAGGTCTTATTTCCTAGAAAGCTATTTCTGACCCTCTTGTCTAGCTCAGGGTCTTTTATATGCACTCATAGAACTCACTGATATTTCCTCCAGAACATTTATCTCGCTTTATCTTTAGGCATCAATTATAATGATTATTCCATTAATATCTGTCTCCTTTATCAGATTACGATCTACTTGAGAACAAGGATTATGCCTATTTTCTGTTTATTCTTAATATGCAAAATACCTAAGAACCTATAAGAGCTTGATTATACATTTTAATGAAACACTTCTAAGTAACTGTGATAATATTTTATTGACTGATATTAATTTGACAATTTGTTTGCTCTTAGATGACAAACATTTAAAATGGAACTATCCCTAGATCAAGCCATTAGGCAATCAATAGGAGAAATACAATCACGTATGTCACCCAGAATATTCTCTGAATCCAGTGGCATGAAGTGAATGTTCCTACAGGCACCACAGCCTTCCAAAAAGAGGGAGCAACTTGAGGACTAAAGATGTTAGGATCCAGCAGTCAGTCTGTTGGTCTTTGAAGGGTTTAGGAAAAAAATAGCAGAAACTAGGTTATAAGTTTATATAGTACTCAGTGGAGACCTAGTAAGTAGAACTAGGATTCAGTGAGGAGATGGCATTGAGGTAAAGAAGGAAATTCAGATTTCCATAATAGACCAGCAGCAAAGTGGAGTTTATATGGACTCATCTGAGCCACTGAACTAGGGTTTAATAAGGATCAACCTAATGACAGAAAAAAAGAGTCCTGAAGCCTAAAAAGTGATATGCCTAAGGGAGAAGAACATGGTAAATCCACAGAGTTGCAAGGATGACTAAAAAGGCAATAAGTCATGAATGCTATTGCATCAATAAGAATTTTTAATGTGAAAATATTTCAGTCAATATAGAGCGTGTGTGAATATCCCATGGCTGTAGTAGCTGGATGTATGAGTAGGCAGTAGGTGTCAGGAAAGTGTATGGGGAGGAGACTAGAAAGGGTTAAAGATAAATTAGTGTTTGGTGGAAAGTTTTAAAACATGATATAGGAAAAAGAGGAAGAAGAAGAAAACATTCTACTACTTCTCTTTTAGGGAATTGGAGATTATTCATTCAAGATTGTTTGAAATCCAGGAAGGTATAATTGAAATAAAGTCTAGCAAACAACAGTTTTGATTTTTAGTGAGCACAGACTAGAGCCCAAGAAGGCGATTAAATGATGATGAGTAGAATTAACTCCTGCACTAGTGGAATACCAAATTAGAAGACAGTACTTTAAATGTGCTGGAGCCATGGGGAAAGGAAACAGAAAACTCTTTTACCCACTTCCTAAAGAAGTCGCTGTGCCCCTGTGTATTTGGAAGGATTATTTTCCCATTTATATATTATAACAATCCATGCTGTAGTGCTGAAATGGTGTATGTGAGGGGTAATAATCGGTTTCCGTTTCAATGACTATGACAGGTGTTCCTTGGGTGGCACACTTTAAAAATGTAGAGTGAGTGCGGGAGACCCAGGCTCAATTCCCAGCCCATGCACTTCACAAAATCAAACAAACAAGCAAAAAAAAGAAAGAAAAAACAAACAAAAAATTCAACAAATGGTGCTGTAATAAGGGGGTACGCACATGGGGAAAGAATGAAATGTGACCCCCCCCAACCATGCAGCATACTAAAAATAAAAAAGTAGGGTGCATAAAAAACTCGTGTTCTGAGTAACTCTAGCCAAAAACAAGAGAAATGGAAGTTACAAAAAATAAGAAAATAATTACAAGAGAAACAAAAAGGATAATGAAATTCTGAGTGCTCTATTTTGAGTTTTTAACAAATAATATATCCTTTTTGAAATCTTTGCTGTGCTATTTGAACTACTAATACAAATTGTTCCCTTTTACAATTATTTCCCTTACAGGGATTTTAACTGTTTATTTTATTATTTTTTTTTGTGCTTATTTAATTCATACAACATGGTAAGCAAAATAATTGCTCCCAAAAATGTCCGCACTCTTATCTTTGAGAACCTGCGATGTTATCTTGCATGACAAAAGGGACGTTGCAGTCTCTTTTACAATTTTTGATTAAATTAAGGATTTTGAGGTTAGGAGAATAGCCGGGATTATCCACGTCAGCCCAGTGTTACCAGAATCCGCCCTAAAGGCAGAAAACTTTTCCTGGCTGCAGAGAATCAGAGAAGTGCAAGAATAAGAACTCCGCCCAAGGTTGTGGGCTTTGAAAATAGAAGAAGGAGGCCACAGGCCAAGGGATGTGGGTGGCTTCTAGAAGCTGGAAAAGGCAAGAAATAATTCTCCTCTAGAGTTTCTAGAAGGAACACAGCCCTGCCAACATTTTGATTTAACTCAATGAGACCCCGTGTCAGATTTCTAACACAGAATTGTAAGATTACAAATTTCCATTGTTTTAAGTCACCAAATTTTTAGTAATCTGTTATGGCAGCCATGGAGAGAAATATATATATACAATGGCATGTTTATTTATACAGCAGCTTAACAGCTAAGAAGAATAAATGATCAAATGAACCACTAAAAGAGGAATGAAGGTTAATAGAATCAACTGAGCATGGATTTAGAGTTTTAATAATAAACATGTTCTATTTTTTATTTCCCTTCCTCACCGAGATAGAATTAAGTTTATCTTTCATTGCATTAAAATTTCATCCCCAAATATAATTCCGAGAATATGTAAGTCATTTTGTTTGAAATGGATTTAGCTTCCCAGAGATTCAGTGAATAAAATATATTCTATAGATTATAAAAGCACATCATCCATTAGAGTTGTCAATATAAAGAGCTCCATCAAAACTGTCCTTTATGTCATTCCAATGCAAAAAAAAAAATTAATCAAACTTTGTAATTCTAAAAGCTTTTCATACATTAAAATAAACAAATATCAGAAAATACACTTACTTCCAAACCTGTTCAAAGAAAATGATTAAATATGTTTCAGTACTTTGCCAGAGCATGGCCAATTATCAGTAGGTATGAACTGAGGTCATATTTCATTTATCTGCAAAGTCATGTATTCTGTAGAGAAGCAGAAGTGTGGTTATTATCTGCTATCAAGTGTTGAGCAATTCCACTCCCACCACATTATGTCAAGTCATACCACATCATGATGCTAAGTCATTATTCATTGAAATAATAATAATATTAATCACTGGAATCTTTATCATAGGAGTTTTCTTCTATAAAGTAATTGCTAGAGTCTTGGTACAGCATTAAGTATATTATCTCAATTAACTCATAATAACCACAACAGTCCGTGTGAGGTGCAAGAAGGTAGGGGTCTTGCTCTCTGTGATAACTTCAGTGACTTGAGCAAGTACCTGACAAGTACCTGACACTACGGACATGCTCAATAAATATTTGTTTACAGAATATAAATCTCATAGGCTGGGTTTTTGTTTGTTTTGTTATTTTACCCCAATTACAGAAAAAACAACAACTGAGTTTTAAATAAACAACAACTGAGTTTTAAATAATTGCAGACCATTTTGCCATCTGCAAGAGATGATGTCTTTTAATCCAAGTGAATCAGTTGATACAAGGAAGTTAAAATGCTATACTCTGTTGAATTTGATACCACTAATGCATGTGCAAGTGGTGATTGTTGCTGAGCTACAGCCACACTTGTGGCTTATAGTGTCTATGTATTTCTAGTAAATGTATAGATCTCTTTTCTTTAATACTTTAAGAAGATTGATTTATGTCATTTTTTAACAGAATAGGATCAACGTCAAGTAAAATTTTCTTAAATTGAAGTTGTGTATCCATCTGAATGATTTGGCTCCTCATCCCAAATTTTACCCAGAAATCCCAAATTCTTAACTTCATTTTGGAGATGTGGATAATTACTTTTACTCAAAATTGTGTTTATGGATATACACTTTGATTTTATCATGTGTGAAATCAACTCAAAGGACTCTGACACAAATAATTTTTCATGTTTCAATGTTGCCTCCTTCTGGCTTAATTTTCCCTCCTTGTGTTTGGTTATACTATTATGAAGTCACTTTTAAAATATGTTAATGTCTAAAGGACCATACCCACTCAGAGCAGTTAGCATAGTGCTATGTTAAAGTGCTGCTATAGATTTTAAGAGTTATAGTGCTGTAATGTCAGCTTCCTTTTTCATTGTTTCTCTAGTAGTGAAATCTGTTTCTTTTCATTGTCCTTATTTTGGTTCATATGGCAAAGCTGAATTATAAAATGCCAGGTAAAAACTTTTATTTCTGCTAGTGTATTTTACTCCATTAGTATGTCCATGTAGAGACATGGTGACAATTGATTTATTTTTACTATTTGAGGACTCTTCAAATTCCAAGAGAGATTCTTTATAAAGTGTTTAAAGCAGGTAGTAAGCAAGCTCTGTTCAGGGTAAATGCAAAATAATTAATATTAATCTAAAATATGAACTGATGGTCAGATCCTTTGCCTTTTTTTGGATTATGATTTGGTGCTTACTAAGTCAAGATTGTAGTTTCAATTTCCATCAGACCATCCAACTATGTGTTGAAGAAAAACTCAAATTCTCTGAGTTTGCTAGTTGATATTAGGATGTGGTATGGATTTACAGGAAACTTAGAAGGCAGTGCATGAATGATATAGTACAGTTTAGGACTATGAATAGAAAATGCTACTATGAATGTATGAATAGAAAGTCATTAACTCTGAGAGAAAATATTGGAAGCCCATTGAAGTTTTCAGATACCTCTCTGCATTAATAATTACTGTTTCTTTCATCTTTTCAGGCTTGTGTTTTTTACAGACAGGGACAACAGCTCAAAAAGGATTTTTGAAAATTATATTAGCCATGTCTATCAGGTTTCCTAGTGTAATTTAGGATATTAGAACTAATATTGAGTTGCTGCTCAGAGCAAAGTGACAATAATATTAACACCATAGAAATATCTTTGCATTTATTATTTAACACTTATAAATTATAAATGCTAATAAAGGATTTGTCATTCACCTCAATACTGACAAGGTATATAAAAGGACACTAATAACAATCCTATGAAAATTTGAAATCCTATGAAATCATGTCAAAATTTGCTTGATTTTTCAAACGAATTATTTAAAACTAGAGTGAAGTTCATGCAAACACAATTGAAACTATGTGCGTAGTCCAAACAAACAATGGTACTTTTATGACAGAGATTAGATTCTTTCACTATTTTAATAGAAAAGAAAATGAATTTATGGAGAATCTTCTCCAAATATGGCTTTCAACATGGCCCCATGTGCAATTAAAATACAAAATCAAAAAAGGCCTTATTTTAAGAAATATATTTTGAAAGGCAAAAGGGAAAAGGTGTATTATTGTGTTCCCAAGAACACTCTAATCTGGGGTAAATTTAAAACTCCTGTAAAACGAAAGCATAATATTTTCAAGTCTCCTAAGGGAAATCCATGTTTGAAAATACACTTCTAAGACAAACATAAAAACTGATTTTGCTTAATCTTTGCTTTATGCCATTTGTTTTATATATCTTCTCTTTCTTTACATCACTATAGTTTTGTCACCTTTGGTGCCAGTCATTTAAAAATACTGCACACACACACACACACACACACACACACACACACACACACACACACACACACACACACACACTTTCATCTCCTGCTTTGTACGGAAGAGTGGATACCCTATGATATCCACTGGGTTTATAATAATGAATGAAACAGGAACAAACAAAGAATTTTGCCTTCATGAAGTTTAGTCTCTGATAGAGGAGACACAGTTAAACTCAATTAAATCATTCAAATCATTAAAAATTAGTTCATTCAAACAACAACTTTAGGGTGAAAAGACTCCACAGCTCTTTTTCCAGGTGGACAGTAATGGGCGTAGTGACATCATGAGCTCACACTAGATGCACAGAGAGGACGTGGCATTGGCAGGCTAGGGTTCTGTGGAATGTGCCTAACCTGCTTGAAATCATTAGGCATCAAACCTCACTGAGAGCCATTTCACAAATAACTCGTTCCTACCCTTCTTCAACCATTCCATATGGAAGGAAACAGAGACATGACAACCAAATGCAACTGGCGACCCTGGAGCACAAAACAAACTCAAGTGAGACAACTGGGGCCATTTGAATAATATCTGTAGATTATATCATATATCATGTTAATTTCTTGGTGTTTTTAACTGTCCTGTTTGTTATATAAAGTATTAACATCTGAATGAAGGGTATATGGGAATTCTCTGCACTAGTTTTTTGACATTTTTGTATTGTCTGAAACTATTTCAAAGTGAAAAGTAGAAAAGAATTTGCAAAGTCAAATAGAAATAAATAAACACATATATTCGTTAAATTAAAGGCATTCAAAATAGAGAGCAGAGTGATTGAGGGGTGCTATTTAGGATATGAAAGACTGTAGAAAAGAATTACATCACTGGTAAATCCTGAGATCTTCATACATATACACCTCATTGGTCTGCAAGACTTGCCCTAAATGACAGAAATTTAAATACAACATAATTTAAGATAAAAAATATTGAAAATGCTAAGTTAAAATGCAAAGCCTAAAATACAATACAAGCTATTGGTGCACAAAGTGACATAAATCAATGGCATCTGAAGGATAAATAAGTAGTGTTATTTTTCAGTGTTATTCTGTAGAAGGAAGATGGGAGTTTTTAATTCTATTAGAGTAACTTTAATGAAAGGTGTTTAAATTTAGCTGGAGCAGCACAGTATGCAGGAATTTCTTGAAAGTAGTAAAAAAGGACTCTGGTACAAATACAACGTTTTACTTTATGAAACCAAAGAAAACATAACTACAGCATTAAAAAAATACATCCAAAGAAATTGACATTTTGAAGTGTCGGTAACTTTTCTTACTTTGTTAAGTTATTTGATTAAATTTCAAACAATCATGTATTCTGTTAGTTTGTCAATTTTCTTATTTTGGAGCATCACATTAAGGGTAGGAAGCAGCAAAAGTGATGATGGAAGAATCTGAATATGAGAGAGCTAGGCAAAGTGATTTATTCATTACATTCATGCAAACAAAAATTTTAATACTTCTTGTGCAAAGCAAGGCTATTTTAGCTTCAAAACATACTTAATACAGTAAGCAATGGTATATGAGGGGCTGACAAATTACTGTTTCAACTTTCCCATCTTAATATGCATTTCTGTTTCTAGGTGAGCCTTCATATCCTCGTGGTCGTGATTGAGCCTGCATATTTCGTGATTGTGATGGGCAGGTATTTGCCCTTGTCACTCTCACTGTTCCTAATTTATGTTGGCTCTGGGGTAAGAGAACCCCCACAAGCTTGGCATTCTTGATACTTTATTTTGTATATGAAGTTGACTGACATAAAACTTGACTTGATTGAATTTCCTTTAGTCAAATATACAATTATTAGTATTTTTAATGGTACATAATGATGACTTGGGCTTGAAAATCTGTGTTATTTATGCTCTTTTATAATAGTCACAAAATAACAAAAAATATTGTACAGTGGATTATCGGTTTAATAAAGTACAGTATATCCATGAAACTGAAAACCGAGGTGTTATAATATGCATTGGCATAGAAAGGTATTTGTAATATAGTGTAAATGAAAAAGAATGACACTATATAGTATTTAGATATAAGAATATACTACTTATATATGATTTAAATGAGACTTTTCCTCTATTGGAAATGTCTAGGAATAGACAACACAGGGCTACTAAGGAAGTTCCAAGAACAAAGGCTTTGAGAATGTCTACCCTTATTTTTCACCATCCAAAACGGTGACATGGTTTTTGTCTTCAGTACACTCTCCTTTACCAGATGGTTGCTTAAACTCTACCAATCGTGTCCACATCTTCAATAGAAATGGGAAGGGAAGGACAAAATGAACATAAATTCCAGCTAGGCAGCTATATTTAATGAATTTCCTGAAGCAAATGTATAGGAAAAAAATAAATATCTTGATCATTCTGTTGCAAGAATGGTTATACAGATGAGATAAAAATATGTCCTTAGATGCTGCTGTCAAAATATTAATAATGAATTAGTTTGGATGGTACCAAAATGTTTGTCAATGACTCATATTGCAAGGAAAAAATTAAAATGAGGTTTATTTGCAAAAAAAGATTTTGCAAAAGCCATATTTCAATGATGCAATAATCCATTAGATGGTAGAGTGATTTATCAGTTTCTTTCTTTTTTTTTTTTTACTTGCACCTAACTTATTTGACGAGTTGGCTCTTATATTGCTGCATTAGGTAGCCTGTTTAAGTACCTTATATTTCTTGGTTGAACAGATGCACAATTAGTTTCCACCGAAAGAAAAAAGTGATATTCCATTTATAAATGATTCAATCTGAAAATGAGATAAGGCACTCCAGAGAGGAGCTGCCATATTTCATCAGTCCAAACTAGAAAAAGATAAAGAACACAAGACAGTGACCCTGACAGTTTTCTCCAAATAGAATATTGTGTGTTGATATGAAGAGAAAAAAGGTCAGTCTTGCTTTATAGACTAGCATAGTATTCCTTCAAGAAACCTTATTCCACCACCAACATGCTCTGGTGTTTGAAATCGCCTATATTTGATTTTCTTCAATTTAAAGCTGTGTCTCCAGAAAATTTTCTTGAAAGATCTGTCCCCTACCTGCCATCCTTCCTGCCACTGTTGATACTAAATCTGTGCTCATCCTCAATGGATGATGTGCAATCTCTTCACCAACCTTTTAAACACTTATGATAGCATCAGAGTGAAATTTATAAATAGTTATAAACATGTTGATCCTATGCTTAAGACTTCAAATATATCCCAATTGCCTATTGGGTAATATACAAAACTATTTTCAGTATACAACCCTATAGTCTACATTTATGCCATACCAAATAGTTACTCTTTTTTTAGTCTTGCTCTGTCATTCCCATATTTTAGCATGCTTCAGAAACATCTGAGGCTGTACTAAAATACACATTACTAGCACCCATTCCCAGAATTTCTGATTCAATAACTCTGGTTTGGGGCCAAGGTTTTGCATTTCTAATATGTTGCTATTTACTGTTGATGCTTCTGGTCTGGGTAACACATTTTGGGAACCAGTTCTCAAACCACTCATGTCTCCTTGCCCTTACTCTTACAGCTCCCTCTGCCTGACATTGCTTTGGTTTTACAGTTTTTGAAGTGCCAAATGGCACTTTCTTGAAAACAAACAAACTTTCTTTGCAGGCAAAAATTGGTTTCTCCTTTCTTGTTTATAAAACTAATAAATCTTCATTTTACTATTACATGCTGACCCAAACTTTTATCATAAGAACTCATTATCACATATTACAATTATTTGTTTATATAACTGTGGCATATAGTTGGATCCCAGGAGTATCCCTAAATGAGTCTGGATTCCTGGAAAGAAAACAGATGCTAAAAAGGAAATTATCCTAAGTAAGTGTGGCAGACAGAGTCAACTGGTACAATGTGGCCCGGCCTCCTAGAAGGTATGTTGATTTAAGGTCAATGTTTAGTTCTACCTGTCAGCCACCTGACCTTTCACCATTCCCACCCCTATACATGCATGTATACACACACACACACACACACACACACACACACACACACACACACAGGCACACCTCCAGGAGAATCTCTATTTTCTGGTGTAAAGAATGGTTTTAGGCAAAGGAAATACCAAGTTCTAAGAAGAGTATCTGGGAATACAAAATGGAAAAGGTTTGTCTACAAAATGGGATCAGAGGACTGTTGTGGAGAATGTCAATGACAATCTGGTACAACTCTGCAGCGAGATCTGCAGACCCAGGATCTTACATACAAAAGAGTGTACGATATGTGGAAGGTGGAAGATTTGGCAATTAGAAGACAAGGTCATGACATTCCCCTTATCAGAAGAAAAGATTTTATGACAGAGTAGGTATCAATTTATACATGGAGATACTCATTTATGCCTTATGGTAGGGCTTCCTTTCTCAGCCAAGCAGATGTTCAATTAAATGTATTTCAACACTTCAAATATAGAATGACACAGCATTTCAGACCTAGATGGGTCCTTAGATATCAGATAATATATAAATTTGGAATACTGTTATGATCTGAAAACTTCTAGAGGTACATTAAAACAACAGACTGGCAAAAAGGAGGCTATATTTATTACTAATTTTCAATGTATTTTTTGTTTCGAAGCAAAGAGGAATGTAATTGGTATAATGAGGTATAAAAAGATTTTGACTCTGCAGCTCTTATTTGGAGTAAAACGAAAGTAGGGGCACTGAGATGGGATTGGAGCTTTAAAGTTCTTTGAAATGCAACTAAAGCCAATGCACATTTTAAGGAAGCTTTATAATACTATATACAAATGGCAGAGAGAAAGATTGTTTTACATGTAAAAATTTAAAAATGTGATTCTAAATAAATTAAGACTTTAAAAATAGTATTTCTAAGATGTGATTTTTCCATATGTGTCATATAGATTTATATTTATAGTATTCGAGTTAGGGGAAGCTCTCTGGTATAAGTTTTCATATGTTAATTTGTGGCAAAAATATTTGCGTCTTTGTTGTTCTGTTTTGAATTTAAATTGAATTGAAATCTTGCTTTTAATTTGTTATATTTTGAATTGTTTTATTTCATTTATCTCTATACCCTCATAGAAAGCTTTTCTACCAAGATTCTACACACATCTGTCCTTCACTTTTAAAAATTAATGATACACGTGGG
Organism: Tamandua tetradactyla; assembly: GCF_023851605.1. Taxonomy (NCBI): domain Eukaryota; kingdom Metazoa; phylum Chordata; class Mammalia; order Pilosa; family Myrmecophagidae; genus Tamandua; species Tamandua tetradactyla. The sequence goes on along the minus strand of NC_135331.1, from coordinate 61,653,830 downwards.
AGTTGAATGCCTGGCCCAAGCACAAAATAAACAAATAAGCAAAGGAACAAGTGAAAAACCAAACTAAAACAGAAATTTAACAAATGGTGATGCAATACTCACTTGGAAAAAGAATGAAATATGACCCCGCCATACAGCATACAAAGAAAAAATTAAATATATGTTCTTACTAGGGTAATTGATCCCAGGGTTTGCATAGTAAGATGGCAAGGAAGAAATTGAGGCTTATTTTCAGGGGTTTTGCACTTTTTCTCAGAACAATTTTTTATAGGGGAGAATAAAGTGTTATAATTAACAAATAATTTCACATGTCATTTTTACAGAGTAGAGTGTAATATTTACATGAATTAAGTTTTTAAACTTAAACTTCTTCCTCCTCCTTACAATAAGTGGGCACTTATGGATCCCCCAAAAGATCTCTAGGGTGTCACTCACTTTCTTTTGCCATTAGAAAGATGCTTTAATGGAAATATTTAAAGGGAATTCTTAAAATAGTATCTTTTTTTTGCTCATTTATAGATCTTTCTTCAAATCAAATTAGAGGTGACCTTTATAAAATCCAAATACTGTCAGGCCATTTAAAAACCTTAAATGGCACCACATTTTGTAAAACACAAGACCATAGTACATAACAAGAGCATAAGACCTTCCCTAAGAATGACCTTCCTTGCTGATTAGACTGATATGTGGACATTCCTCCGAACATGCCTGTACTGTGGTAAATGTGTGAACTATTCCTGAATGCGTCATGTTTTGTACAATACCATGAATATTCATCAGGTCTCCTCTGTCGCCTTTTGCATTCCCTGCACATCTTTTCATTTCAATGGATCCCTAATGATCCCCAGGATTAAACTTGAGGTCACCTCTGCAAAGCCTGCCAAGAAAGGCCAAGTGTGGTCTTCTTTGGTTTTCTTTTGTGCTTTGTGTCTCAGTTATAGCATTTACTATACTTTGTTTTAATTCTCATTTACTGGAGATAAAGATTCAAGAAAATTTTGCCTGTATTATATAGTAAAGCAATGCATTCAAATGAGATATTTCAATTACACCATCCTTAGAAAACATTGTGAAGAGTTTTCCTGTTTTCACCTTCTTTTTAAATTTTATCACCATTAATAAAATAAGCATTATTAAAATCAAATGACAAAGTATTTTTATATTAATGTTTTATTGTTAATTGGACAATATGTGGAGTTGTATTCACAACTCAAATTACTTTTCCATTTTAAGGCCCTCATTGGACCCCAGATATAATCAAGAAATCCCATTGTTATTATAATATTCTCCTTGAATAGAAACCCAACATCTGGGGTTGTTGAAAATCATTTGGATCATTAGCTTTTTAAACCAACTCACAAATATTACTTTAATATAAAATACACCCAAATTGCAGAAATAATTGTGCCATTTCTATTAGGAAATAACCATTATTTCCTTTCATGAGAAATTAATTCCTAGGTACTGCAGCAACATGTATCTCCTTTACCCACTCTGTTGGTGTAAGCAACCTCCAATCATAGGCATCAACTGCTCTGTTGATAGAGCTCTGTTGATTATTTTTCCACAGCTGAATAAGAGAAGATATCTCTATACACACAAATCTTAGATTTTTATGTCCAACTGATCTTGTCACTGACTGATCCACCCATTCATTCATTTATTCATTCATTTATTTTTTATTAGCTACCATGTACACATATTCAACTAGGTCATTTATATTTGAAAAATAACAATGTCTTTGACCACATGGAGCTTAAGCTCTAGTTAGAGAAACTGGCAATAAAGTAATAATTTTATTACCTGATGTCAGAAAGTACCATAAAATATGAAGTAGTCAAAGTGATAGAAACTGGCTATGAGAGCTCTTTAAGATAGAATCATCAAGAAATAATTTTCTGAAAAGGTAGCATTTGAGGAGAGAGATAAATGAGGAAGTTGAGACACTTTCCACTTGAATGCCCCACAGACAATTCAGAACTAAACTTTTAATCCCCCCTTTCAGATATGTTGTCCAGCTGTTGGACTTTTTTTATCATGGTGAATGGTATTGTCAATGACCAAATTTAAGTTAAAATTTTAAGATCATCTTTCATGTTTACCTTTTCTGCTCTCAAAAAGATAAATAAATATTTTGAATCTTACTACCATTCTCCAAATCTACTGCAGACCTAATAACTCAGTACTTTTATTTTACAGAAGGGATGCCATGGTAGTCCCCACTGGCTTACCATCACCTATGCTGGACTCTTTCATTTCTTCTCCATGCTATACTCTGAGTTTATTAAACTTTAATGAAGGTATATGGATCTCCCTTATTCAAGATTAGCCATTGCCCTTTTGATAAGGATGTAACACTCTGAAGGGCCTACAGACTGACGATGACCTGATTCTTCCTTTGCTGCTTGGACTCATCACAACAAGCTCTCTTAACTTGACTCTTTGTAGCTACGGTGGCCTCTATTCACTTCTTCATATTTGTAAAATTCCTCCAGCACGAAATTATCATACGGCTATAGTCTGCATGGAAAACATTTTCCTTCTCTCTTGATCTACCTACGTTGTATTCATTTTTAAGATCTCAGTGTAAATTTTAATTTCTGTGAGGGCATTCCTTAGTTTTCCTAACTCAAATCCTTCTTTCATAGGCCCCAAGGCACCTTTCCTTCATAGCAGTGGTCACGGACTAGTTATATTTCTTGGTGTGATGATGTAATTACCTTCTTTCCCAGCAGATCATAAGTCTTTCAAGGGTGAGAGCCAGAAATGGTTTTCCAAAATTGATTTATTAGTAAATGACTAAATATTCATTGAATCAATAATTACTGAATCCACTAATGAACCTCACCCGGCCCTCTTCCCATGCCCACTATACTCTTTTTCAAATACTCCAGGTTCTTTTTTTTCTCTTCAGGGTTTTTATACTTGTTATTGTCTCTATCTGAAGCAATGTTCCTTTCTGAGCTTTCTTCCCAATTCAAAACTCAGAGGGGCTTCACAAAGGAGCTTCCTGCCACAACCTCTCCAAAGTGTTATACTTTTCTCCTGTTGTGCTTCTCTTTTTTTCAATTTTGTTATATTTTATAATTGCACAATTAATTCACCTCCTTCTTTTTCATCTGTGTTTTCCATTTGGCTGTAACCGGAGACAGAGTAATACCTGATTTGTTCAACATTGAATCTCCAATGCCTAGCACAGTGGTTCATGAATAATAGACACGGTAGTATTTTGAGTGAATGAATAACCAGACAATTAATACTCAATGGCTATCTGAGATCATCTAAATTTTATATTACTCCTCAGCAAAAACATAACATTCTAGTAAAGGAGCTGATTAAACACAGCAATATAAATATATAACATGTTCAGTTTACACATAAATTCTGTGTCTCTAGGTCTCATTGTTGGTCATATTTAAAGTACCTTGTAGCTGCTCAAGGCTGTTTCCATTTCTGAATCCACAGAAGTTCAGATGTGGATCTATCTAGGCTGTAGTTATGCCTACTCTCTGCTTCTCTCTCTTGGGTCCTTTCACCAGTAATCAGACTGTTTATCTCACCTAATCTCCATTCCATAAGATGGTCACTCTTGTTCAATATTTCTTTCAATGCCAGTCACACTTTTGGAAAGTGAACTTATGTAAACTATTCTGTTTCATTTTTCAAGTATTTTTTTCCCGACGGTTTATCTTAATGTTTACCAGGAAAACTTTCTTTCTTTTCCCTTTCTCTCAAGGTTGTTCAAGTGAAAACAAAGGCCACCTTATTTTATCACAGTGATAACGTGAAATGTATACATATAGAGAGAGTAGCGTATCCTTGAGCACAGAATTTACTTTGTCATTCTTCATCTAAAACCAGAGTTAATACATAATATTACCAAAAAGAGCATTTCCTTCATTTACTGTCCTAGTGTACTGATTAAACAAATTTTCTAAGAGCTTTAGTTGAAAATATTTCTTTGGCAATCCTTTTCAATATATGCTAAGCCATATGGTGTTAGTCACACTAATATTATGCCACTGTAATCTGTTGAACAGAAAATGTTCATAATCTCACCAATTACCAAGAAAGATTGATTTAACATAGTAAGTAGATATTGCCGAAATCACTTTGAACACATTGTATAACACCTGCATGTCCCCAATGTAAATTAAATGCAGAGTTGTTTTGTTCTAAATTTGCATGTTCCAAATTGAATAATAATAGATTACATTTTCAACTAATTCAAAGAATCTCACAGCATACGTCAAAGTACCCCACGCCCTAGCAAACTGGCATGAACATTCTGATTATTTTCTCTTGTGCATAGAAAGAAAACACATCATGCCATTTATCCAAGTGGATTTTTACGAGATTCCAAATTTTTATACTTTGAAAAACGGCAAGAGAGAGAAGGAACAATATCTTCCCCCATCTAAGCATCACACATTCTATAAACAAATATATTTGTACTGAGCAATTTAGCAAAAAAGCACATTCTTTTGGTGAGAGTTAAATTAACTAATGAAATACAGTTTAACTATAAACGGGGTGAAAGGCAAACACAAGGGAAAATACCTGTACAGTGTGCCAGAAGATGAGAAGATTGTTTTCTTTTTAAAACTGTTTATTGTGAAACACATTTAGATTTAAAGAAGAGTTGCAAAGAGAGTTTCTGCATACCTTTCATCCATCTTCTCCTGCAGTTAACATTTTAGGTAACTGTGGTGTGGTGGATTAAATTATGTACCCAATTTAGACAGGTTCTTAATCTTAACTTACATTCCTTTGATGTGAATCCATTATAATAGCATCTCTTGAAAGAGTTATTTTTGGTTAAGTATGGACCAACTGAATGAGGTTGGGTCTTAATCTGGATTACTGGGGTCAGTTTTTTATAAGTAGAAGAAATTCAGACATAATTAGAACCAGAAGCTGGAAGTCAGTGGAACCCAGAATATAAAGGAGGAGATATTACCATGTGATGGAGGATCCAAGGAACCCCAAGGATCACCTGCAACCAGCAGTGGAACATATAAGCCTCCTAGACTCTAAAATCATGAGACAATAAATTCCCATTGTTTAAACCAAAACCAGTTTGTGGTTTTGGAGTGAGTTGCTGTATGGCGCATTGTGGGAACACAGGCTCAGGCACACAGAAATGTTCAACAAATGACTGCTTTATTACTTATACAGCACAACATGTCCAAAAGAGTAGAGTAGGATATCCATCCCATCATGGCGGGTCTCTCAGGGAGACCAACTGCTGGCCAACTTTTGCAGTGCAGAGAAGAGACAAATCTACGTTGGCCAAGGGCAAGGGTATTTATGTGACCCAGTGGGAGGGAGCCCTGCCACTGAGGCTTCCCACCCTGATAAGCAGCTGGGGCTGCTTGTTCCCAGTTTCTGTGTTCAGGGTGTAGCAATTCCCTTTCATTGGACTAAACATCTCCCCTGGGCTGTGGAATGGAAATAACTGCGCACAAAGAGAAAAGGAGATAGGAGATAGGTGAGGGCAGGGTGATGGAGCCTATGTGTGTCTACGACTTCCCCAGCAGTCTTGACCAAGCTTAGCCTATTCCTCTCCATTAGTTTACACAGTACAAGCCCATCTCTCACCTCAGACACAACAGAGGAGACAGGTAAGGTTCAGCAGCTTGAGGCTTTTAATAGTGTTGACAGTAAAGGTTTGGGAGGAATAGCAGCTGTAGCACATTAAAAGGACTTCCCCCATGCTTACATTAGTCCAATCAGGGTGGTTAAGCTGTCTGAATCAATGGTGGCATCCATACCCCCATCCCATAGGAGATAGCTGAAGATGTCCTACAGAGAACCTGCTTGTACACCTTGCAGCTAGTGGTCTTGCTGTTGGATTTTAGTCACCACCTGTTCACTGCCCCCTCCAACCCCTGCCCTGAAGTATTAACACACATACAGCAGAAGGTATTAGTAATAGTGCAGATGCCTCCTTGTTGGGCTGGGAAGAAGTCTAAGGCAATGCAGTCATCAAACACAATGCTGCAGATTGGTTATGAATTTTTAAGGGGAAAGTCACTATCCAATGACCTATACAGAAAACTCTGGAATACCACAGTCCACCCCTAGAGAGTCTCTGTCTATCTTTGGGATGCTAAGAAAGGTGACTGAAACATTTTCCAGTTTCAGTGCATTAGGATTTGTTGTATCCCAACAGTCTGTCCAGGAATATAGGGAAGAGGATTGGACAGCCAATGGTTGTGCCATTATTTCTGTCACATGGCATAAATGAAAGACTTCTTGATGTGAGTTCAAATGTAAGGGAGAGTAAGTCAGCAAATAGAGCATCAATCTGGACTCAGCAAAGGGAAAGAGAAGAGAGGAGTTACATGGCAGTTTTAGCAGTTGGTCAGGTACCCTGCCACTGTAGTAAGCCAAAGTCAGCTGGATGTAGGTATTTTCCTTTCAAGTTGCTGCCAGGTCAAATCTGGAGCAAACAGGAAAGGGATGCAATAGCTACTCCTGACAGGGTGATCATGCAACTACTTCTGGTGGGAAACATCAAGTTCTCCACAATGTTGGCTGCCTTTGGATGGTGAGTATTGTCAACTGGGTACCCCAGGGTGGTGACAAACATGGGAAATTCAGCTATTTCATGGATGTCACTGAAGGTAAATTCATGGTCCTCATTGTTCTGGCAAAGCTCATCTCCGCCTGTCTCCCAGGAGGATCTTCAGCCTCATCGGGTATGAAAAGCAGCTGGATGTGCCTTTAATTGGCTCTGTCCTTCCAGTGATGTTCCTCATGATATGAGCCCTTGTCTTACGCATCAACATGGTTAACACAGATGGTGCATTTCCACATTGCTAACTGTTTCCACAGGTCCCTTCTCCACTCTGGGAAACCTCTGATTTTCCAATCCATTTCCCTCCATGAACCTGATTAGGCTGCCCAGTTGTTGGCAATGACCCGTGAGTCAACAAACATGTGCAGTGGGGTACTTGGGTCCAAGTGTTTTAGGGATAAGGGGGCTGCTCACAGTTCAGCCTATTGGATACTTTTTCTGGTGTCAGAGGTGGTATATAGTCTGCCCAAGGTAGGTACAACAATGGATGCCAGATTGTTTAAGCTTGGCTGATTCATCAGTGAATCAGTACTGAGCATCTAGTAGGGCATCCTTGAGTCAGAGTTCCCAGAATGAAGGTAGGTAGGTCACTTGTCTGGTGATGTAATAGGATCATTGTTGAGAGTGGCTGCCACCACCTGTTCATGCAAGTGTATCATTCCCCAGGAGCCCGGGCCAGTGCAATATTGAAGATACCTCTTCCATTTAATGATGCTCTGTTTCTGGATATTGTTTGGGTGAGTGCTTTTATTACCAAGGACCCAGGACGTGATGGGGATTTCAGGCCTCATGAGGACTTGCGAGTTCTCAGTGATCCCCAAAGCCCAATAACATGCTAGAATTTGACTCTCAAAGGGAGAGCAACACTGGATTGCATTTGGGAACCTCCTGGTCCAAAAACTCAGGAGTGTGCACAAATTCCTGTTGTTCCCTTTCTCTGCCAGAGAGACCAGTTGTCATAAGTCTGGGTGGCAGAAATCTTCAGTTCAAACAGAGATCCATGCTCCAAAGTTCCCAGAGGCAGGTAGCCAGAACAAGCACCTCTAGTTCCTGCAGGGCTTGCTCCTCCTATGTTCCCCAGGAGAAAGTGCCTGCTTTCGGTGTCACCCAATATAGGGGTTCCAAACTAATGCTGGTGCCAATATGCAGTTAGCACATTATATGAGACTGCAGGCACCAAAGGAGGCATTTCTTTACCCAAACCCTGATAGTCTGTATCAGGTAACCATATTCCATTTACCTCTCACTTGCCACACAAAAATTATAAGCAGAGATAGCAGAGCAGAGGACACCTACCATCAATAGAAGGTTCATTATAAGTTCAGTGATGTCATTTTCCCCATAAGGGAGGCAATATTGCCACTGCTGGACAATGCAGCAAGAAGATGGGAGCACTGAGGGTGCACAGCTTGCCACTATCCCCAATAGTATTCACTGGAATTGGGGAGCATATTCTCACCAGAATTCTTTGGAATGGGTAGAATATCCTTGCCATTGCTACTGAGAGGTGTAGTAGTGCAGGATATCAAATTCCTACAATGTATTTCACAGCAGGAAACCTAGCCATAGAGGTGCCAAAAGGCCATAGACACCAACCCTCAGTGTAGCAGTAACCTCTGTCTCCATACTTAAATGGAATGACCAAAATCTCCCATTGTTCTTCACTGCCATTCCCTTTGTCTCCCACAATGATATTGACCTGGGCACTGGTATTCAGAAGTCTTATAAAACTCTTATGGTCTCAGATCTAATGTTTAGACCATAAAATTTTAGAAGAAAATGTAAGGAAATATCTTATAAATCTTATAATATCAGGTAATTTCCTAGATTTTACACCGAAAGCATGAGCACTGAAGAAAGAAATAGATAAATGGGAGCTCCTCAAAATTAAACACTTTTGTGCATCAAAGAACCTTGTCAAGAAAGTAAAAAGACAGCCTACACAATGGGAGTCAATACTTGGAAATGATAAATCAGATAAGAATCTAGTATCCAAAATATATAAAGAGAATGTTCAATTCAACAACAAAAAGACAAACAATCCAATTACAAAATGGGCAAAAGACATGAACAGACACTTCTCAGAAGAGGAAATACAAATGCTAAAAGGCCCATGAAAAGATGCTCAACTTCCCTGGCTATTAGGGAAATGCAAATCAAAACCACAGCAAGATATCATATCACACCCACCAGAATGTCCATTATCAATATATCAGAAAATGACAAGTGCTAGAAAGGATGTGGAGAAAGAGGCATACTTATCCACTGTTGGTGGGAATGTAAAATGGTACAACTGTGAAGGCAGTTTGGCAATTCCTCAGGAAGCTTAAGTATAGAATTGCCATATGATCTGGAAATACTATTGCTAGGTATCTATTCAGAGGACATGGCGGCAAGGACACAAACAGACATTTGCACACCAATGTTTACAGCAGCATTATTTACAATTGCCAAGAGATGGAATCAGCCCAGATGTTCATCAACAGATAAGTGGCTAAACAAGCTGTGATATATATATACAATGTAATATTATACAACTGTAAAACAGAATAAAGTCATGAAGCATGTAACAACATGGATGGACTTTAAGGACATTATGCTGAGTGAGATTAGCCAGAAGAAAGACAAATATTGTATGGTCTCACTGATATGAACTAACATTAGTGAATGAACTTGGAGAATTTCAGTTAAGAATAGAGGCCATCAGGAGACAGAAATATGGTAGACACTGGGTAATTATTGCTGAAAGGATACAGATTGTACAACAGGACTAATTGTAAAAATTCAAAAATGGATAGCAAAATACTTCCTAATTATAGTACAATAATGTTAGTATACTGAATGAAGTTGAATGTGAGAATGATAGAGGGAGGAGGGCTGGGGGCCCAATGTAATCAAAAGGAAAGATAGACAAAGATTGAGATGGTATACTCTTAAAAAAAAAGGAGCATTATAAAGGTTTTTTCACTGTCCCCAAATTGTATACACACTGGGGTATATGGCCTTTAGTCCTTGGGGAGTGGCTAGGACCTTTGGTTCTACCTCTAAGCCCATTTAAATTTAGTTCCCTTTGGGCTGAGAGGTCTCTCCTTGGGGCCAGTCTTCTCAGTTAGGGCTAAAGGAAAGAGCTAGGAGATATACAGGTTTTCCTCCTCCTCTATGACCCTCATCTGGGGGTTGTGGGGAGTGAGCTGGGCAGGGGCAGGTTGTCCCTTTCCAGCTTGTGGCCTTCATTCTAGTTTAAATTTTTCCCAAATGTCTCCATTGGAGATCCCATCTATGGTGTCCCTTGTAGCCACAAGAATATAGCTCAGGGAGTGGGGGCTCTGACGGGAAGGGAAACCTGCCAACTCACCAGATTATGAGGCAGGTGAGCACTGCACATCACCTGGCTCTTTTGTAGTGACCATACAAAATACCATAGTGACCACCCTTTTACTATGGGGGCCAAGCACAGAGGGGATGATAAACTCTCTCAATCACATCTCCCAGAAGCTATGAGCTGAGGAGCAAAACCAGCTTGTTGCCTCACTCAGGAGCTCCCTTTCTAATAAAACCATTAATGTTCCATCACAAAATGGGAATCTGGTGGTGAAGGCCTAAATTCCTCTGGTGGGGGTGGAATATCTTTGTGACAGCACCCTGTTGTTGCAGCATGACTGCAGCATCCTCCTCTTAACTCCAAGACCTAATTGGAACTTGGGGGTGGTCATCCAGAATGGGGAATGCTCTCTGACTCCCTGAAGGACCCAGTCAGTCTGAAGCTGTGGCTTTACCAGGCCTGGGGTGGCTGCATTCACTGCTCCTACCCACCCCTGCTTCCTTCCCTCTTAACTACAACTGACTATGAGTTTGTTGGAGAACAGGATTGGATGTGAGGCGGCCAAGACTTCTCCCATTCAGCCTGGTTGATTACAGTTGTAGTGGCTCCCTCATCCAAAAGTCAAGACAGCCAGGAGAAGAGATCTTCTCTGTTTCACTCCATACCTGTCTTTCATATCCCATATCTCCTTTTCCATAAAAGCTCATCTTTTTGCTTTCACCTCCAGTTCCCCATCTTCAGTTCAAATAGTCTCCTCAATAATGACTGTCCCCACATGAACTACAAGATTAGTCAGGTCATCTGTGTGCAAATATACCTGTTTCCAAAATAAAAACAGATGTAAGAAGCCATGAAGGAAGGGAGTATATGCGAGGCAGTGGAAGCCTCAACTTCACTGATCTCAGCATGGACCCATTAGTCAACTCTCAGGTATTCACGGGGATTTCACAAAGTCCTATTTATCACCACCCTTCCCTTAAAGGATGGAAACATGCACTCTAGATCCTCCAGGTATGGATGGGTATCTCTAAGCTGGTAGAGCTGGGGCAACCCCTCAGTTTATTCCACAAAGCAATGAGTGCTGTGCTGCCTGACAGCCCTGTACAAATATAATGCAAGAGTAATAAAAGGAGCCACCAAAAATCAATTCAGTCCACACTTCCCTATGCAACCTGCTCATTGCACCACAATCTGTGAAGTGAATCATGGGAACACAGGCTCAGGCACACAAAAACTTCAGCAAATGACTGAGTTATTACTTATATAGCACAAAGGATCCAAAAGAACAGGGGAAGCTATCCCATCGTGACTAGTCTCCCAGAAAGGCCAACTGCTAAGGTCAGGGTCAGTGTATGGCAGCTCCATATGACCCAGTTAGCAAAGTAGAGAAAAGATCAATCTGTGTTGCCCAAGGGTGAGGCTACTTATAGGACCCAGTAGGAGAGGGCCCTGTGACTGAGATTATCTGCCTTGATAAGTAGCTAGAGATGTTTATTCTCAATTTCTGGGTCCAGGATATGGTCAGACCCTTTCATTAGACCTAACATCTCTTCCAGGCTGCAGAATGGAAATTTGTGTACACAAATAGAAAAGGAAGCAGTTGTAGATGGGTAGGGAAGGGCTAGGAGAGGCTGTTAAATGTGTCTATGCCTTCCCCAGCAGTGGTATCTGTGATAGCAGCTCAATCAAAACTAAAAGCATAATGTTTGCTTATCAAAACTAAAGCATTAGCATTGGTATAAGATGCTAAATTAGGCTACAAATTTGTCTGGATTGCATCAGTTTTTCCACTAATATCTTTTTCCTCATCCAGGTATCTAGGATACCACATTGCATCTGATCATTGTGCTTCCATAATCCTCTCCAACCTGTGAAAAATCCCCCAGTTTTATCTTTCATGACTGTGACATTTTTGAAGAGTACTGGTCAGCTGTGTTGTAGAAAGTCTTCCAATTTGAGTTTGGCTGATGTTTTCTCATCATTGGGTTTGGTTTTTGAATTTTGGGGGAACAAGGTCATTTAGGTGAAATGTATTTCCCATTTCCTTATATGAGAAGATACATGATATCAACGTGAGTATTTATAATGTTAAACATGGTTCCTTGGCTTAGGCAGTGTTGCCAGGTTTTTCCACTTGTCTATTCTCTGTTGGATCAAAGTGAGTCACTAAATCCAGCCTACCTTGAAGGGATGAGAATTAAGCTCCAATCTCAAGAAGGAGGAATATCAAAGCATTTGTGGCCTTTTGTTAAAAACATCACAGTAATTGACTTAATATATTGGGTGAGAAAGTTTGAGACTATGCAAGTATCCTGGTTTTCCTTGCAAATATCCTGGTTCTCCTTGCTGTTTCATCAACTGATTTTAGCAATTACCAGTCAATTTTCCTGCAGCAATTATACTATGGTGTATTAATAATGATTTTCTCTTTTCCCCTTTCTTTCTACATTTATTATTGGGACTTCTTCTGTCAGGAAGATTTATCTTTTTTCCCCACATTTATACTCTCATTCAATCATGTATTTATATAATTAAGGACTCATGAATTTTCATTTTATTATTAGGATTTCAATCCAAAACTATCCTTATCTATTTTATTGTTTGAATGGCTCCAGCTTTGGCCATTGAGGGCTCTTTCATGTTGGCTCCTGTGTTCTTTTGACATGCTACCATCTTTTACTTTTAGCAATTCCTTACTTTCTTGTACTACAACATGCTGCAGGCTTGTCTTGTTTCTTCTGTATGCCAAAGCAGAGATTTCCCTCATGAACCTTGGCTTCTTTTTTTTTGAAAGTGACATTAAGAAATCAAGCCCCAGGTGCTAGGTATGCTTCTTGCTACTGAGATTCTATTCTGTGCTCTAAATCCTTGCTAGCATTTGTCAATTGTTAGAATCATTTATTGTTTTGACCACTCTAGTAAATATATAGTAGTTGTTCATTGTGGTTGAAATTAGCATTTCCTTAATGACAATCCTTTTATATACTTTTTTCCCATCTACATTTCTTCTTCCATGAAGAGTTTGTTCAGATCTTTTTTTTTTATTTTTCAGTTTGTTTTTCATTGTTAAGGTTAAAGAATTCTATACATACTTGAGAGACACTCCAATATTAAATATATGATTTGGAAATCTCTCTCCCTGCCCCTAGTCTGTGTCTGGACTTTTCATTCCCTTATTGGTGTCTCACAAAGTGAAAAACAAATAATAATTTTAATAAAGTTCAGTCTAACAGTTTTTCCTTTGTGGATCATGCTTTGGGTATCATTGCTAAAGTCAAATTGCTGCAGCTCTTTTTATTGAAAAGACTATCTTCTCTGTTCAATGCTTGCACTTTTATCAAAAATCACTTGACTGCATTTGTGTGGGTCAATTTCTGAGCTTGCTATTCTCTTCCATTGACCAATGTGTCTATCTTTCTGCCAATACCACACTGGATTACCATAGCTTTATAAGTAAGTCTTGAAATTAGGTAATGTGAGACTTCTGACTTTGCTCTTATTTTATTATAACCGTATTAACTATTCAATTTCTTTTGTCTTTCTATATAACTTTAGAGTGAATTTGTGAATATCTCAAAAAAGTTTTTTTTTTTTTTTAGAGAGAGGGAGGAAGGGAAGGAAAGACAGAGAGAAGGAAGGAAGGAAGAAAGGGAAACATCTTTAAACATTTTCTTGTTTTATTGTATTTTGTTTGTTTGTTTGTTTTTTACATGGGCTGGGGCCGGGAATCGAACCGAGGTCCTCCGGCATGGCAGGCAAGCACTTTGCCCGCTGAGCCACCGCGGCCCGCCCCAAAAGTTAGGATTCTTATTGGAATTATGTAAAATCTACAGATCAAATTAGATAAAATTGGGGAGGATTTACATTTTAATAACAATGAATCACCTATTCCATGAATTTGTTAAGATTTTCTTTGTTTCTTTAATCAACATTTTGCAGATTTCAGGCTATAGATTCTGTACATATTTTCTTGGATTTACACCTAAGTATTTCATTGTTCCATATTATTGTAAATTACATTTGTGTTATTTCAAATTCAAATTCCTGATTGCTGATTTATAGAAATATATCAGCAATGTAAGAATTGATTTTTGATATTGACCTGGTATCCTGTAGTCTTACTAAGCTACTTATTAGTTGAAGTACCTTTTTCGTAGATTATTTGGTATTTTCTACATTGACAATCATGTCACCTGGGAATGAAAATATTTTTATTCTGTCTTTTCTGAATGGCATGCCTTTTATATCTTCTCCTTACCTTATTATACAACCTAGAACTTCCTATATGATATGGAATAAAAGAGATGAAAGAGGACATTCTAGCCTTTTCCCCAGTCATAAGGGGAAAAAAATTAGTCTCTAATTTTAAGTATGATGTTACCTGTAGGTTTTTAAAATATATTCTTTCTTAGGTTAAGGAGAGTAATTTCCATTACTAGTTTACTGAGAATTTTCTTCATATATGAATGTTAATTTTTTTACAATGACTTTTCCAGATTTATTTATATGATATTTAGTCTGTTACTATAGTGAATTACATGATTTATTATCAAATATGAACAAACTTTGCATTCTGGGAATGTGCTCACTTGGCCAAGATTTATTACTAATTTTATATATTGCAAGATTCCATCTGCTATTATTTTGTTGAGAATCTTTTTATCACTATTTGTGAAAGTTATTGGTCTGTAGTTTTCTCTTTTTTGTAATATCTATGCTGAGTTTTAAAATGCTGGGAATTTTGGCCTCACAAAATCAGTGAGAAGGTGTTACTTCTCTCTTCTATTACCTCAATGAGAAGAGTTATCTTTAATACATATAATGTTCAATTCAAGGAATCCTGGACAAGGAGCATAAAGAATTAAGATCATTTTTGCATTCACTATAAAAATATTTGTAGGCACCAAATGTACAGCATCTCCTTTTCTTCCTTGTCATGGTAAGGTTCATGTGTCAACTTGGCCAAGAGGTGGTACCTGTTTGTATGGTTGGGCAAGTGCTGGCCTGTCCATTGCGATGAGGACATTTCATAAAATTAAATCATGATCACATCAGCTGCACCCACAGCTGATTTCATTTGTAATCAGCTTAAGGGGTGTGTCTTCTGCAGTGAGTGATGCTCAGTCTAATCACTGTAAGCCTTTTAAGGAAGATTCAGAAGAGACAGCCTCTCTTTCTGCTTCTGCCAGCGAGCCTCTCCTGTGGAGTTCGTCCAGACGTTGGCTTCACAGCCTGCCCTGTGGATTTTGGACTCTGCGTTCCCATGGTCACATAAGACACTTTTATAAATTTTATATTTGTGAGTGTCCCCCATTGACTGTGTTTCTCTAGAGAACCCTAACTAATACATTCTTAAACCTAAAACTGAGTAAAGAAGTTTTCCTTAATTTGCTTACACTGTCCATTTTCTGTTCTACACTCTAACCTCTGAGAACTAGAATTGATGTGACTTTTAGAGAGAATCAGGAAAGACAGATAAAGAGAACAAGTTGGAAGCAAATGTGTTTCCAGGATCAGTTCTCCCTAACATTGGGCATTATTGCTTTTATCTAGCTGTTGGCTGTGCAATCCTTCTTTGGGACTTCAGGCGCCTCCGACTAAATGGAAAAACACAACTTCCTAGAAGCTATAAGGAGGCTAACACACAGAGAAAAACAGAACTACACTAGAGAGAGATTCTTGAAAACACTGGGGTTTTCATTTCAGTTGGACCTAAGGCCTATTCTATCTCTTTATCCTTTTTTTTTTCCTTAAATGAATCTCAGATAGACACATTGGAATATTCATAAACCTTGGTTTATAACACCCTCACTCCTGGCTCATGCATGGACCATTTTGATGTTGGTTTGTGTTTAATAATCTAATGAACACTCTAGAATCCATCTTGTAAAACTAAAGCTAGATCCAGTATAATAATATAAAAAAAAACCCTTTCCTTTTTCCCCAAATATGATTTTAAAAAACCCAAAAAATAACAACATACTTTTTTACATAGATTTTTGACAATTATGTATTTTCCTATAAAGTTCATAGTTTTAACTTTAGTAGTTTTTAACATAAAAAATAACAATGTATGATTTAATGTTTTGGGACTTATAATTTTTCCTTATATTAAATTGCTATTGATTTTAAACGTTAATGTTCATTTTGTTCATTTACCCTGAAACCAATTAGACTGTTACTGACTTGCTTTACAAGGATTCTAAAAATGTCAGTATTTGTTCCATGTTTTCCATATGATTTACCATATCCTGTCCCAGTGTTTTGAGTATTTCCTAGCTGGATGATATTTCAATTCTTTTTTTTTTTTTTAACTTTTCTTAAGAAGTAGGATACTTTCTTCTAGTGGAGCCTTTTGTGGGACAAAAATGCATGAAGTTTTTTATTTGTTTTATTTGTTGTTTTTTAATGAAGATTATTTGAAGTAAAATATGATGTACATGGAGATCATCCAATTGACCTCTCCCTTGTGATGCCCATTTGCCAATCCTCAATAATTCTTGTTGCCCTGTCAGAATTCTAGGACACCGTGGAATAAAATGTGAAACTATTGGTCTAAATAGGAGAACATTAAGTGCTATTTCCCCTGTAGCCTTTTAAAGATATATTTTTAAAAATTTGCTGAGTTTTTCAAACTTAAAAAATAAATTCTTTTAAAGGCCAAAATTCATTCACAGTTTTTTCTCATAACTTTTACAAGTCAAGGTCTGAATTAAAAATGTTATTCCTCTTCATGGATTAGATTGGACTTTCTACATTAAGGTTGCTCAGAAATTATTGATATTGACTTACATTATTAATGCTCATAAAAACATGTAAAATTTTTACTCAGAATTTTTTCCCAACATAAAAAAAATTAGGTTCATACCACTTTTCCTGACAGATTTTGTACTATATTCTGTGGTTTTAGCACTCTAAAAGAGTATTTTGATCCTAATATGCTTCCTATTCCTTTAACCCATGGGAAGCTCTTGAATGTAAATGTTTGGTTATCTGATATTTCACTAGAAAGTGAATTTTTACTTAAACAGTAAATTTTAAAAGAAAATATACCATATCTTTCATATAAAAATAAAATGAACATGTCAAATATTTTATTTAACTGATTATTGAAGGAATCAGCAATATGCTATACCTGCTTCAAAGGAGAATTCAAAGTTGCACATGCAAACACACATGTACACACTCACAGATAAAGAATGCTGAAATGAACTTACAAATAGATGTAAAATTAGCTTGGGAAGGAAATATTCTCTTGTCACCCAAAATAATTAATTTTCAGAACTGTGGAAAAGAATAAATCCCATTGCTATCAATAATCTACAATTTGCAGACTTTGAAAGCAGCTCCAAAATAATGAAAGGCAGAGAATTCTGGTTGCTTGATTATTAAGTTAGCTATGATGCCTGCAAATCTTCCGTTTTTCCCACTTCAAAATCTTGTACAACTTTTCCTGAAATAAATAAATTAATTAATTAAATTGATGAAGATATGTGCTGTGTTGTTCATTCCCTGGATGAACTCACCTTTAAAATAAGCAAAGTCATCAAACTGGATTTAGTTAAATTAGGGAATTTCATTCTATATTTGTCTTGCTAGAAAAATTTTGAAAGGCTTCCAGATAAAACCCGTCAGTAATCTCAAAGATTCTCCTTCTACTTCCCCACTCTTGAAGATCTCTCATGCACCAGAATCTCTCAGGTTTCTTAGATCAAAATGCTTTTTCAGGTCTTGCTCTTCAAGGATTTGTTTTTCTTTCTCCTCCTTCTCGCCTCCATTTTGTTATGATGCTAATCATTCTCTATATTCAAATTTAGTCTTCTTCTACCCTGTTTAGCAATTTTACATCACACAACTGGTTCAGATCTAGTCAAAAGAACTGGAGACAGAAAGAAATTGAGAAAGCAAGAACAAAGGTGTTCTTTGGAGGGGCCAGATTGCTATGGGTTGCTTTTCCTTTTTTTCTTTTTTCTTTTTTTTCTGAGCAGCAAAGAGAGGGATTAAGAATGTGAACATGTGTCATACAAAAATTATTATTTAGGGTTTTTCATGAACACTCCCCAAACATCTCATTATCTTCTACAATAACATGAAAAGTTGATATTGTCATTGCATTTTCTGGTGTATACATTATTTTATTTTTCTTCCAAATCTTTTCACACTTAAATATATTTCATTTTCATGGACTTTGCACTAACTTTCTGTATAATACTCAAATTTTTAACTCCTGAGTCTAATTTTGAAAGTTTGTGTTCCAGTGTATATTACCAATTAACTTTTCTGAATAAATTTATTTATTTACTGAAATATTTTACCCCCAAGAATATTTTTTGCTTCTTTACACCAGAATTGATAAATTGTAAAGGTATGGATTTCTTAACTCCAAACTTTCCTTATTGAATTTTACTAAATATTTTTCATTTCTGTCTGTTATTTAGTATAATAAAGGAGAAACTGGGATAAAAATACAACACATCACTTAAAAGGCAAAGTAAGTGATTTTTCTTCTATACTTGTATGAAATTTTGACTCTACACGTTAACAATTTTATTAGCCTATTTTTAAGCATAGATATAGTTTTTCAGTAATTTTTTAATTTTATTAAATTAAATTCAATTGCTTCTCAAATAGTGTGATAAGCTTAAAGATACTCATCATTATTGTACTCAATAAGTTTCCTTATATATTGCCGTAACTTCTAACTCATGTTTATTCTGTTCTCATCTTTGAGAATGGTTCTGATTTATTTATTATTTATTTATTTTTGTATTTAGGTTATGTCTTCTGTATTCATTATTGCTTGAAATAAATTATTTTAACTTACTTATGTGTGAGGCATATTTCAAAGTTCATATTCATTACTTTTATTTTCTTTATTGTGAGGTCTAGAATCACTACCTCCAAATAAATTTTAAATTCAGCTGTTATATGTTAGAGTTTGAGCTGTCTTTCTACTTAAAATGTGTGGTACTTGATTCAGAACAGGAATAAAATCTTACTCATTTTTCTTTCTTTTTCAAGAAGCAGTTGTTTCCTAAAATTATTATATTAGTTAGGGTTCTCTAGAGAAACAAAATCAAAAGGAAATATTCATAAATACAAAATTTATAAAAGTGTCTCACGTAACCATGGGAACGTAGAGTCCAAAATCCACAGGGAAGGCTGTGAAGCTGAGGATTCCGATGTAGAGTCTGGACAGACTCCACAGGAGAGGTTCGCTGGCTAAGCAGGAAGAGAGCCTGTCTCTTCTAATCCTCCTTAAAAGGCTTTCAGTGATTAGATTAAGCATCACTCATTGCAGAAGACACTCCCCTTGGCTGATTACTAATGGAATCAGCTGTGGATGCAGCTGACATGATCATGATTTAATTCTATGAAATGTCCTCATCGCAACAGACAGCCAGCACTCGCCCAATCAGACAAACAGGTACCACCGCTTGGCCAAGTTGACACGTGAACCTGACCATGACAATTATATTCAGAGTTTATATGCTTTATGTAGATTTTTCTTTTAATACTTGCCCAAATGAAAACAAGTATTATAGAACTAGTACTGCAACTGGAGTGGAATTCAAGAGTTGCTTTAGTTTTTTGGGGGTTGAATAAGGGATCCCATAACTCTTAACACAAAGACATACCAATTTTAGAAAAAAAAAATTATAATAACTTCCAATTACTAATTCACAGATGAACTGCAAGTAAAGAGGTGAGGAGGACTAGCTCCTTGTTCAATGAAAATGCATGACTCCCTACTGGAAAAGATATATATTATAATGAGGAGACTAACATCACAACATGAACAAATGACCTAAATACAAAACAATGGTAGAATCCAATTTTGGTAATATGGCAATCAATATAAACTGAAAATTTTACTGATACTAAACAGAGGAAATATATAGAACACGAAAAGTAAACTGCAACATGTATATTGGAAAGTACAATAAAGAAAAGGAAATGGGGGGTAGTTAAAAACACAGAAGAGGACTTCCAGTTTCACCTTCAATAGGTACAAAACTTGGAATTTGTCACTCCCAATCTTATAACCAGACAAAGCTGGACACAACTGAAAATCAGTGACTTTGAATATTCTGGGAAAGTTAATACACTGAAATCTGGAGAGAGGATCTTCTAGATGTCCAGAGGAGATTACTTACCTGGAGCAGAATATATTAAGCTAATTGCTGAAGGCTAATTGTAGGCAAGGATGAAAGCAAGACTGCCTTGGAGACTGCATCCTAGATGTTCCTCACACACTGATGGACTTTACCTCCAAGATTCTGACCATGCTCTCACCATAAAATATTTGGAAAGGATCCCTCTATGTCTTTGGCCTGGAGACAGGTTAGGAGAGTAAGGGTGGGGGGGAGGCAGGATTGATATTGTGAAATATACCCATATCTTTCATAATAAAGGCCTACATTTCAGGAGAAAAAAAATTTCCAGAGCTTTATCCTACTTGGGGTAAGAGTATGCTTCACAATCCAGCTACCTCTAGGCTTCTAGTTTCAATAAGGCAGAAAAATGAACAAAAAAATCCCAAAATCATAGTCAACAGGAGTCAGGGTTTCAAAATAATGGATTGAGAGGGCTGCAAACAGGGAAGGGAGTGGAGGGCAGGGGAAGCAAAGCTTTTTCACTGAGAAACACTTATGAAGATCCCAGCTAAAGGACATAGGCACACTAAAACCCAGATTTAAACAGAAGATTAAAGAATGTGCCCTTCCCCATTCCCCAACAATTTACCACCAGACTAACAGGACCCCAGTAATAATAACAGTGGATTATAGATGCATTAGCAGCAAAAGACAGACTCTGTGATTTACTCTGTGAGTCACTCTCTGTGATTTGGCAAAGCCTAAAGTCAAAAGGGGAAACAAAGACAAAGACACGGAAGGACTTTGAAGCTTCTTGTGCTTACAGCCAGGCATAGAGCCAACCAAATACATTTAATCCTCATTTGCAGTGGTTGCATCTAAAAAGTAGCTTTGTATACTATGAATACTGTGAATTGCTCCTAGGAGAAATACAGTGTTAGATTCCTGGGAGCCTCTGGTCCCAACATTTTCATCAATTGATTAATGCATAATCTCTTTCAACGTGTCACTCTGTTTAATGGCATCTTATTTAATAGATACTGTTGGTTTATCAACATTGTATTCATGGTCAACAACACTTACACCTGAATGACACTCTGTAGAACACACCACAGACTTCATGCACTTAGAACACTAGACAGCACATCAACACTATTAGGCAGAACTCCTTCCTTTCCCCTTAAAATAATGGACCCTTAGCAAGCATTCCAGGAAACTTCCCCCACTTGTACCTTCCAGGAGGCCTCTTGCAAAACCAAACCTGCTCCAGCCCACAAGGCAATCGTTTGAGTGTCCTTGCATCCCCATTGAGCAGCTGCATTCCTGCTATAACTACCCTTATCTAACATCAGTCCTCTGAAAATTACACTCCCCAGCAGTTACAAGCTTGTGATAACTCCCCACTCAGCCTGCCAATTTCTCACTCCTAAACCAGACAATGAAAATCCACCTCCATTACCCTTCCCCCCACCAACCATCTTATGGAAGCAGAACTCACTCCCCTGCTTGGAGCCATTTTCCCTGTCTCAGCCCACCTGACATTTGCTGCTCCAGAATAAACCAGACAAAAGGAACTCCGTGTGAGTGTGATCCTTTTGACACATCTTGCAAACACTGCACTTGGGGACCTTTTAAAACAGTGAAATCACTGATAAAAATTACAGAAAAAAAAAAAAACCTGTGACAAATAATATACCACCCAAAGGACACCTGTTTACAGTATGAGAATTGAAAACTAGAAAGCAGAGCTTCATCTTTTTGAGCACAAGTAAGAACATGTGTCAGGCAACTCAACTCAAAAGTTTTGCTTCTCTGCATATGTCCCTAAAAAGGACCACAAAGCATTGTGAGTGTTGATTTGGGGGCTACAAATAAATTTTAGCAAGTGGTAAAATTCAAAAATATGTAATCAATGAATAATAAGGATCAACTCTATGGTCAACTGATCTTTGACAAAGGCTCAAAGACAATTTAGTGGAGAAAAGATAATCTTTTCAATAAATAATGCTGAACAATTTATGTAAATAAAAATGAACCTAAGGCGGGCCACGGTGGCTCAGCAGGCAGAGTTCTCGCCTGCCATTCTGGAGACCAGGGTTCAATTCCTGGTGTCTGTCCATGAACGAAAAAAGAACCTAGAAAGAGAATTTACATTTTAAAAGTTAACTCTATAAATAGATTATTGCTCTGAATTTAATTTGAATGTCTAGAAGATAACATAAGGAAAAAATCTACATGAACTTCAGCTTGGTGATACGCTTTTAGAAACAAACCAAGAGCATACTCCATGAAAGGGAAAATCTGTATCAGACTTAAGCAAAATTAAAAATTTCCTCTGCAAAGACACAGCTAACGAAATAAAAAGGCAAGCAACAGACTGGGAGGCAATATTTGCACAACACTTATCTGATATGTGACATATTCAAAATACACAAGCACACTTTTAACATTCAACATTAAGAAAGCAAACAGCTCAATTAAAAAGAAAAAGATCATGACAGTATCTCATCAAAGAAGATGTGCTGAGGGAAAATAAGTATATGAAAAGATATCCAACATCATTTTTTATTAAGGAAATGCAAATGGAAATATCAATGTGGTAATACTGTGTATCTGTTAGAATGGCTAAAATAAAAATTAAAAAAAAAATGACAAGACCAAATGCTGATAAGTATACAGACCAACAGGAATTCTCACTAATTTCTGGTGTTCCTGCAAAATGGTACAACTGCCTGGAAAGACAATTTGGCAGTTTCTTACAAAGATAAAGACAGTTTAATCATTTAATCCATTAATCCAGCTTCTAGGTGTTTACTCAACAGCTTTGTAAATTTTTGTCCAGACAAAAAACAGAGTGCAAATGTTTATACAGCTTTATTCATGATTACCCATGCTGGAAGAAACAAAGATGTGAGTAGATATACAAACTGTGACATATCCATAAAATGGAATGATATTTCGCTTGAAAAAGAATGAGCTATTTAGCCACTCAAAGACACTGATGAATCTTAAACAAATATTGCTAAGCGAAAGAAGCCAGTCTTAAGAGACTGCCTAATTGCATGATTCCATTTATATGACATTCTGAAAAAGGCAAATATGTAGAAACAATCAACAGATCAGTGGTTGTCAAAAATTCTAGTGCAGGTTATGATGTTGAAACTCTGAACAGTGAAACACAAGATATTTTTTGTTTGGATCGGTGAAGACATTCTGCATGATGCTGTAAAGGTGGGTACAGGACACCCTGCGTTTGTAAACACCAACAGAATTTTATAGCAAACAGTAAACTTTAAAATCTACAAATTTTAAAAGTCATTTAAAAAATTGGTAGATCATTGGATGGAAGGTACAATGTGATAAAGAGTCTAAATGTACTTCAAATGTATGAAACAACCTCACTGAATGCAATGGGAACAAACTACTGACCTAATTAACTTTGGAAATGAGTAGAAGGTGTAAGAATAAAAACAAAAGAACTGTATATAAGCACTGTACTTTATTTGATAAAGATGTATATATACTGTAGGAGTACAAGTTAAGAATTCTGGTACTGGTATACAAGTACACTGGACTTGGACAATTATGTAAATGTGGGGGGGATAGTAGGAGTTGGGTTTCTCACTCTTGGGATTGAAGTTACTGACAAGCAAGTGAAGAAGGTTCTTATGATACATGTGGTAATGGATTAGAATATGAAGAACATGTTTAGTTTAATATCAATACAGATAGACAGTTATTGATATTTATGTATACATAGGTTAATGCACACATGTGTTTTTCCTTGCTCCACCAGCCAAAACGTTCTAGAACCAATGAAATACCAGTAGCAACAGGCACATTGGTTTCTAATATCATTCTCCAAAAAAAGGAATCAGAGCTCACTGGAAATATAGCTGATTTTAGGACAGGTGCAAGAAATAAGCAACGGTACAATATCAGTCAGAGCATCTTCTCATGCCAGAAAATAAGAAAGTGCTCAAAATAAAATGCACATTACACACATACAATTATGTGGTCATGTAAAAAAAAAACACATGAAAGAATTGATAGGGCTCCCAATGGCCAAATCTAGAACAATTTGGGCAATAAAATATACAAATTAGTATTGGATTGTAGCCCAAGCCACAAAGTAAATATCAATGAGTATATGTTGATATAAATGAGTGATTTAATCCATAAGCAAGTGCAACAGACTAGAACAATCTTCCTGGTAGAAGAATTCAAAATAACTCATATGGATGCATGGTATTCCAGGAGCTGGAGATTTCTCTTTCTCATCTTAAATGTGATCTGCACATATTCACTTCCTTCCAAGGAGTACTGTATGGAAAAGAGAAAAAATAGAAACATGCCTAGCACTACCTAAAACCAAGTGATCATGATTAACAGAACAAGTAATAAGTTGGGTTGATAGTATGTACCTTAAATATGATGTGATGGGAGTGGCACTTTTCTCCATGGTCTTACTCCTCCAACCCCATAATCCCTATCTAATCATAAGAAAGCATTAGACAAATTCCAATTGAGGGGCATTGCACAAGACAACTGATGTGTATACCTCAAACTGTCAATGTCCTTAAAAGCAATGGAAGTTTGAGAAACTGTTAACGACTAAGAGGTATCTAAGGAGAAGTGAAAAGTGAATGTGATATCCTATCTTGGCAGGAATCCTAGAATAAAAAAAGGACATTAGGTAAAAATCAAGACATTCTGAATAAACCATAGAGTTCATTCAATAATGATGTATCAACATTGGTTCATTTATTGTGATAAATGTGCCATGCTAATATATGATTTAATAATTGGAGAAACTGGGTGGAGGAGTGCATGGCAATCCCTTTATTCTATCTTCATAATTTTTCTGTAATGTATAACTTCCCTAAAAGAAAGTTTTTTTGTTTTTGTTTTTGTTTTTAATGAAAGTGTCCTATGGAGGAAAATAAGAGAAACCTATAACCAAAGCCCTACAATGCCTTAAATGCCATACCTGATCTACACACCCTTCCCTCTCTCATGTTTTCTCTATTACTTCTAGCTCATTCACTAAACTGTGACCATAGAGGCCTCCTTGCAATTTCTCTATCAAAGCATGATCCCACCTCAGGGCCTGTGCACTGGGTGTCTTCTCTCGAGCAGTCTCCCTCCTGATGTCAGCATGGCCGACTTCTGGCCTCCAAGTAGTTTTTAATGTTGCCTTTTTCATGAGAATGGCCTGGACGTCCTTAATTAAAATATAAAATGTTCTCTTCCTGAAACTCAAATCCCCTTTGTTGTACTTCCTCATTATATTTAATATCTTCTAATATACATATATTTTATTTATTATTTATGGTTCAAGACCTGTGGCTTTACATTTCTGAAGACTAACTCTGGATGCAAAAATTGAATAGGGGCTAAAATTAAATGTGAAAATAAAAGTCTACAATCACCTTGAATGTGCTTGTAATAGGCACAAAGGAATAACTTTCTTCAGTGCTTCTTGTAGATCGCTGGCACAAGCAATGGATTTACTAGATAAAATGAAAGGGATGGATATTAACCTTATTTATCTACTGCTTTCCCTCTCTTTTGGAACCTGCTCTAAGAATATCTTCATCTCTGATCCCACTGAGACCATGCTTTCTGGGAGGCAAACTATTGTATAGTGCTTTATTTTGTTTTTTTTTATGATTACAATTTTGAAATAGTTCAGATGTAAAAATGCATTATAAATAAACACTCATGCTCAACACCTCTTATGATATATCATTACTCATAATCATAGTATTGAACCTACCTGTATGCCTCTCCCTAATTGTATTGTGTTCCCTCCCCTTAAACATGTGGAAGGAATAAGTTGTTTAGGGTTAAAGGTGAATAAGTAGCTCTACCTCACTAGAATCTGTCATGGTCAGGTTCATGTGTCAACTTGGCCAAGTGGTGGTACCTGTTTGTCTGGTTGGGCAAGTGCTGGCCTATCTGTTGCAATGAGGACATTTCATACAATTAAATCATGATCACGTCAACTGCATCCACAGCTGAGTCCATTTGTAATCAGCCAAGGGGAGTGTCTTCTGCAAGGAGTGATGCTGAATCTAATCACTAGAAGCCTTTTAAGGAGGATTCAGAAGAGACAGGCTCTCTTCCTGCTTCGCTGGTGAGCCTCTCCTGTGGAGTTCATCCAGACCCTCTATCGGAGTCATCAGCTTCACAGCCCGCCCTGCGTATTTTGGATTCTGCATTCCCACGGTCACGTGAGACACTTTTATAAATTTTACATTTGCAAGTGTTCCCTGTTGATTCTGTTTCTCTAGAGAACCCTAACTAATACAATACACCTTTATACTTTTACTTAACATTGTTTGGGTATGGTCCCTTGATCTATCTTATTCTTCTACGATCTTGCTGTCTAGTTCAAAGGGTCCAGAAATTGAAACGTACTACAGCTCTTGGAATTTTATAAGTAGAGTTTAAGGGAGTGAAAGAATACATATCTTACATTTGTCATGGCATTTACAATTCTGGATGCTTTGTGCCCCTTAAACAAGGAGCAGTGAGTCGTTATAATCAATTTGTGTCTCTTGTACCTCTTTACTTTAAGGCCTGTTTAAAAGATACAGCAAAATAAGCATCTGTCAGTGTTGAACTAATCATAGGAAAACACTATTCCCCTTAGCTTTTCTACAACTAGGACCAGAGATTCCTGATATGTAGCAACTTAGTTAGTTACTCACAGTTTTAGTTTACTGACTGGAAGTTCATTGTAATGACACAGTAAAGGCTGTATGTGTTACCAAAGGATTTATATCTTAAATATAATATCCTTGGAGTGACAGGGAAATATCTTATTTCCTTGTATCTTATCACTTGGGATTTCCCACTTCATGGTTTAATTAGTTAAGGCCAACTCTGTGGCTTGCCCCTGTACAACATGTAACACTATAGAGCTGTTACATCAGTGCCTAATCTTGATTAGGGATTGATTCCTAGTAGAGATTCAGTGAGAGTGCTAAACCCCACCCCCACCACATGCACACTAACTCTACTACCACAGTATTCATGATTTAGATACAAGTTAATAAAGTTCTTCCATGCTTACCTCTGGTGAAACTTCTGCATACTGATTTTGCTCCTCTCTGTTTAGATTATATTGGAAAAAAAACATGAGATAGATCTCAAACAATCTGCCTTTTGACTCTTGGATGCTTTGTTATCTACTTAATAATGACACTATTCTTTTGGGTAATTATCACTAGTAAAAAAAAGCTATATACTTCCTGTTTCCCAATGACTGAATTCATGTTTTGGGAACAAATCCACAATATTTCATGTTCCTGTGCTCTACATCCCTCAATTTTCCACTTTTGGTTCTCATTCCTATAAACTCAAGTTATATATTTGGCAGTTTTAAATGAAGGGTTTACACATACACATACACACACATACAAAATACATATTTGTAGTTTTTAAATACCAATGACTTGAGTAATGAATTTTACATAATCAGTTTAATGTGTGTTAAATATAAACATAGCTGTAATCTAGCTGTTTGATGGATAGGTATGATTTTTTTAAAATTCCCAATACCAAATTTCTACATTGTTTATTGAATTATACTTTAGGAAGTAAATAATAACATAGGATCTATTTTTTCTTTTATAGCCCAAAGTATGCAAGTTATAAACTTTCATAAAATTTAAGGTCCCCTGGTACTCAATTTGCATCCCTAAGTAGAATCTATTAATTTGAAACCATAAATATTTTAAAGCAATTTTTATGCTCAAATAGTCATGAAATTGAGGGGGATTTCAGCTTCAGTAACTCATATATATTTTCCATTATCCTTAACTCCTTTTCCTTTTTACAGATGTGGAAAGTTTTTCTAAGTTATATATATATAGCTTCCATAATATGGAAAAACTCTTTTGGTAAAATGATATCATTAGGAAGAATTCTACATTAATTTATTTTCAGATTTGCACCTAAAGTAGGTAAAGAATATTTTTAAAATTCCATGAATTAAAAAACTTTTTTCAAAAAGCAACCATTAAAAACACACAGAATTAAAATTTTCAGACCTTCTTTTTAATATCCAAAGCCATAATTAAGATATGTGACAAAGGGTACCACATATAGCTGATAAAAGTATTTTATTTACTGTTTACTATTGTGAGTTACCTGTCATGCTTTCATTAGCTTTAAAGCATACTATGAAATACCCATAGAATATAAATAATAACTTTACCAGGCAATTTCCTAGTGCTTTTCATGCATTACTTGGTTTTATTTTCACAATAAATCTACCAAGATGATATTGTTATTATTTCTATATTACAGATCAGGAAACAGGCAAGGAGAAGTCATATAAACCAGACCACCTTCTGAATTGGATGTGCTTAGTCTTCATGCTATATTACCTCCCCTCTCTGTACATATCTCCTTTAAAATAGACAAATCGAGTAGTAATAGCAGCTATTTAATGTCTACTTATCTATTGTGTCTGAAGTGATTAATATATCTAAATATATATATATATCACTGCAGATTTTATTTAAGATTAATAACACACAGTATGTCTATTAATTCATACTTTATTCTGCACATGCTGTGACAAGATATAACACAAACTCTAAAAGTTAGATGTCTTACCAGTTCATATATATACACACACTACGCAAAGGTCTTGTATTAATCATAGGGAAGTTTAATATTCTAACTGAAATTTAGTGAACTGTAATGCAGGATAGAAAATCTATAGCTCTTTCTCTTTTTCTGTGGGCTAGAGGTAGTTGCTTCTGGGGACTGATAGTACTTTGGCAAAAGATGAATATAAGGAGAAAATGAACATATTGCTACACTTTTTAAGGCATCATATTTTCTTTATTTCTTTTAACTTTTATTCTTTGGCATGTGCAGGCTCCGGGAATCGAACCTGGGTCTCTGGTATGACAAGCGAGCATTCTACCACTGAGCTACTCTTGCACTGCCCAAGGAATCATATATAGCTATATATGTATATGTATATGTATATGTATATGTATATGTATATGTATATGTATATCTCTATCTCTATCTCTATCTCTATCTCTATCTCTATATCTATATTTATCTATCTCTCTATATATTTTTGCATGGGCAGGCTCTAGGAATTGAACCTGGGGGTCTAGCATGACAGGCAAGAATTCTGCCACTGAGCCTCTATTGCTCCGCCCAAGGAATCATATTTTTTAAAGTAATTTCTTTAAAGTTTCTCTTTGCATTTAAAGTGTGAATAAGACCAGTCCCTCTTCCATGTTGTCATCAGTCATCTTGTATTCAATAATAAAACCTCCCAAGTTTCTGCAAGCCATTGAAATTTATCGTGGTGTACTTTGTTAGAACATAAGGGAACACAACTCTTAGGGAAAGGTTCTGAGACCAGTAAAATATTTTTTACAGTATGACCTAGGAAAAGGTTATATAATGTATAATTTTACAATTAACATCTTCTCTGAAATATATTTTCCAAATAGACAATCTTTGAAATGCGGTGTGAGATGGCTTTACAATTTATAGGTCAGAAGGCTCTGTGTATGTGTACAATATCATTAACCAGTGATGCTGTTTAAAAAATATAATCAATAATAGCAAAAAACATTATACGTATAGGCAAATGCTATGTTTAAATGGAGTAATTTTCATAAAATAACTGAAAGAATCCTGGTTTTCCAGATTTCTGTTATAATAGCTATATCAGTGGGAAGATATTATCCACATTATGAAGTATGGTGTTCACTGGAGCATAATTTCATATTCTTACATTTGTGAAGCACATTAATGTACTTCAATTTTAACAAAAGATTGTTCATCCTTGAGCCATGATTACTATGCATAGTTTTCAAAAGCGAACTTTATTTGAAAGGGATGACTTAATAACTCTATCCATTATATGACATATCATATTCTATTTTCTCAGTTGCTTGAAAATATTATGATATATTCTAGCTCTTTTTATCTCTCTTATTCCTAAGAATGTTTTCAAGTTGGGACATTGGATAAGATATAAATATTTTAAGAGCAAACAGATAATACCAATAGATGGTGGACATGGAGAAAACTGATGTCAATGTAAGAAAAATAATTCAGATTTTTAAAAAATACTATTGTGAAAAAGTATTTTTAACATAACATTTGCTACCTTAAAGATTTTAAATGTACATTTTAGAGGCATTGATTATATTTACAATGTTATGCAACCATCACTCTATCTATTCTCAAGATTTTTCATCACCACCAATTCACACAGAAACTCTGTACCCATTTAATAATAACTCTCCATGCCCCTCTTCCTCCAGCTGCTTGTAATCTCCAATCTACTTTCTGTCTCTTTGAATTTGCTTATTCCAGGTATTTCATATAGGTGGATCATATGATATTAATTCCTCTGTATCTACCTTATCTTACTAAGCATAATGTTTTCAAGGTTCCATATTGTAAAAATCCATATTGTTACAACAATCCATATCATATCATGTATCAAACTTGATCTTTCTTTATAATTGGATAGCATTGCCCTCTATGTATGTACCATTGATTTAGCAATGGGCACTTGGGTTGTCTCCACATTTTGGCTATTGTGAATAATGCTGCTACAAATACCTGGTTGAGTTCCTGTTTTAAGTTCGATTGAGTATATACCTAAGAGTGTAATTGTTAAGTCATATGGTAGCTCTGTATTTAATTGCATAAAAAACAGCCAAACTGTTTCCCACAGCAGCTATATTATTTTACATCCTTCCAGCAATGTCTAACAGATCCAAATTCTTCTCAACTTCACCACTTATCGTCCTTTAAAAAAATTATAGCTATCCTAGCAGGTGTGAAGTGGTATTCTCATGATTTTGATTTTGATTTCTTTATTTTTAATATTTTAATTGGGTAGTTTATCTTTTTTTTGGGGGGGGGGCATGACAGGCAAGAATTCTGCCACTTAGCCACCTTTGCACCACCCTAGTTCATCTTGTTGTTATTGAGTTGTAGAAATCTTTATATGTTCATGATATAAATCCGTATCAGATATATGAATTACAAATGTTTTCACATGAAATATGGGTTGTCCTTTCACTGTTTTGATAATGTCCTTTGATGCACCAAAGTTGTTCAAGTCAATGAAGACCAATTTATTTTTTTTGTTGTTGTCCATGCTTTCAGTGTTATATTCAGTAAACCATTGCCAAATCCAAGGTAGAAAGATTTATCCCTATGTTTTCTTCTAAAAGTTTTATAGTCTTTGTCTTCAAACTTTTGGTCTCTGCTCTATTTTGTGTTGTTTTATATATGGTATAAGGAAAAGATCCAACTTCACTCTTTCACATGGGCATATCCAGTTTTCCCAGAACCATTTCTTAAAGAACTTGTTAGTTCTCCATTGAGTGGTCTTGATACCCTTGCCAAAAATCAATTTGTAATATTTATGAACTCTAAATTCTATTCCATTTGTCCTTTATTTTATCAGTGTTTTGTAATCATCAGTGTACAAGCCTTGTGCCTCCTTGGTTAAATTTATTAAATATTTTATTCTTTTTTGATGGCTATTACAAGTTTATTTGTTTTCTTGATTCACTTTTCCGGATTGTTCACTGTTAGTGAATATAAATACAGCTCACCCTATTTGTTAATTTTGTACCCAGCAATTTACTGAATTCATTTATTTGCTCTAACTGTTTTTGTGTGTGTGTGTGTGTATTCTTTAGGGTTTTCTAAATCATGTCACCTGCCGGTAGACATGATCTTTCATCCTTTCCAGTTTGAATGTTTTGTATTTCTTTCTCTTGCCTAATTGCTTTTTCTCAAGCTTCCAGTACTCTATTGAATAGAAGTGATGAAAGTAGACATTATCGCCTTGCTACTAATCTTAGGGAAAAAACTTTGTTTTCATTTGTGAGTTTGGTGTCATCTGTTTTTGTAATTGGCCTTTATCTGGTTGAGGATGTTCCCTCCCATCCCAAGTGTTTTTTGTCAGGAAAGATTATTGGATTTGTCAAATGCTTTTTCTGCATCGGTTTTGAGATGGTTATGTGGTCTTTTCTTAATTGTTTTAAGGTGATATATTACATTGATTGAGTTATACTACCCCTGCATTCACTGGATAAATCCCACTTGGTCTTGTGGTGCATAATTTTAGAAATATGCTTCTGAATTCAGTTTGCTGGTATTTTGTTGAGGATTTTTGACTCTGTATGAGTAGTCCAGCTCCTGCTCAAAACCCTAGGTGGGATTTTTCCGTTCTGACATTCATGAATTACAAAGACTTTACCTAGAAGGCTGCCCTAACCACACAAACAGTATCTCACAGTCTCTGAAATGAGTTGAAGCAAAGGATTAAGGCTTTCCTGCTGGTAATACCAACACCTCTATCTATACTCCTAATCCAAAGTTGTCCTCTGGGTGAGGCTTCCTTGAAGGAAGTTGAGGAAGACCTTGAAAACACTTTCTCCCCTCTGACTCAATATGCAGTATTTTCTAGTTCTAGTCCCCCAGCTCCATGGGTCCCCAAAACTGCAAGAGCTTATTGTTTGGGTTCTCCAGAGTGAAAAATTTCCACCTCTGCACTGATTTATCTGACCTCACCCAGTGGCACTGCTGCATGAAAATGGAGGAGTTCGCACTTCTTCTCCTAGTTATACCAACCATCACAGTAAGAGATTAAAGGCTTTACTGTATTTCCATTTTGTCTTCATCCTTGTTTCAGTTGTCTACATTCTACACTTGGCAACTCTGCTCATTTCTCTCACACCTCAGAGCAGCTCTTGATAAATATTGATAAAGGATTTTTGTCTGTAGTTTCTTTATGTAATGTCTTTGCCTGGTTTTGGTATCAGGATAATGCAGCCCTCATGAATGAGTTAGGAATTGTTCCAACCTCTTCAAATTTTTGAAGGAGTTTGAATGCTGGTATTCTTATTTACATGTTTGAAAGAATTCACCAATGGAGTCATCTGACCTGGACATTATCGTGGGAGGTTTTTGATGACTGATTCAATCTCCTTACTTTTCTTTTATGTCTATTCAGATTTTCTGATTTTTCTTGAGTCAGTTTTGGTGTTCCTGAATTTCTAGGAATTTGTCCATTTCATCTATATTTTCTACTCTATGTGCGGTTGTTCACAGTATTTCCTTATAATCATTTTTATTTCTCTAAACTTGGTAGCAATATACCCTTTCCATTTTTGACTTAGTAATTTGAGTCTTCTCTCTTTTTTATCTTTGTCAATTTAGCTTAAGCTTTGTCTATTCTGTTGATTATTTAAAAGAACCAATTTTAGTTTCATTGATTTTCTCTCTTTTTGTTTTATTTTGTTCTCTGCTCTTTTTTTTTCCTAATGTCTTTACTTTAGATAGCTTTGCATTAGTTTGCCCTTCCTTCTCTGTTCCTTAAGATGTAGATTTAAGTTATTGATTTGAGATAGATCTTCTTTTTAAATATAGATGCCTATGGCTATAAGTTTCCTTTATAAGCACTGCTTTTGCTGAATCCAATGAGTTTTCATAGGCCATATATTTGTTTTAATTCATTATGATTTATTTTCTAATTTCATTCAGATAGATTCTATGACCAAATGATTACTTAACAGTTTGTTCTTCAGTTTTTACATATTTGTGGGTTTTCCAGTTTCCCTTCTTACCGATTTCTAGTTTTATTCCACTGAGGTTAGAAATGGTTACTTTGGTATTTTGTATGATTTCAATCTTTTAAAATGTTTTAAAACTTGTTTTGAGGCTTAATATATAGTCTATCCTGGAAAATGTTCTATGTGCAGTTGAGAAGAATTTGTTTTCTGCTATTGGGTGAAATGTTCTGTATATATCTCTTAATTCTAATTGGCTTATCGTGTTTTTCAAGTCATCTATTTTCTTATTGATCATCTGTCTGACTGTTCTGTCCAGTATTGAAAATAGGATACTGAAGTCTCAACTGTTTTGGTGAAACTGTATATTTCTCCTTTCATTACTGGCAATTTTTGCTTCATATATTTTGGATCTTTCTGTTAGGTGCATGTATTTTTATAAGTTTTATATCTTCTTGATGGATTAAAGCTTTTATCAATATGTTTATATAATGTCCTTCCTTGTCTCTTTTAAGATTTTTTTTACTTATCATTGAGAATATTGCATCAAACTTGAGAATATTAAAATATTATAAGAATGTAGGAGAATTATTGAGTGAAAATTATATTCATCATACAAACAAAAGTAGGATCTGAAGGTCAATTGAAACCTCAAAATGATATTTACTCATTGGAAGTTATTGCTACCAGTAATATTGCAATAACTTACAGAACATGGCTTGACTGAAAAACTTAACTTTCAATTCAAAATTAAAAACTAAAATACATCTTTTGTAGATATTTAGCAATTAATTTTTGTTCACAATTTTTTCTTTAATAAAGATTGATTGATTGACTCTCTAAGTTACTTTATAAGGTGGTCTGTCTGATATGCAAAGATAGATAAAGCTTGGCTACTGTGGTTATTGAATTATATGCCTCACATTCCTATAGGGGTGAACCAATTATAAATAAGATTTCCTGAAGGTGTTATTTTTAGCTAAGGTGTGGCCCAACTTAAGGAGGTTGGGCACTAATTCAGATAATTGGAATCTTTATAAACATAAGAAGTTAAAACATAGCCAAAGAAAGCCATGGGCAGTAACCAAAAGCCAGAAGCCAGAAGTCATTGGAACCCAGCAGAGAAAGGAAAGGACATCACCATGTAACAGGAAAGCCAAAGAATCCAAGGATTGTTGGTCCACCATAATACTACCGACCCTGAAAGGAAGCAATCCTTATAAACTCTGAACCCATGAGCCAATGAATTCATATTATTAAAACCTACCACTGAGTGTCATAGCAGTCTGGCAAAACTGAAACACTTTAGTTACCCAAGTGTGGAACTTTGGTTACCATTGGCATCAATGAAGACTAAATTTTGTTGGTATTAATTTCCTTTAGTTTTTTTTTGTAACTTGTGCAATTATGTTAACCTGAGATTCATTGAATAAGCAGAAGAGGGGAAGCCCTAATTCAAGGGTATAGGACAATCCTCTGGACTAAATTGTGTTTTATTTTTGGTTTTTGTTTTGCTTCTGGGTTAATTTGATACAGTTTGAATCTGATTTATTGTTGTTGAATTTTAAATCCTGAGATTAGCTTAATTCCCTAATAGTTATCAGTATACCTCATGCTTCCTATATGTTGAGATTGATGGTTCTGAAAGAGATATTTAATATTTTTATTAAAAAATGAAAGTTTTGAGATTAATATGGAACAAATATAATATATTTTGCTATTTATTTATTATTTCTTTCCTAAGTCTTATCACCTCCTAAATTTGTATCATTTCAGAGTATACCAATTGTTCTAGTTTGCTAGCTGCCAGAATGCAATATACCAGAAACAGAATGGCTTTTAAAAGGGGTGATTTAATGAGTTGCTAGTTTATAGTTCTAAGGCTGAGAAAATATCCCCACTACAACAAGTCTATAGTAATGTCCAATCAAAGGCATTCAGAGAAAGATACCTTGGTTCAAGAAGGCCGATGAAGTTCAGGGTTTCTCTCTCAAGAGAGATGGCACATGGTAAACAGTCAGGGCTTCTCTCTCAGCTGGAAGGGCACATGGCAAATACGGTGTCATCTGCTAGCTTTCTCTCCTGGCTTCCTATTTCATGAAGCTCCCTGGGAGACGTTTTCCTTCTTCATCTCCAAAGGTCACTGGCTGTTGGACTCTCTGCTTCGTGGTGCTGCAGCATTCTCTGCCCTCTCTGAGTCTCTCATTCTCCAAAATGTTTCCTCTTTTATAGGACTTCAGAAACTAATCAAGACCCACTCAAATGGGTGGAGACATGTCATCCCCTAATCCAGTTTAACAACCATTCTTAACTAAATCACATCAACCAGGGAGATGATCTCATTACAGTTTCAAATCTACAGTATTGAATAGGGATTATTCTACCTTTAAGAAATGGGATTTATATTAAAACATGGCTTTTCTTAGGGGGCATACTTCCTTTCAAACCAGCACACCAATTCAAAAAGTATTAGCTAGATATTTACTTTGTAAGGCATTGTCACTCTGAATTGTTAAGAGAAATAAACACTTCTCCCTTCCTTAGAAGAGCACATAAACTCTAGGGAGAAATTAAGCATTACTTTTATAAAGCAATGGCCTCTAACATTTGTTTTGTTTAGAACAAATAACGTGATATATCCCACAGATTTATTTTTAAAACAGTTGTGTTCATAATATGCATCAGGAAAACTAAGTGTAGTAATCTGAGATCAAGAATAAGATGAAACAGAGTTATGTCTTCAACATGGCTATGTATAACGTCCCTCAGAATAGTCTCCCTTTAGAATCAACTAATAAAAGTTTAATCAACTAATAAAAAGACAAATACCACTTTCATTGAACTGTGAAATTTGATAAAAGGCTGTAGAAATATTCTACCAGTGCTGGATCAAAGAAAAAGAAAAGAAAATATCAAAAAAGTCTGAGATTTATGTCTCAGGCCTTCCCAACCTAGACACTTGCCCCTCACTCGGTCCTACCCAACTTGAGAGTTGCATAGAGGAAGTCCAGGCTGGGTCCCTCCTTCTGCAGACGTAGACCATACGGACACAGCCATGAGTTATAACCCCATTCATATCAAGGTGCAGGACCCAAGTCTACTGAGACCCAGGTGGGTGAGGAGAACCACAGACAAAAGTGCCCCAAGGAAAAAAAATCATGGCAGTACTGTTGGCAAAAGATACAGTGAATCCAGTCTCTGTTTGCTAGATCACCTATGTACAAAGCAGATCTTTCTGGATAGATCCCATCTGGTTCCCTACGGCAGGATATGATAACAGGGAAGACATTGGAGACAGAAGAACCTCACAGAAAAATAAAGGGTGGGGTAGGGGGAACTGAATGGCTGTTAGACATGATGGGTCCCAGAACACAAAAGTGCAAGGAAATCAGGGCAATGAGTGAGGGAGAGGATTTAAACAAATCACAGGAACAGGGGAGAAAATTCTACATGAAAACAAAAATAACTGATCAAATTTCCTAGAAAAAGAACAGAGAAGAGAAAGCTTTCTTCTGGAGGTGGAACATTTGGATGAAATGAGCAATCTTAAAAAAAGTCAACATAGACCAAACAAAATATACACAAATAGATCTCTGAGACACACACTAATAAGAATGTCAGATGCAAAAGATATTAGAGAATTCTGAAAGTAACAAGAGAAAAGTGATTCATCACACACAAGGGGTTCTCAATAAGACATAACTAGGGTAAGAATCAGGTACAAAATTGCTGAGAAAATCTGAAAGTTAAACATGAGTGACTCTAAAAGCTCAATATAAGTTGAACCAAACATCAGAAGAGAGCTTTAACAAAAAGTCAATCTACAATAAAACCCTAGGAAAGAGTAAGAAACTGACCCTCATATTTAACACATCAAAATAACTGAATGGCCAGATATCAACAAAAGTTACTAGCAATACTAAGAAACATAAAAATATGCCTCAGTCAAGAGAACAAAAAAGAAAACTTCAGAGGATATACAGAATTTGGAAAAACTGATCAGAGAAGTTTAAAAAAATCTCCTAATACAAGTAAAGGAGAAGAAAGAAAATATGGCTAGAAATAAATTAAAGGCAGATAAAGAGCTCAAGGATACTAAGAAGATAATGAGTGAACATAAAGAGGAATTCAGAAGTTTAAAAAGACAATTTAAAATTATGTGGATTAAGGACACAATAATGGAGATTAAAAATAAAACGGTGTCATGCAAGAACATATTTGAACAGGTAAAATAAAGAGTCAGTGAAGTAGAAAACAGGACAATCAAAAGAATATAGTCAGAAGAACAAAAAGGAAATAACAGGAAAAAAAAAATGAGCAATGTCTCAGGAACTTGAGTTACAGCATGAAACATACAAACACACACATTACAGATGTTTCAGAAAGAGAAGAGAAGAGAAAAGGGGTAGAAATAATATTTGAAGAAATAATGGCTGGAAATTTTACAACACTTAGGAAACATGTAAATATACATGTCCAAGACAGTCAACATAGTGCAAACAGAATATGCACTAATAGACCTCCTCTGAGACACATACTAATAAGAATGTCAAATGCAAAGATACGTAGAGAATTCTGAAAGCAACAAGAGAAAAGTGATTGATCCCATACAAGGGGTTCTCAATAAGACTAGATGCTGATTTCTCATCAGAAACCACGGAAGTGAGAAGGCAGTGGTATGACATATTTAAGTACTGAAAGAGAAAAACTGACAGCCAGAAAATCTTTATCTGGCAAAACTGTCCTTCAAAAATGAGGGAGGGTTTATAATATTCACAGATGAAGAGAAACAGAGATTTCATCATCAAAAGATATGCCCTTCCAAAATTATTAAATGTAGCTCTTCTGAATGACAAGAAATGGGTAATGCAAAACATGATACTGTAATCTCAATTTGTAGCTCTATTCTTTAATTCCTTTAAGAGTCAAAATACAATTGATCAAGAAAAAGCATATTTCTGATAATGGAAACCAAAAATATAAAGAATATTGTGGGGAAAAACAATATAAATATGGAAAACCAAGAAACATGGGAGTATAAAATATGTCTGCTGTTGAAGCTAAATCAGTATATTTTTAGATTAGTAGGTTACAGACATAAGTTATGTAATACAAACCCCAGGGTAACTACAAAGAAATTATTTTGAAAATATAGAGAGACAGAAATGAGAAAAGGATCAGTCAGATAAAGATCAATGATAAAGGAAAGGAAGTTGCAATAAAGGAAAAAAGAGGCAAAAAATGACATACAAATGACATATAAAACCAAAGGATAAAATGACTGAATTAAGTACTTTTTTTTTTACAGTAATTGTTGAAATTGTTTTACAGTAATTGTAATACAGTAAATATTACTGTATTACAGTAATAACAGTGATTGTTAATGGACTAAACTCTGCAATTCAAAGACACAGATTGGCAGAATAGATAAAATAGCATGACCCAACTATGTATTGTTTACAAGAAACTCACCTTAGACCCAAAGACACAAATATGTTAAAAATTAAAGGGTAACAACAGATAATCCAAGAAAATATTAAATAAAAATAGATGGAATAGCTATGCCAATATTGGATAAATAAACTAAGTCAAAATTTCTTATAAGAGTCAAAGAAGGACATTGTATATTAGTAAAAGGACGAATCCACCAAGAAACAATAACAATCGTAAATATTTATAGACCTAAACATGGTGCCCCAAAATACATGAGGCAAAACTGAAGGAGAAATAGACACTTCTAAATAATATTTGGAGACTTTAATGCACAATTCTCATCAATAGGTAGAACAACTAGACAAAAGATCAATAACGAAACAGAGTAATATGGCAAAGAACTAGAACTAGCAGACATATATGGGACATTGCACCCAAAACAGGAGGACATAAATTCTTTTCAAGTGTACGTAGACTGTTGTCTAGGACAGAACACATTTTGGGTCACAAAACAAGTATCAGTACATTTAAAAAGATTAAAATTATACAGAGCCTCTTCTTTGACAATGAATGAAGCTGGAAATGAATAACAGGCAGAGAACTTGAAAATCCACAAATATGTGGAAGTTAAAGAACATACTCCTAAATAATCAATGGGTCAAAGAAGAAATTACAAGGTAAATGTTGAGATAGATGAAAATGTGAACACAATGTATCAAAACATATGGAATGCAGAAGTGAGAGGGAAATTTACCATCCCAAATACTTTCAGTTAAAAATAAGAACGCTAAAATAAAAAAATGCATACTTGGAGGAACTAGAAAAAGAACAGTTAACTAAAATCCAAAGAAAACAAAAGTAAAGAAATAGACTTTTAGAAAAGAAATAATTGGCATACAGAATTTAATTAAAAAGAGCATTCACACATTAACATGAACTATAATGAGAAAACTCTGAGAGTGTATTGGAAAGCATAGGTTATCTGAAGATACAAACAGGGCAGAGACTGGACAATGAATGCTTAAAGGGTGCAGAATGTTCCATAACATTGATTGTAAAGATTTGGAAATGAATAGCACAATACTGTGTGATGGTAGCACAATATTATAAATGTAATTAAAACTGAATGTTAGTATGGTTGAAAGAGAAGGCTAGAGTCATGCATGTCATCAGAAAGAAAATTAGAGGACAAAAACTGGAACTGATTAGATTAGCAAAACCTAGCATGGACAATGATAGTGGTTAATTGTATAAGTATAAGAAAGTTCTTACATAAACTAGAACAAACATATGTCACCATTATGAGGTGTTCATAATAGGGTGGTATATGGGAAAAATACAATTAATGTAAACTACGGTCTAAATATAACTTTGTAATATTCTTGCATTAATTGTTACAAAGGTACTATACCAAGGCTACATGTCAATAATAGGGGGCATAAGGGATATAGGATGTTTTACTTCACAAGGAAGGAGAATGTTCCCATATTAACTGCAGCAGTGAATGCATAACCTATGTGGTTATACCAGGAGCCAAATTGATTGACAGTTAGGATGGATTGTATGGTCTGTGAATAAAACTTCAAAAAAAATCATTTGCAAAAACTAAAGTTGATTCTCTGAAAAGATCAATAAAATTGAACAACTCCTAGATAGACTGAGCAAGAAAAAATGAGAGAAGATGCGAATAAAATCAGAAATGAGAGGGACATTACTAAAGATCACACAGAAATAAAAATGATCATAAGAGATACTGTGAAGAACTGTATACCAAAAATTTAGAAAACCAGGTTGAAATGGACAGATTCTAGAAGCAAGCAACCTACACTGATTCTAGGAGAAACAGAATAACCCAACAGACCAATCAAAGTAAAGAGATTGAATCAGTCATCACAAAACTCCCCCCTGACCAAAAAAAAAAAAAAAACCAGGATCTAGTGGTCACACTGGTGAATTATACCAAACATTCCAAGGAGAATACCAATCCTTCTAAAACTCTTCCAAAAAATTGAAGAGGAGAGAACACTAACTCATTCTATGAGACCAAAATCACCCTAACGCTAAAGCTAGATAAGGATATTATAAGAAAAGAAAATTACAGACCAATTTCTCTATGACTATAAAGTACTGGTAGGCCAAATCCAATAGCGCATTCAAAGAATTATATACCATGATCAATTGGGATTTATCTCTGGTATGTAAGGGCCATTTCAACATAAGAAAATCAATTAAAATATTACACCCTATTAACAAAACGAAGAGAAAAAACTTCGTAATCATCTTCATTGATGTAGAAAAGGCATTTGACAAAATCCAGCAACATTTCTTGATAAAAACATGTCGTAAAAGAGGAATAGAAGGAAACTTCCTCAATATGATAAAGGACATATATGAAAAAGCCACAGCTAACATCATTCAATGGTCAAAGTTTCCCCTCTAAGATCTGGAACAAGACAAGGATGCCCACTGTCATCACTGTATTCCACATTGAATGGAAAGTTAAAGCCAGAGCAATGAGGCAAGAAAAATAAATGCAAGACATCCACATTGAAGAGGAAGAAGTAAATCTTTCACTATTTTCAAATGGCATGATCCTATATAAAGAAAGTACTGAAAGATCATTAGAAAGCTACTAGATTCAATAAGTGAATTCAGCAAGGTGAATTCAGGGGTTCAGGCTTAATGTGAAAAAATCTGTAGTCTTTCTATGCACTAATAATGAACAAACTGAGGAGGAAATCAAGAAAAAAATCCATTTACAATAACAACTGAAAGAATCAAATATCTAGGAATATATTTAACCATGGTTTTAAAGGACATACACGCAGAAACCTATACAACTTTTCTAAAAATAACCAAAACAGATATTTATAAGTGGGAGGGCATTCATGTTTATAGACTGGAAAACTAAAGATTGTTAGCATAGCAATTCTACACCAAACTGTTTACAGATTCAATGTAATTCAAAATTTCAAAAGCCTACTTGGCAGAAATGGAAAATAAAGGGGCCTTGAATAGCCAAAACCATCTTGAAAGAGAAGAATGAAGGTAGAATATTCACACTTCCTGACTTAAAAGCTTATTACAAACTACAGTGGTCAAACCAGCATGGTACTGGCACAAGGATAGATTTTTGGCCCAATGGAATCAAATTGAGAGACTAGAAACAAACCCTCACATCTATGGCCAATTGATTTTTGGCAAGGCTGCCAAGTCTTTTCCACACAAATGGTTCCGGGAGAACTGATATCCGTATGTGAAAGAATGAAGGAGGACCCTTCTCTCACTCCAAATACAAAAATTAACTCAAAATTGAACCAAGACCTAAATTAAAGAACCAGGGCTATAAAACTCCTAGCATAATATATAGGAAGTGTCTTCGGGGTCTTGTGTTGACCAGTGTTTTTCTAGACTTTGCACTCAAAGCAAAAGGAACAAAAGAAAAAAAAATAGATGAAGGGGACCTCAATAAAATTAAAATTTAATTAAAATTAAAAACTTTGGGGAATCAAAGAACTTTATCTCATGAATGTGAAAACACAGCTTACTCAATGGGAGAAAGTATTTGGAAATCACATATTCAATAAAGGTTTTGATATCCATAATATATAAAGAACTCCTACAACTCAACTATAAAAATAAAAACAACACAATTAAGAAATAGCAAAAGACTTGAATATATAGTTCTCTGAAGAGGGTATAAAATGTCTAAAAGTCACATGAAAAGATGCTTAGCATCATTAACTATTAGTGAAAAGCACATCAAAACCACAATGATGCACAATTGCACACCACCAAAATGGCCACTATGAAAAGGAAAAACAGAAAATTGCTAGTGCTGGAGAGGATGTGTAGAAACAGGAAGACATTCGTTTCTGGTGGTATTGTAAAATGGTCCAGACACTGTGGAAGGAAGTTTGGCAGTTACTCAGAAGAGTAAGTATAGAATTACCATATGACCTAGCAATCCCTCTGCTAAGTATACACCCCAAAGAATTGAAAGAAGGGATTTGAGCACTAATTTGCTTAGTGGCATCATTAACAATTGCCAAAAAGTAGAAACAATCCAGGTGACCTTCATCTGATGAATGGATAAACAAAATGTGGTATATAAATAAAATATTTTTCACCATTGAGAAGGAATGAAGTCCTGTTTCATGTGGCAGCATGGATAAACTTTGAAGACGTCATGTTGCATTAAATAAGCCAGACACAAAAGGACAAATATTAAATAATATCACTGATATAAAATAATTATAATAAACAAACTCGTGGAGTCAGAGTCTAGAATATAGGTTAACAGGGGATGTGTTGGGGATAAGGAATGGGGAATGACAGCTTAAATTTTACAGGGTTTCTGTTTGAGCTGAATGTAAAGTTTTATAAATGGATTGTGGTGAAGGTAGCACAACATTGTGAATGTAATTAACACTGTATTATATATGTGAATGTGGTGAAAAGGAAAAACTCTAGTTCATGTATATATAATACTAGAATAAAAAGAAAAAGAAAAAACATAGGAATCTACAATATGTGAACCCGACTGTAAACAGTGAACTGTAGTTAACAGTGCAATTATTAAAATGTTCTTTCATGAATTATATTCTTTCATGAATTATGCATGATATTTTGTTAATGTACACTTTCTCTATCAAAAATATTAATAAAAAAGAATTAATCATTTTTGGGTTGGCTACAGCAAATTTTGGTATTTTATTCAATTGGAAATAAATTATAATATATTAAATTACATATTATAGGATCACATTATGCAATGCAATTTTAAATGCAAATTATATTTATGTAGGTAGCCTCTAGATAGAATTTAATCATATAGAATAAAATGGGATATACAATATCAATATATATTATTTCATACTATGTCATATGATAGAATGTTACATATTTAAAGAAATGTTCTTGTTAGTTTTATTTTGAAGATAAAGCTTTTCTTGCCTCTGTGTATCTTTTTATCTGGGAGGTTGTTGAGTGATTTGCAGCTCTTTAACACTTTTTTTATGCTTTAGACAAGTCATAGGTATACAATTACAAAGGACAGACCCAAAAATTCAATAATCATCTGAGTCAGGGAGAGGACTAGCTTTTAATTGTGGATTGTTGTATGGCAATTTTAGAGGGCTCTATTAATATTTCCCTTTTAAGACCGTATATTCATTTAATTATTTGAATTTCAATGCGTCTGGATAGCAACATTCCATATTTAAAATTCCTGCTTCATAGCATATACTTATTGCCTTGCTTTTTATTTATAAAAAAATATTCATTATTTATTTAATAAGAATTAGCTCTACCATATTAAAATAACTAAATCATATTCATGCACATGATTAAATTACTGTGGAGCCTTTGAACATAAACCAAGTAATAAGGTGCTGCCCATCTCCTGCTACTGAGACTTAAACTGCTGAGTACTTGCTTTCTCAGACATGCCACCTGTTGGGGTGTTGGTATATGACCTAGCCCTCAGGAAACACATGTAGCTATCAC
Source organism: Tamandua tetradactyla (assembly GCF_023851605.1). NCBI lineage: Eukaryota > Metazoa > Chordata > Mammalia > Pilosa > Myrmecophagidae > Tamandua > Tamandua tetradactyla. The sequence continues at coordinate 61,609,298 of NC_135331.1, read as the reverse complement.
AGTTAGAAATCCAAAAGGCAATGACTGCAGAAACTATTCTCATAAGATTTTTTAAGGGAAGGCAGCTATGTTTGCAGTAGTTTTGGTAGTACTTTTAGCCAAAGCTTTAGTGTCCAGAGTTGGTTGTTTCATATAGTGCGCTTTGCATCACTGTATTAGGTACAGAAGTGTTTATGCAATTGTTGGATGTAACTTTTCATATTCTTCCTAGTTACCAACTTAATTCTAGAGCTGTATTAAAGATTTGTGAGCTACCAAATTTCATTTTACTGACTTTCCTTTCTGCTTAAACTAACCAGAGTTGATATCTGATGTTTTTAATCAAGAGTACTGACAGATACAGAGAACACGTCAATTAAAATACTTAAAATACTGTGTGTCCTAAAATTGAAAATTTTCCCATAGTTCAAAACACTATAATAGCATTGATTAGATAAATAAGTTCACGCTGTACCCTTATAATATTCAATTCTCTAGGTAGATATTGAAATTTTGGAATGTCTTGCCTCTCTCTGTTCATTGTAGTTATTTTTTTGTTTGTTTTTAATTAGATAATTCACAGCTGGAAAGCGTCTACTCAGGTGGTTCCCTAAATGAACCATTTTTTCTTGAAGTCAGAACTTTTATGAGAACATATTTCAAAAAAATTTACTACCTGTTTATTTCATTATCAATCATCTATATGTTTTGCCTTTATAATCACACTTACGTATGTGTATGCATGTGTAAATCTATATCTGTATCTACGTCTGCATATAGTATAGATAAGCAAAATAAGGGAAAAGCATGATAACTGGACACTAATTAAATATTTTTCAAGGCTGAATTATCCAGACAATGTCACTACTCTGCATAGTTTCTTTCTCTTCATGCCTAAGGCCATAATTGCTCTATTAAAAACACCTAAAATACTCTTTCAGTCTGAGGGTTTTGCCCACAATCTGTGTTTTAGCATCAGTTGCTCTTTTCATTTGCCCTTTCAGTCTTAATTCCTTTGCCTGATAATTAGATTTTCAATCTCTGTCCTTCCAGTCTCTCTCTTGCTCTCTCTTCCCATGTCCTTCTCTTTTCATTTGAACATGAAATCTGGGTTATAAGGTTTTAGTGCCCTTATTGTGGTCTCTCCCTAAAATGCTAACTTTCACTTGCTCCCCACATTTCCAGGAAATACCCACCTCTATTTGACCTTGGAGGCAGCTCCCTGCATGCTGCACCTTCCCTGAGCCTCACTCTGTGGGCTCCAGGCTGTCTGGGAGAGGTAATCTGACAAGAATAATTTAATAGCCAGAGGCAGCCTGTACACCAAGTGCATAGTTGCCAGGACAGCAGAAATGCTAAGTTTACCGTAAGGGATGAGCAGCTTTTTAAAAGTGTCTAGCTGCAGGGAATTAAAGCTTCCAGATGGCAGAATTGCTGCTGATCTGCATCCAGAAACTCCACCCTTCGATTCTCCAAGACACTGTCAGATTCTGAGCATCTCTCGATTTAAACTCAAGTGGCAAATTTCTCCCTTTACCCACCTCCTTCCCACTCCTAGTAGATGTGTAAAGCATCCTTATTTCTAACTATTCAAATTATAGGTACAAACTAAAGCGGATTTAAAAATAGGATATGTAGTTTAGCTTGAAAAATGTAGAAATAGGTTCAGAAGACATAGAACTATTTCTTCTCTCACCCACATTTGTGCCGAATTGTGCAAGTAATTATATCTGCCTAGGCTGCAGGACATTCTTCTAAAAATTCATTGTGTAAAATGTTCTGTGGGAGAAAAAGTTACAGTGTCTTGATATATAAATAGCCACTGCAGAAAGCTTAAAATCCTAATCCAAAATATAGTAATGTCCTATAATCTCACCATCTGGAGCTCAGACTCTTGGCAATTCGAAACAAAGGCATTGCTCCAAACTCACAGACTAGTTCACAAAGGTTTTGGGAGTAAATATAGACTGCAGATGTCATAGAGACCGATGTTTTACTTTCATGGAAGAGACATTGCCACTACTATCAGTCTTAGAAAGGAAGACAATGACAAAATAATTTACTTCTCAGCAAAACCAGATAAATATTAAAGGGAGGTCAACAATAGATTCTTTCTCATTTTTTTCCCATATTAATACCAATTGTTTCAGGTCCATTTGTGAATAGTACCTCCTCTTGTCACTGATTTATAAAGTCACCTCTGTCATAGATCAGGTTTCTATAAATATGAGGATGTATTTCTGAGTTCTATATTTGATGCCATTGTTCTGTTTCTGAGCATGTAGTCTGAAACAGCAGTTTTAATTACTAAGCTGCATAGTATGTCTTGAAATCTGGTAAGGAAATTTCCATATCTTCGTCTTTAAAATCAGATTGCCTATACTTGGCCATTTATCTTTCATATGAAATTTATGATTAGCTTCTTAAAAGAAGTTCCATTAAAAAGAAAACTTGTTTGTGATTTTAATAAAAATTTTCTTGACTTTTTAGGTCATATGTTTTTAAATACATTTTGTAATTTTCTCCATAAAGAGCTTGCATGTCTTTGTATAGATTTATCTTTCATACCTTATAATTTTAAAATTATATTTTAATAGCATATTATCATTAGTTTAAAAGGTAATCACTGATATGTAAACCATCAATTCTTAAACTCTGTTCTGGCATTCAGTTAATTTGTCCATCATATACTGATTTATTTTTAAAAAACTTCTCTTGGATTTTAAACACATTTTTCCATGTATATAGTATCATTATATGAAAATCCATTTTTTTATCTTCTATTTAGTTTGTCTTTAATTTTTGCTCTGTTACTGTCTTATTGCATTGTGTGACAAAAAATGCAACAGAAACAATGAAACTAGTGCATCCATGATTTACTCCTAAATGTAATGGAAATCATCTACAGTATTTCCATTATTAATGATGTTTGTTGAATATATTAGGTGATCTTTATTATGTTAGTGGAATTCCTTTCTGTTCATTGTGAAGACTCTGTAAATTTTTATACTATGAATGAATGTTGAATTATATTAGGTGCTTTCCTGAATCTGGTACAAATTTTTTTTTAACTTATGAATTTGGTGGTACATTGTCAGATTTTTTCAGTTGAATTATCCTTCTGTGCCATACTATATTATTTGTTTCTACTTTTGTGACTGTTTTCTGAACTACTGTCTGTATCTGATTAATAAAGGAGACTGAGGTATCATCTATCTTTCTATCTGTTTATCTATATCTATCTCTCCATTTCTGACACTGTCTACCTAAGACTATAAGGGGCAAATACATAGTCTGACAAAGTCAGGTTTATTGACCCATCACAAAAAGAGAAACCACCCACTTCGGCAACTGTGGGGGTATCTCACCAGAAACAGGGAAAGATGGAGTTATAATGGGATTTTGGGGAAGGCGGTAAACTCCATTTACAATTTAAATTTATTTTACATTTAAATTTACAATTTAAATGAGGTCATGTATCATAGACTCAAAACAAATGAAGACTGTATGTAAAAGAATCAATCTCAGGTCTGGACTGCAAAGTGAACTCAGGTTTCTGTATCTTTGGAAACTACAAAGTTACGATAAATATAAATGGTATGTTCAGAAACCCCTTTTCTGACACTCCACCTGGATCAAGATGCTTCTCTGTGTCAGAGTCAATTAGAATCTTCAAGCAATAATGGATGTTATTCTTACTGATAAATTTCCAAAGAACTGAGTTTCCGAGACTCTTTCATTGTAGAGATAGAGAACACAAATAATACAATGAATAAGAAAGCAGTGGTCACTCGAAGAAGAGGTTTGTACGACACTTTACAGCTACAGTGTGACCTTGGAAAAATAGTTACTTGTTAACTTTATAGTTGGCTGGATCTGTGTCTGTCATCCCAGCCAGTGAAGGGAAGAGTCGATTTTTGTTCTCAGCTGTAGAAAATTTTACTGTGTACATGTAAATTTTTTATATATAATTTTTTAAATGCTGATTGTAATAACAAACATTTGACTCAAAATTTCCAATTTGAACCACATTCAAAGTGTACAATTCCATAGAATTATCTTACAGTATTGTGCTATTATCATCAATATCCGTTACCCCTACTTTTTCATCACGTTACAGAGAAACTCTTCACCCATAAGCTATTTTGTACTTAAGTATATATGTATATATGTATATTTGCATATATTTATACAATCACATAAATACATAATGATAATTATTTATATTTTAACTGGTGAGCTTTACATGTGTGTTTATAAACCTTTTACCGTAAATTTTACTGGTAACAAAGGTATATGAGCCTGAAAAAATTTAAGTTATATAAGATGTCCTACTTTAGAAAGGTCATTCTAATCATTAAAATATGCTTTCTTTCCATTAATTCTTTTGTTTCTTAACATTAAATTCTAATTAAGAATATAGAAGGTCATGTGGAATAATATGATTTTTAAAAAACAATGACCTTACCACCACACTAAACAAATAATAACTTTTTGCCAAATATACTCCAGACTTGTCTCTCTTTAGGAGATAGAATATTACAGACAGTTAAAATCCTAATCCCAATCTCCCTGTCCTTCCCTAGTTTTATCAACTGAATTTTAGGAATATACACACAAATTGATAAATAGGTGCTAGATGGATAGAGAGAGAGAGAGAGAGATCAGTGACTGTTCTTCATTTCCATAATGAGTAACTGGTGTTTTTTCATATCCATTATTTCTTTTACTTCTGTTTCTTATTGCTTTATACATCTAAGTTACTTGGTTGTGGTATATTTGATGTTTGGCTTGGTTTTAGATGATATATTTTCCTTTCTCTATTTTGGATTTCTAACCAAACTACTTAAAATTTCCTTTTGATTCAAATATGACTTTTATTTTGTCAAAATGACATTTTGTGCTTTTGTTTTTGGCAATAGGTTACTTCATGTGTTTGTAATTCTGATTTTCAAGTTTATTATTTGTGATTCTTTTCCTGCCATCTTGTACTTAACTTCATCTACAGTTTCGTATTTGTGTACTCTTGGTCTCTGTTGGGTCTCCATATTTGAACTTGGTTTTGTAAAGCCTTCGACTATTTCTCTTTTCTCAAAGTGATGGGGATATTGAGAGTGAATCAGATCCAAGCACCAAGTCAGTAAATGCCAAAACCTGTATTTAATTATGGCTATGTTTGCATTGTCTGTGCATTGTGTCTGACGCTATAAATAAACCCATGTTCAAAGAGTCATACTATGAGCTTTGCTTTCAATTGCATTCCTGCTAAGGAGGACCCCACTCCAATTTCTGGTTTCAGGAATCTATCTCAAGTATTCCTCCACAACACACACACACACACACACACACACACACACACACACACACACACACACACACCTCTTACATGAGTGGTTTTTAATCTGCATTACTCTGCATACTCGCCCCCACCCATCTGCCTGGGTTCAGAAACCAGACATCAGCAAGTTGCACATTCGTAGTCAACACATTGCTTTTCAATCACAGAGATATACATCTTATTTTTAAATACAGTTCTGTGCTCAAAATTTTCCACTTCAATTATTTATTTCTTTATAAACCATTGCTATGTGTTTGCGGTAGTGGATAAGGGAGAACTTCCTGAAACATAATCTATAGCACCATTTTGAAGAGAAACACACTTACCTTATATTTATCTTTCTGGTGAAAATCCCTATGTTTGCCTCACCATTTTCCTTATGTTTGCCTCGCCATTTGTGTGTTATTGAATTTCTATTATATTCCCAAGGATAAAATTTGCTGAAGGAATAAATGAAAACTGAATACTGATGGATGAATATTTCTTTGCTTGAAAGAGCAATTTCACAATTAAAAAGCATTATTAAAAAGTAAGATACCGATTCATATAATTTAGGTGCCATATATCATTTATAATGAATAAGAGTTAAGAATTTTATATTACTTTTATCTTGCTTAGATTATATTCTTTTGAAAGTGCTTCCATTATCCATTTGTTAGAAGAATAGTAAGGAAGATAATATTTGTCTAAGGTTCTTATAGTTTGGGAAACTTTACCTAAAACACAAAGTAATTTTTTTTTCAAATAAGAGAGCTAAGTAGATTTTACACCAGTTCTTAAAATAAATAATTATAAGTATTTAAATGAAATTCATTTGAGATTTGTAAATATATTTAAAATAAGTGGACAAATCTTTCAAAATACATGTATTTACTTTATATAATGCCATCTAAAATTAAATTTTCTCAATTATAAACAATTTGAAATAATGTTAGCATAGAGCCATTACGTATCATGCGAAGAATGAAATTGTATGAGAATGTAGCCATTTGGACTTAAAATGAAATTCTTGCTATCTTAAATTTATTTATGCAGAATTGTTCAATGCAATTTTTTACTTTATTCAGGTAATACAGTTAATCTTTAAAATATTGTGTATCATTACCCTTATAAAAAATTCCATCATAGTCTTTTAAACATGCTTCAAATATTCATATGCTATTTTCTGACACTATAGTGCCACAAATATACTCCCCTGCCCACCATTTCTTATGCTTTTCTTTGTTGTTCAGTCTCAGCATGAGCTGCTTCATGATTGATGAAACCCAGCAGGCTGTTAAAACCATTCAAAGAACAAGCTATGTCTTCATTTATACCTTATTAATTTAAATGCCAGGGTTCATTGGCATGTTACAATTGCTAAAACACAATCTAATCAAGCACACTGAAGAAGAAGAATGAAAATTTAGCAAGGAGTCCCTGAATATATAGGTATCTATAATATTAATTATGAAATTTGTCCAGTCCAGAATATAGGCTTTACTATATGTGCTCATAAACCCAGTGACAAACTTTACACAGTCACCTGTATGATGGTACTGAAAAAAACCCCAAAAATCTGAATATGGCACTTCTCTGGTTAAAAATAATAAGTATGTCCCTGCTGAATTATTATTTTACTATCAGACATTGAGGTAAACCCCTTCCCTAAACTGTATAACTTGATGCAAACTAATTGCTGTCATCTTCAAACCTATCCTCGTGCTCTAATTTTACCTAGTTGTATCTCTCTCCATTGTTGTAAATTCTATGTTTGTGCTGGTTTGAAAGGAAGCAGGTCCCCTAAGAAAAGCCATGTTTTAATATAAGTCCCATTTCATAAAGGTAGAATAATCCCTATTCAATACTGCATATTTGAAACTGTAATGAGATCATCTCCCTGGTTGATGTGATTTAGTTAAGAATGGTTGTTAAACTGGATTAGGGGATGACATGTCTCCACCCATTTGAGTGGGTCTTGATTAGTTTCTGAAGTCTTATAAAAAGAGAATGAGAGATTCAGAGAGACTCAGAGAGAGCAGAGAATGCTGCAGCACCATGAAGCAGAGAGTCCACCAGCCAGCGACCTTTGGAGATGAAGAAGGAAAACACCTCCCGGGGAGCTTCATAAAACAGGAAGCCAGGAGACCAAGCTAGCAGATGACACTGTATTCGCCATGTGCCTGTCCAGCCGAGAGAGGAGCCCTGACTGTGTTCGCCATGTGCCTTCTCACTTGAGAGAGAAAACCTGAACTTCATCGGCCTTCTTGAACCAAGGTATCTTTCCCTGGATGCCTTTGATTAGACATTTCTATAGACATGTTTTAATTGGGACATTTTCTCAGCCTTAGAACTGTAAACGAGCAACTTATTAAATTCCCCTTTTGAAAAGCCATTCCATTTCTGGTATATTGCATTCTGGCAGCTAGCAAACTAGAACAATGTTCTATATTCTGGCAATAAAGATCATATATTGTCCCGGCTCTGTATCACATGCATTCCCTCTACGTCTCTGTTTAGGTTATTTTTAAGTTTTGCTGCCCTCTTTTTAACTGTTCAGCAACTGAAATCTTATTCATTCTTCAAGAACCAGTTTAGTTGGCTAGTACTACCTGAAGGCTACCTTGGTTCCCAAGATAGAATTGCTGTATTCCTTCTTTGTTCTTGCAGATGATTTCCTATCCACATTAACAATAATTCAGTTTAAACTAAAGAGAATCCAATCAAATAAACATGCTTTTAGTGGCACTCCACTCTAGGACTGCGCTAGTACATAAACAGATAATCTTCCTTCAAAGAATGTGAGGCTTAATGAAGAGACCAGTAAACAATTATTTATTTTCTGTGCATTAAAAGACACAATATCACATGTGTTACAAGATAGGACTGCATGGTCTACTGAAGAACTATAGGAAATTAGTAGGGAGGGAGTTAGAGCAAGGAAGAATAAAAAATTATTAAAGGGAACAAGAAATGGGGATAAATAATTGTTTTAGCATAACCATGAGACAAAATGATTAGGATAATACCTTAAAGTTGAAGTATAAGAGAAAAAAATAGGGGATAATTCAAAATAATAGAAAGAAATAAAAACAATCAGTGATTGATAGGCTGTGCAAGAGAAACAAAAGGCCCCAATGCTACTTCTAGACCATTATAACCCCCTCTCTGTGAGATGGTAATGTCGAATTTCATTCTATAATAGCATGTATTTCAGTTGCTAAAGCTGATGAAATGCTGTATACCAGAAAGGGATAGACTTTTAACAATGGGGATTTATTAGTTTACAAGTTTACAGCTAGACAATGAAACATCCAAATCAGGCATCAACTGGAGGATATCTCTTCCTGAACAGAGTGCTGTCATCCAGGACTCCTCTGTTACCTAAGAGGGCACATGGTGTCTTCTGGTCCTTCTCTCCTGGGTTTTTTTTTTTTTTTTTTTTTTGGCTTTCAGCTTTCTGAGCTTCTGTGTCTCTCTCTCTCTTTTTGCTTTCTGTCCCTGTTAGCTTCTCTGATTTTTCTCTCTGATCTTCCCCAGGGCCTTTTTCCTCTGTCTTCTCTCTGTTCTTTATCCTCTTACAAAGGACTGCAGTAAAAGGCCTCATTTGTAAAATAATCATAATAATAGAGATTATCATATAGCTTTTGTGAGAAACAAATGAGCTAATCCATGGTAAGAATGTAGAGGATTATCAAAATAAATACCTTAAAAATATTATCGTTAGTATTACTTCTGTTGTAATTATATCATCTCTAAATTGAAGACAATAGTAACACCAACCACAGAATTGTTGAGAGAGTTAAATTATAACTGTAAAGCACTTGAATAGTGCTTGTCATATAAATTATTATTATTGCTTCTTTGCTTCTGTCAACATTTTATTATTTCTCACCTTCCCGTTTTTTTTTTCGCAAATAGGTAAGAAATTTATTCAGTACACATGCAGAGAAAGGAATCGAGGGCACTTTCACAAGTAAAGAAAGATGGAGAGTATGAGGTAACAGGCAAAGTGGGGCCATTTTGCTTTTATAGATTAGCTTTATTTATTCTTCTTTCCCCTTCCTTGTTTGGGGCTCTTTCTTCTACTTTCCCCTTCCTGAGGATGGTGACTAGTGGTAAACAGGGCATCTGATAACTCCATAGATGACTCACTCAGTTGGGGGTCATTTAATTCCATCCTTTTCAAAGATGACCCACAGTCAGTGGGGGTCAGTTTTCTTCAGATGGTTTAGATGCCACTGGGTGCCCCCTATACATGGCTAGCCTCTGGGCAGGGCGTCTGTGCTCGACATAAGGCATCCTTGTTCAAGGGCTCCTTCAGTTTTCTCTCTCTCCCCGCTCTCCCTATTCTAGACTGCCTCAAACTCTCCCTCAGAGGGTTCTCACCCATTAATCTTAAGGGCTGCTGAGAGTCAACTGTCTATCTTTTGTAGCTAATTCTGGATTGTCGAGGGGTAGAAGCCCTGCCTGATGTGTAGAATTCTCTGGCAATCTTATTTAAGTTGAGAGGAGTCTGGAAGGGTAGTTGGAAGGGCTAAAAATCCTCACATCAGCTTTGGTTTGGAGTGGAAGGCTTCTAGTCTTGTTTTTTCTTTAAAGTTCTTTTTGTTGAAGATGAAGTTTTGACTTACAGCTGACCAACTGCGCTTTTGGAGGAGCCTTAGAGTAAAGTAACGTAGCCGATGAGTAAATTTGATTATTTACATGACGTGAATCTTTTAACATTACCATAGATCAGTATTAGGATAGAAACAATTTTTAAATATGTGAATAACATTTCACCTATGCAAATTCAGCTAACAGAAGGATTTGAAATTTGTAAAGTATTGTAATATTTCTTAAACACTTTCTGTGTAATATGTTAAATTATTTTAGCACCTTCTACAAGGTGAGAGAACAAACACTTTGTAATTTATTTTTCTTAAGAATGAGAAGGCTTGTTTCTGAAACAGCATGATAAGGTTAATAAAAAAACATTAATACAGATATTATTTTGATGTGATATCAAATTATTATTTTTAGAGTACTCAGATGGTTAAGATAAACATTTTTAATGTTTCATTAACAACGGTTTGAGAGTAACATTGACTATGACAGAATTCATTTTTTTCAATTTTCTATAACTTTTTGTAGTTAGGAGAGAGTATAAACAGAACTTACTTTTTAAAATTCTTCACAACTTCCCACATCCATTCAGGATTTGCAGTCAGTAATGACTTTTCAAACTTTCTGCAAATTTCCATATTTATTCAGGACTCATAGTCAGTAATGACTATAAAATTCAGTTTCTTAAACCTTTCTGTGACTTTTCATATTCATTCAGTTAGCAATGATTACAACAAACAAAATTTATTTTTATATTAGGAATCTGTTAGTTTTATAAACTAACATACTACAAGACTGTATTTTGAGTTAGTTGGAAGCTAGTAAGGTCTGCTGCTAAGATATTTTAAAAGATATGGGGACTATTTTAAAACATTTGGGGCTGTCCTTTTATAAGTGACTAGAGTGGGCATTTTATTATAAAATCTTTGCTATTTGAAAACAAATACATATTGGGGGTGCAAGGGTAGTTCAGTGGCAGAATTCTCGCTTGCCATGCTGGAGACCTGGGCTCAATTCCCAGCCCACACACTTCCCAAAACAAACAAACAAGCCAACAAAAAAAAAAAAAGAAAAAGAAAAAAAATCAAACAAACAAAATTTCAACCAAATGGTGCTACAATAATGGGGTGTTCACATGCAAGAAGAATGAAATGTGACCTCCGCCATACAGCATAAATAATAAATAAATAGGTACTGAGAGTTAGTGTGAAGAGGGAGTAAAACGAGTTTTTAAAATTTAAGACTAAACACTTGAATGCAGTTAGAGGTTATGTCTGGGCTAGCTTTGGGATGCCTTTATTTTCTATAGACGGATATATTTGCTTAAGGATCTCCTCTGGGATGCTGAAAGGTCTCAGTTAAGTAGGGGCTTCAGAGCAAACAAGAGGGTAAGCACTACTGGTTTACTAGTTTTAAGTTGGCTCCCAGGGAGTGAAATTGAGCTCTTTTAGAAGGAGGAGGGGCATTCGGGGACAATGAGAAATTGAAGAGACGCTAGAATGTCCTTGAGCTTACAAAGGAGAGGGCTAGTGAAGATTTCGGTTTTGGCTTTATTGTCAATTCCCATAATTAGATAAGTACGAGTGGAGATAGGCCCAGAGTGGCAATTTAGGACAGAGCAGCTCCAGTGTTAACTAAGATATTCATAATCTTACCTGCCCCATCAAGTGTCACCTGGGGCTCCTTCAGGTTGGTCGGATGTGAAGTCAGCAGAGCCCTACATGGCCCTGGGCACCCTCGTCTTCCTTGCTTGCCATGAGCAGGGTTCAAGTGGCTGTTCTGTCCCCGTTAGGGTGACAGTGCACTCCCGGGACCCAAAGCCCATGCTGATGGCACCTGGAACAAGGCTCCGGTGGGTTCTGAGGTTGAGGGTGAGGTTTCTGGTACCTATTTGCCAGTTGGCCTCTGACTTAGAGTTGAAACAAGGCCTTTTGAGGCTTGGAGCCACCATTTGGGTGACCTCAAGATGACAGGGCACTCATCAGTGAATACAATAAGCTGAGCCTGTTCTCTAAGCCTTTGCTTACTTCTCTTTGCCTTCTCCTCTTCCTCAGACTTGTTTCAGTTGTTAAAGACAGAAAAAGCAGTTTCTACTAAGTTTTAGGAGTTTGTGGGCCCATAGACAGCTTTGTGCAGCTATCTCCAGATACCAGGGGCAGATGGCTGATGAAATAGGTGCCCAGAAAAATCTGCTTTCCTGGGATTCGCATGCACGTTAGTAACTTTTTTGGGCTTTTATTAACCTTCCATGGAACAGGGCTATGTTTTCCTCTTTCTCCTCAGTGATTTCCCTTAGTTTATTACAATTAATTAGTTGGTGGTACATCTTCTCATGCCTTTTAGGAAACAAATATTTTCTCATTAGTGGAAATTGAGAAATGGGCATAACACAAGTGACAAGTTTTTTTAGGTTCTTGTCTTGATAGAGAGTTATAAATATCTGGGCATAGAGAATTTTAGACTGTTCCCCCGTATTTTACAGACAGGAGGATAGTACTGTATTTGAGAGTTTTATTGGAGGTTTATGCTTATCTTTTTGGCTTATATTGACTATTGGCATTTTCAATTTTTCTCTGGAAAATGAAAAATAGGTGATTTTTTTCTTGTTCCCTGAGGGCTGAAAAGAGAGCATAATTTAGAAGTTTTATATTTGGCCACAATGGGTTTTAATAGAAACGGAATGAGGATTCTGTGTGGGGGCACTGTTTAAAGGAGGGTTATCTAAAACATCTGCCTTTTCCTGTGAGGAAGACTCTAAGAGAAGTCTCTGAGAATCTTCCTGTACAAAACATGTAAGGCTATAAACGCCGTATATGAGGAATTTCTTGCTACTTTCTTTCCTTCTTATAAAAGAGGTTTATTGTTTCATTAGGGGTCAATTTTGACTGTTCTCTAGGTGACATTGTGGCCAGACAGCATTAGAAGACCAGCCATCTGAGGCAGATTTACCTGCCTGTACCCAGTGTCCCAGGTTGCCGGCCTGCTACTCTGAGTGCTGATCACTTACCCAACAAGGGGTCAGGCACCCTATCGAAGGCATACCTCAGGTTCCTCAAAGACTTAGGAGACATTGAGATGGCTCAGAACCATCCCAATACTGCTAAGTAGGCATACTCATCTTTCTGGGTGTCTGTATGTGTAATTTACAGCCTGAGTATTGCAGTAGAAGTACCAACCATCTCTAAGGAAAACAAAGAAGAACCGATGCCTATGCTTTCAATGTACTGCCTGACTTACTGCCTAAGAGAATAGTTGCCACAAGCAAAGAAACTTTCGGGAGGGGATTTGTTGGGTGCCAACCCTCGGTGTTGACATGATCAAGCTAGAGGGAAAGAACATGGGGCAAGGAAATTGGGTTCCCCCTAAAGGAAATATTCTGGGAATGACTCAGGATGAAATAAATAAATAAATAAAATGTGGTTTGGTACACTTTTCAAGCAATCCACAGGGTCTATGTATGTACATACTATGTGACAGGGCCAGGAGTGAGGCTCCCTCTGTCCTTTGCAGTGCAGATTTTAGAAAGTGAAAGCAAACTGAATACTATTAGCTCCCTCATGAGAAAGCTCCACCAAGATTTTAACTGCATGGGAAAGCAATAGTGGGGAGGAGAAGCTCCAGTCCAGGCTGACTCCCGGCAGGTGAGAACTGGAGAGCCAACATCTTGAGTGAGCAGAGGGCAAGAAAGCCCATATACTTATGCTGAGAAAGACAGGATTTACTGGCTCTCAAAGGCTCAGCTTACTTTAATTTAGATAGCTGGGGTTTTTGCTTACCCTGAAAATCTGAATTCTGACTTTTAGAAAAGTACCTAATATCCTTGGGCCTAAACCAGAGGGGACTTTCTAGAATGTTAAAGCAACACTTTGTTTGGTACAAAGAACCCTTAGCCAAGAATCTTGTTTTATGAAGGCTGGAAGGTCTCAGAAGGTGTAGAAAGTCAGAGAAAGGAAAAAGGAGATTAATATGGAAGCAGGAATCTGTCCAAGAGGTGAAAAGAAGAACAAATTCAGTAGGAAGTTTCTGGGTTCTTAGGAGCAAGGAAAAGAGAGTGTGGGAAGCCTCAGAGAGATGAGGAGAGAAAGACAGAGAGACAAAAACAGGCAGACTTGATTTTGCTCCCAGTGGACTCCTGAATGACAGAAACCAATCAGGTACCAAAGGGCAGCATTGCCCACTGCCCCGAGTCTCCTCGGATCTACACGGCATGGAGATGGGGCTCCTGCCACCACTGAAGAGGGAGTTGGAGACACAGGGTTTGCCAAGGTTATGTCCTGGGGGGCTGCATCAGAGCCCCGAGATTCCTAGAGAGAGCAGTTCAAAGGAGGACAAAGGAGACGATAGCAATGAGCCAAGTGAGAAGGAAACATAACAGCACATGGCCAAACTTCCTAGTACCCATCAGTACAGACCGTTGGAAAGAAAGGCTCCTGGTTGGAAAGAAAGGCTCCTGGCTGGCTTTCCAAAATGTGTTACCAGATTTCAGTTTCTTGTCTGTGCTGTAAAAAGCATTCATAGGCACAGCACAGATAGAGCAAGTAGGCAGAAATTTATTAAATACACACACATGCAGAAAAAGAGGCATGTAGGCACTCTCACAGGTAAATATAGATGGAGGGTGACCACTTGCTCATTTTTTATACCTGCCTTCCTGGGATACAATCTTATTTTCTTTATGAAGAAATGGTGAAGAATTTTTATATACATAGGATTCAGAATTACTTATATTCACTATTCTAAATTAATTCACATAATTGGTTTCTTTAATTCACCTGGTATTTATTATCTTTTGACATACACAAATATTCAGTATAGAAAAATCACAAATAAATAAAAACTAAAATAAAAAATTCTGTTTCTACCAAAGATCTGTCCAAGTGTTTTGAAGAACATTTTTCATAAACATCAAAAAAGTGTAACCAAAAAAAAATGAAAAAGTAAAACAAAAACTCCACAAAACATAAAAATAAAATGTAAAAAATAAAGACATATATGTACATATACATAATAGAGATGAGAAATTTTATTTACAGACCCATTAGAGCTATATAAAATATAATTGAATAAAGTACCAAATTTAATAAAGTTACTTATCCAGGAAATCATAGGCTAAAATGCAATTGCAAAACATTAAATAGGCGATTGCATATTTACTTACATTTCTAATGTTTAAGAACCATCCCTTGAAATTCAAAATGTATTTCTTTTTAATGAGTCTTTAGGTGTTAAGCCCTATCTTGTACATAGTTCAGTACACATAGCTGAACTTCACTTTTTTTTCAGTAAGCTTGGTTTTTCTTCATTCAATGTATAAATAATTATATTTTCTTTAATTTTATAACAGCTTATTATTTATCTAAATTGTAGGTGGGGTTGCATTTAAATTATTTTTCAAAAATGAATTTTTATTGTTAATAAAGCTAACAAATATATGCAGGAGTTAAATAGAATGGCTATATTATTAACCTGCATTAATTGCCTAATTATAAAAATTCATTTCTTTCTATTTTAGAAAATTGGAGGAAAATCAAGTAAACATAAAGGATTAATTAAAAGTTATCCAGAATCAAACCACCCAAAGATAAACATATTTAGCAGGTTTTTACATTATTCCTTTATCTGGTGTATATAATATAAACAAATATTATATATATATATATATATATATATATATATATATATATATATATATATATATATATATATATACATACACACATACACATAAATTCACAAACAATGATATTATATATGTTTATGATTTTAAAATAGTAGACTGAGTGTGCATTTATGTTTTAATTTAAGATATTCTTATTACACACACAATCCAAGTTCATTGTAAAAAATTAAAATAAATATAAAGAAATTAAATTAATCCATCTCTGTGTGCAATAATAATTTTAACAATTGCATATTCTTCCAGATGCCAACAATGCAGACATACACATAACCTGATTTATTTACTTATTTTCTGACATATCGTCATGGAAATTCTCAAAAAAATGTTGAGTTTTACGGTGTACCTATCATCTACATAATACAATATAAAATTTTACTACCACCTAGATTAAGCAATTAAATTTTACTATCTTGCTTAACCTCAATCCTGTCCTTATAGCCATTCCTCTATCCATTCATCAATCCATCTTATTCTGGAGCTTTTCGAAGTAAGTTGAAGACAATGCATCAGTATACCTACTCCAAGTCACTTCAGCTTTCATATTATTAACTAGAGTTCAATATTTTCAGTAGTTCATTATTTTCTTGTAAGATAAAACTTTACATACAGTGAAATACACAGCCTTATCTCCTGCCACCCAAACTCTAAAGATATAGAACTTTACTATTTACACAGAAATACTTGGTATATCAGTGTTTTTAATTTTTTACATTCGAGTAGATATTTAATATGCATCTCAAAGTGAGTTGAGCAATGTGCTTATCATATTTGTAAAAGGTCTGTTCATGTTTTGAATTCTTAAATTAGTTTATTTGTCTTTTTACCACTGAGTTGTAGGAGCTCTTTATACATTTAGAATATCAGACCCTTGTTACATGGATATTTTGCAAATATTTCTCACAGACAATTCGCATGCTTGATAATGTCTACTCTCAGCAGAAGTTTTTATGGAGTATAATTTATTTTTTTTCCTTTATGGCATATTGCATTCTGTGATGCAAGAAATATGTGCCTATCCCCAAGACAAGAAAGTATTATCTTATATTTTCCTCTAAGACTTTTCAAATGTAGATTTTTATTAGGTCTATAATCCATGAAGCATAATATATTAATTTTTCATTTATGGTTACTGCATTCTGTCTCCTGTCTAAATCCTTTTGCCTATTCCAAGACTTCAAGAATTTCTCCTATATTTTCCTTTAAATGTTTTATGATTGCAGATTTGGGTCTATGATCTTTATCAAATTAATCTTCTTGTCAGGTGTAAGATACCAATTGTGGTTCATTCCTTTCATATATGAATATTTAGTTATTCCAGCATAGTTTGCTGATTTTTTTTATATTCATATTGGATTGTTTTTGTAGCTTTTTGAAAATCAAATGGCCACATAAGTGTGGCTCTGCTTAGAGGCTCTAATTTTTCCATTGATTTATTTGTCAACCTTTATACTACCGTACCCTGTTCATTAATGTGTATTTTTAGGAAGTCATGAAATCTAGCAGTGTGACTCATCAAACTTTGTTCTTTTCCCAGATAATTAGGATACTTTAGATCTTTTGCCTTTCCCTATAAATTTTAAAATCAGCTTGTACATGTCTACAAAATATCTTGATGGAATTATGATTGTGATCGCATCAAATTTATAGATCAATTTGAGGAGCATTGGCATGTTTACAGTATTTATATTTCCAATGCATGAATATGTTTTATCCCTATTTTCTTAGGTCTTCTTTAAAATGTCTATCAGTTTGCCCTTTTTAGTGCAGAGGACTTGCACATCTTTTTAAAATACATTTCAAAGAATTTCATATTTTTAGAAACTACCATATTTGGATTTTTTAATTTCATATTCAAATTGTGTGCTGGTAATGTACAAAAATTCAATTGATTTGTATAAATTAAACTTGTATTTTAGAACTCTGTGAAGTCTACTTATTGATTTTAGAGTTTGTAAATTCTTTAATTTTTTTCTATTTTAATAACCTGTCACCTATACATAGAGACAGTTTTATTATTCCTTTTATATATGTATTTTTTGTCTAGTGTAATGATAAGGATGTCAAGAATGGTTTGCAGTAGTAAGCAACCTTATTTGGTTCCAGGTCTTAGGGTCAAAATGTTCAATATTTCAACAATAAATATGATGCCAGATGGCGTTTTCTTTTTCTAAGTATCCTTTATCAAACTAAATTTCTTTCTGTGCCTACACTGCCAATTTTTCCTTTTAATCATGAAGATGTGCTGAATTTTGTCAAAAGATTTTCCAGAATATTTAAGATGATCAATTATTTTTCTCTCATTTATTTTTTTTATTTTTATTTTGTATTATATTGCTTGTTTTCTTAAATGTTAGATCACACTAGCATCCCTGGAATAAATCCCACTTGGTTATGATGATTTATTACTGAATTTGATTGATTATTTTTGTTAAGGTTTTGTATCTGTGTTTATGAACAGTATTAAACTGTAATTTGATTTTTTGGTAATATTTTTACCAGCTTTTTACAATAAGGCCATGCTGGACTCATAAAACAGTTTGAGAAGTATTTCTTCCTCCACTATATTCTAAACGAACTTGTATGAGGTTGATGCTTTCTTCTTTTGATATATGCTTTAGAATTTACTATTGAAATTATTTATGCATGTTGGAAAGGTTTACTGTAATAAACGAAATATCTTTAATAGCTATAGGGTTATTCACCTTTTTTTTTTCATTTTCTCACGTCAGTGTTGCTAATTTTTTAAGAAAGCATTTATATATTTTATTCAAAATAACAAATCTGTTGATTTTAGTTTTATAGCTGCTAAAACAAATACCATATAATGGGTTCATCTTAGCAATGTATTGGCACAAGTCTTATGTTTGCTTCCCACAGGGATTAGTGTCTTCTGGCTGGCTGAAATCTCTGGGGTGTCTTGGATTTTCCATCACATTGAACAGCAAGTGACAGGGTCTTCTCCACTCTCTTCTAGATTCTGTCTTGAGCTTTTGGCTTCTCCCTGTGGCTTCCTTCCCTCCCTCTAGCCTTCTCTTAAGCCCCATCCGGATTCAGTTAGACCAAGCCTTAATTGCAGTGACCTCATCAGAAGTCTTATTCACAGTGGATTCACACCTACAGAGCCAGGGATTGGGACTTGAACAATGGGCCTTTTGTGAAGGACATGATACAACCTCCAACAGTCCATCCTCTGGATCCCCAAAAGACACGCTCATCTCACATAAAAAAATGCATTCATTTCATCACAACATCCCAAAAGCCTTAAGTCTTTTCAGAACAATGCTAAGTGCAAAGTTTCATCAAAGTCTTTTATGGGCTTTATCTGTCCTGGGGCAAAATTCCTCTATCTTTTAGTCCAGTGAAACCTAGGAAACAAGTGACCTGCTTTCAATATATAATGGAGTGGCAGGCATAAGATGAACAATCCCATTCCAGAAGGGATAAATTGGAAGGAAAACATGGGTCATGGGTTCCAATCTAGTCCAAATCCCAATGGGCAAGCTCCATTAGATTTCAGTGTTTGAGGGCCAACTATGGATTGAGGATTTATTCTCCAGGCCTGATGAAACTGTAGCCTCTCCCCTTACAAGAGCTGGCACAGAAGCCATACTCTTCAACAACACTGAGTGAAGACTCAACCATTTCCAAGCATTGGGATGACAACACCCCCCCTAAACAACAGGCCACCCCCCTCCAAGCACCTGGACAGATAGCCTGCTCTCCCCAAGTGCAGGGGTGGCCCCATACTGACCTGAGATCTATTGATCCAGGCATTTCTTCCATGATTCTTACCTTGAAGCTATTCTTTCTTCAGTTCATCCCTTCTCTGTCCCTTTCAGGCATTGCTCCTGTTTGTACAAACTTTGCAAATTTAAGTCATTGCTTCTGTTCCTACAGAAACCCTGGTAGCTTTGGTTAGTGTTTAAGTTAATCCAAACCATCATGTAATATAACTTTCCACAGATCTTTCCTAGATAACAGCATTTCCAATTCTGTCTTGTCTTTAAGATGTCTGACTGGGTCCATATTCAGGCACAACCTCTTTAGCATAGGATTGTTCAGCTAAATTCTCACATGCAGTCTTGTTCTTTGAAGACTTACTTCAAAGCTCTGGTTGATTCCTGATAGAGCTGCTTCTGGTTCTAATCTCAGAGTGTGCTATCTAGATAGGCTGAAAAATTTCAAATTAATTAGATTCTGGTTTCTTTGTGCTTAACAGTTCAATCCTCACTTTGTCTCCTTCCTCTCTCATTTCACTGTAAGCTACAAAGAAAAACCAGGCTGCATTTTGCACAGTTAGCTTGGAAATCTCCTGAACTAAACATTCACGTTCATTGCCTTTAATTTTGGCTCACTATTCAACGTTAGAACTTAATTTCGCCAAGTTCCCTGCTATTTTATAATAAGGATCACTCTTCTTCCAATTTCTAATGACACAGTCATCATTTCCTTCTCAGGCCTCACTCAAAGTACATTTAATGTCCATTTCACTACCAACATTCTGTTCATAATTAATTACATATTCTCAATGATACAAACTTTTTCTCTACCGCTCACATTCATTTTTTGAGTCCTCACAATTCTTGCAACCTCTAATCCCAAAATTTTATGTGTGTGTAAATATTTCTGACACATATAAAAGGAATTGGCTCATGTGGTCATGGGGATTAGCAGGTCCAATTCCATAGGGCAGGCCATAAATTGGAATTCCAATTAAGGCATTGATGAATTCCCTAGGAGAAGCTGGTTGGCTGAAGTAGAGATACAAATTCTTCTTTCTGATGGTGAATAATCAGTTCTTCTTTTAGGCCTTTAACAGATTGGATGAGACATCTCTCATTGCTGGACACAAACTCCTATGTTGATTGTACATGCAATCAGCCATAAATGCAATAGCCTAACTAATGATTTAAATCTACAAAATATTCTCATAGTAATAATCAAGCCAGTGTTTGCTTGACCATACAACTGGACACCATAACATATTCAATTTGACACATGAACTTAACCTTCACAGCTGGTATAATATTGTTCATTTTATTCTTTTCTAATCTTGTAAATGTTTGAAGGACCTGTAGTGATTAACCTGTTTTCATGCAATAATAGAAACTTAATTCTCCATTTCATTTTTCTATTTTTTTTCACCACAAGTTGTGTATTCATTTTTAGAACA
Source organism: Tamandua tetradactyla (assembly GCF_023851605.1). NCBI lineage: Eukaryota > Metazoa > Chordata > Mammalia > Pilosa > Myrmecophagidae > Tamandua > Tamandua tetradactyla. The sequence continues at coordinate 61,588,541 of NC_135331.1, read as the reverse complement.
TTTACATCATTCCAGAAAAAGAGATAAAAAGAAAAAAAGAAGACGCTCATACTCCTGATGCTTTCCTCTCATTGACCACTAATATATCAATCTATTCAATTTTGTAAGCCTTTATCCTACCTTTTTAAAATTTATTTTTATCCATTTTTTTATTCATCTGTCCATACCTGGATACAAAGAAACATTGGGCACAAGATTTTCATAATCACACAGTCACTTTATAAAAGCTATATGGTTATACAATCATTTTCAAGAAACAAGGGTACTGGAATACAGTTAAACAGTTTCAGGCACTTCTAGTAGACCATAAACTAAAGAGGGATATTGATATAACTTGTAAGAGTAACCTCCAGGATAACCTCTCAACTGTGTTTGAGATCTCTCAGCTACCAAAATTTTATTTTGTCTCATTTCTATCTTTGTCCTTTTGATCAAGTAGTCTTCCTTAATTCCATGATGCAGGGTCCTGACTCATCCTTGGAGTCCTGTCCCATGTTGCCAGGGAGATGTACACCTCTGTAGTCATGTAAAAATAGACAGGAAGGCAGAGACTTCACCTGCCAAGTTGGCTTAAAGAAAGAGGCCACATCTGGGCAACAAAATAAGTTTTCTAGGGATCACACAAGTATAGCTATAAGTAGGCTTAGCTTTTCCTTTTCAGGAATGCCTCAAAACCCAAAATTGAGGGCTCAACTTATTGAATTGGTTGCCCCACTGCTTGCAAGAATATCAGGAATTCTCCAGATGGGGAAGTTGAATATTTCCTCCTTTCTCCCCAGTCCCACAATTTTGCAAATACATTTTTTTCTTTGCCTAGATTACTCTTGTATATATTGGGGTATCACACTAACCTGTATAAACCAACAATATCTCACACCTTATTCAGAATTTCATGTAATTATGGTTTTCAAATAAACTGACCATACAAGCTAAATTAAATGATGTACTACCCAAAATATAAATTTTACACAAATTAAACATCTCTCCCTTTGGTCTCATACAGAAGTTGAAGTTTTAAAATATGGACCATATCATCAGTATCCTACATTGTGATTTACCTTAGTCCTATCCAGATCAGCTTCATTTATATCTCTATTCAAAATCTGATCACTTTTTTCAGCTTTTTTAACAGTTGCTGTATGGGGTAATGCTAACTTTCATAGATCCAATGCTCTAACTCTGAGTCTCAGGTGTCGCTTAAGTACCCACAGTTTCAGGTAACAACCAAGTTATCCACACATAGCTCAGTATCTCAGAATTTAGAAGTCACAGACACCTTCTGAATATATGTGACTGCTATAAGACTTTATAATCTTGGACTCTTTACACTAGGCCCCAACCTAATAACCCATGCTCTCAACTTCAATTCTCCAAGTTTTTATACTATGATTAGTTGATATAAGTGAGGCATGGTAATGTTTGTCTTTTTGTTTCTGACATTTCATTTAATATACTGTCCTCAAGTTTCATTCACTTAGTTGCATGGCTCACAACTTCATTTCTTCTTGTAGCCACTTGGTAGTCCATTGCATGTATACACACAGTTCCCCCTTCTATTCCTCAATCATTGTACCCTTAGGCCACCTCCATCCATTGTGAGCCATGAACTCTGCCAACATAAACACCAGTGTGCAAATGTCCTTTCATGTCTCTACTCTCATACCTAGCTCCAAGGTTGAAGAATCATAAGGCAACCCCACCCCTAGCCTCCCATAGAACCACCACACTGCACTCCAGAGGGACTGCACCTCTCAGTTTCCGTATCTTTTTCTCCACATTTTCTCTAGCACTTGTTTCTCTCTGTCCATTTTTTTTTTTTTTTTTTTTTTTTTTGGTGCGTGGTCCAGGAATTGAACCCACGTCTCCCTCATGGAAGGCAAGCATTCTACCACTGAACCACCCATGTTCATTTTTAAACAGTTTTATTCACACATCATACAATCCAACCTAAGTAAATAACCATGCTTTCATGACCATAATTTATATGATGTCTCATTTTGCCTCATTACTATAGTTAAGGATTTACTATTTCTGCTGATATTTTCTAAAATCCAAATTTGGTGCTTGTTAATTTTTTCAGTGTTCAACAATTTTCTATGTTGTTAACTTCTACCCTTTAATATTTTCCTAATCGTCTCATGTTCAGTTTACTTTATTCCTATTTTCTCACTTCTTACTATGTAATCATAAGCCATTAATTTTAAACCATTCTTCTTTTGTTATAAGTATTTGAAGTTATAAATTCCCATCTAAACATCACTTTTAACTCCTTCCCACAAATTTTAATATGTTGCTTTACAAAATAATTCTAATATTTATTAATTTCTCTTTGAATCTATTTGACCAATAATTATTTAAAATGTGATGATTTCCAAATATTTGGAGTTGTTTTAGATCTGTTATTGTGGTAGGCAGAATTTTTATGCCTATTATGTCTGTCCCCTCCTGTTACTCCTGGGTATATGTTACATTCATGGCAAGGGGATTTTGCTGGTATAATTGTTACCAACCAGTTTGGCTTAAAATAAGGAGAATGTCTTAGGTGATCTGGGGTAGGCCCAATACAATCACATGAATCCTTAAATCAGAGTCTTCAGAAGAGGGGATCAAAGACTGGAAGCATGAAATTAACCTACTGTTGCTGGCTTTGAAAATAGAGGGAGCCATGAGTCAATGGTTGTGGGTGGACTCTAGGAGCTGAGCTGAACCCTGGCCAAAAGCCAGAATGGAAATAATGACTTTCTACCTACAACAGGATAAAATTGAATTCTTCTAGCAATATGAAAATGCTTGGATGAGAATTCTCTTCCAGAATCTCTATGTAACAGAGCTTAGACCAGCTCACACTTTGATTTTGACTTTGTGATATCCTAGAAAGGAAATCCATTTGAACAACTCTGTGCCTAAATTTCTAACTCATGGAAAGATAATAAAAGATATGGTCTTAAATCTGTAAGTTGTTTTCTAATTTGTTGATTTGTTGTTGTATCAGTTGTTTTTTTTTTTTTTTTTTTTTTTTTTTTTAAAGGAAAGACAGAGAGAAGGAAGGAAGGATAGAAGGAAGGAAGGAAGGAAGAAAGGGAAACATCTTTTTAAACATTTTCTTGTTTTATTGTATTTTGTTTTTCCGTTTTTTGTTACATGGGCTGGGGCCGGGAATCGAACCGAGGTCCTCCGGCATAGCAGGCAAGCACTTTGCCCGCTGAGCCACCGCGGCCCGCCCGTATCAGTTGTTTTTAATTAAATCCACTGTGGCCTGACAACTTTGATTTCAATCCTTTTGAATTTACTTAAAAATTTTCTATATCCAAATAAATAATCTATATTGTTGAATGTACAACGTGTCCATGAAAATATTTGTTTTTAGTAGTGGTCATGTGTAGTGTTCTATAAATATCAGTTAGTTTAAAGTGGCTGAAAGGCTTATTCATATTTTCTAATATTTACTTTTTTGGGCCTAATTTTTATATTAATTGCAGAATACAAAATCTCCAACTCTGATCTTGAAATTTCCTTTTATTTTAAATTCTCTCAATTTTCCTTCATGCTTTTCATAGCACTGTTTGATGTCTATACTTTTATGAATAGCATGTCTTTCAGATATATTGATTCTTTTACCATATGAGAGGTCCCTATTATCTTGGTAATATACTTTATGAAACATTAATGTAACTCTTCTGATCCTCTAATATTTCCAGCTTCCATGATGCATGTTTTACTTATCTATTTATTTTTATCTGCATGTCTTTATGTTTTAGGTGCATGTCATGGTCAGGTTCATGTGTCAACTTGGTCAAGTGGTGGTACCTGTTTGTCTGGTGGGGCAAGTGCTGGCCTGTCCGTTGCGATGAGGACATTTCATAGAATTAAATCATGATCATGTCGGGTGCATCCACAGCTGAGTCCATTGGTAATCAGCCAAAAGGGGAGTGTCTTCTGCAATGAGTGATGCTGAATCTAATCAGTGGAAGTCTTTTAAGGAGGATTCAGAAGAGACAGGCTTTCTTTCTGCGTTGCCTGGTGAGCCTCTCCTGTAGAGTTCGTCCAGACCCTCCATCAGAGTCATTGGCTGCACAGCCTGCCCTGTGGGTTTTGGATCTGCATTTCCACAGTCATGTGAGACAATTTTATAAATTTTATATTTGCAAGTGTTCCCTGTTGATTCTATTTCTCTAGAGAACTCTAACTAATACAGTTCATCATTATCTTTTTAATGGAGAGTCTAATCCACTAATTCTTAATGTAATTATGAATATATTAGATTTAGGTTTTCCATTTTGCTATTTGTTTTCAGTTTTGCTATGTATCCTCCTCGTCTCAGTTTTCTATTCCTTATTTAACATTTATGCTTTTTTGGGGGTTTAATTGCATATGTTTTTAAATTCCATTTTGCTTCATTGACTTTTTGCTATACTTCTTTTGTTATATTTTAGTGGTTGCTCTAGGAAGTAAAATATACACATTTAACATTTCACACAACACTTAAAATTAGTATTCTCAAAAATATAGGAAATGCAACAATATGGGTTTATTTACCTTCCCATCAATTATGCTCTAAGGGTCGAAAATACACAACAACATGCATTATAATGGCCTTTGCCAGCTTCATCAAATTAAATTCAAGATAATCAGTTAAATTTGAATTCCATATAAAACACAGATAATTTGTCAGTATAAGTTTGTCCCAAGAAATATCTGAGACATACCAAAATATATTTGTTGTTTATCTGAAATTCAAAGTAACAGGGCATCATATGTTTTATCTGGCCACCCTATAAACTCCACAAAAATATACTATAATTTCCCATTAGTTATTTATTTTAAAGAAGTTAAGAGAGACAAAAAGTATTTTATATTCATCCATACTACCTTTAATGTGTTTTCTTCCTACCTGAACACCCAAGTTTCCATTGTCTCAGTTTCCTCTAGCCTGAACTACTTTTATTTCTACTCATAGGGTCTCCAAAAATTAAATTTTATCAGTTGTTGTCAGCAAATATTTTTATTTTCCCCTCAATTTTAATAATGATAAAACTTTCATGAAAAATAAGTAATACAATTTTCTTTTGAATAGAGTTTTCTATTGTTTACTCACACCTATTTATGCTTTAAAAAATCTACTCTCAGTTAAATTACTGTGCTTTGTAGATTATGTTTTTGTCGTTTTAATATTTATTCTTGGCTTTTAATGTTCTGCTGCAACAGTATTTATCCTTTATACTAATTCACCCTCTGAGAAATCTTCTGAATTCTCAAACAAACCCCATTGGATTAAAATAATTTAATATTATAATTTGAAGAAATATACAGTTGAAACAGATATGATAGACTTCTATGTGTGTTGGTTTGAAGCTGTGTGCACCCTAGAAAACATCATGTTCTTTTAATCCACTCCATGGGTGTACATTTATTGTGGATGGGACACTTTGGTTAGGATATTTCAGTTAAGAAGTGCCCCAGGGTGAGTCTTAATCATCTAAGAGGATAAAGGACATACAGAAAAGAAAGAGACACACACAGAGATGTTGATAGAGGAAACCACTGAAACCAGAAATTGAAAGCAGTGAAACTTGGAAGAGAAGTACCAGTAGACTCACCATGTATCTTGCTATCTGACAGATGAGTCCAAGTGCACTGGTAGCCAGACTTCAGGGAGAATGCATTGCCTGTTGATGCCTTGAGTTGGACATTTTCATGGCCTAAAAACTGCAAGCTTTTATGTTAATGAATCCCATTGTAAAAGCCAACCCATTTCTGGCATATTGGATTTCATCTACTTTAGCAAACCAAGGAACTATGGCTTAAATAGGAGTTGCACACATATAGTTATTAGTCATTTTCAGAACTATATTCACAATCTATAGATGAACATAGACATTGCAATGTTTACTGAAAAGCATCATTCCTTTCTTTACTGATGGTTAAAATCCACACTAATGGAATAATCTCTTGGAAACATTTCATTATATACATACTTGCAGAAAATAATTCTAAAGCTTTTCATTTCTATGGCTTTCAAATTCTATTTTTATACATATTCATCTTTGTAAATGTTAATAACTATCTTCTTGCACACATTTCCACATTCCCATTATCATATGCAATTTTACTTAATTCATAAAAATAAAATTGACTCCTTATCCTTGTGTTTAATCCACTAAATTTGGTAAATGACATTACAAACTGAACACACACACACACACACATATGCATACATCTTCTCAATAGGAAAAAGATAAATTTTCCTTCTGTTGCTTTGAGCTATTTAAAATTTTCTACTTTGGTTTGTATAACTATTATGATTTATGGTTCATAAAAGGAGATCCTAATAGAAAACTAAAGGTATAAGGCCACACACTAAAGATGTTAAAAATCATGAAAATAAACCTGTTTAATTTTCAACAGTAGGTGTGATTTTTCCCTTTAGTTTATCATTTAAATATGAAATACTTATGACAGAAGCAAGAGTCACAGTGAGAAGGCTGCATATGGAATATTCAGGATATTGACATAAATTTGATTAGATAAAATGCTATTACAGATTCTTGACTTATAGCTAGAAATGCATCAAAAGCCAAACACAAAAGTTTGTGTTCCTTGGCTATAATATAAGATTACACAAAAAATTTACCAGGGAAATATGAGTCAATGTTTTGACTTTGATATGATTTTTAACCTTCTCTTTTTGTAGTGATGAACAGAGGACTCCAATAAAGCAAAAGTTGCAATGTTAGTTCACATTCCTCATTAAAGTGTAAGAAAAAACCTGAAACCACTAAAAACATACATGCACACAGAAACACACTCCCTAAACTAAACTTTAATTTGGACTTTTTAATTTCTATTGGGCACATTTGATCTTTCACCCCTTTAAGTTTTTCTGACACCATTAGGTGTCAGACCAATACATTTTTAGGTCAAGGTAAGGAAAACGTTCTCATAGAAATAGGGAGAGATGAGATGGGCTCTTTTGAAAATTAATGTGCTCTTTCATGAGGAAAATATTCAAGCACTGCTCAAAAAATCACCTGATTGGAAAATGTATATGGCTTGCAAGTGCAAAGTTCAGATCTGAATAAATGGGACTTTATGTCTCTATAATAAATTAATTTAGCTCAGTAGTTGGAAGTGCAACCTTATGAACTAACGGGATACACAATGCAGATTTTCTTTCATGCTTTTCCTTCTGTGCTACTTCTCTGTGGCGACCTAATCAACTGAGCTTCACGAGGTACGTAATCCTTTCTGATCATTAATTGTCAGGAAAATTTTGTGCTGCCTTCACAACTCTAATACTTCTGTTGACTATTTTGCTTTTCTGTTTCCATTTTTACAAGGCTCTTTCTGCCTAGTGCATGGGTAACCAAATCTTTGTCTCTCTCAGAGGCAAAGGGACCACTCGGATGTATCATTTTATACAATTCTGAGGCATTCCAAACCCTGTGCCCATCTTCAAATTCATCTTTCTAGTTACCTCACTCAATTGTAGTTAATTTGGAGCTTCACTCATCTGTTTTCAATTGCTCTGAAATCAAGCTAGATGTATGGTCCTCTCTACAATGTTTGCAGTACCCCAGATTTTTCCATAAATATACTTATACATTTAGATATTCCTAAACTTATCTGGATTTTCTGTTTTGCTCCTGTCACTGTCAGGTTCATGTGTCAACTCGGCCAAGTGGTGGTACCCATCTGTTTGGTTGGGCAAGTGCTGGACTGTCTGTTGCCATGAGGACATTTCATAGAATTAGATCATGATCACGTCAGCTGCATCCACAGCTGATTCCATTTGTAACCAGCCAAGGGGAGTGTCTTCTGCAATGAGTGATGCTTAATCTAATCACTGGAAGCCTTTTAAGGAGGATTCAGAAGAGATAGGCTCTTCTTCCTGCTTCGGTCGGCGAGCCTCTCCTGTGGAGTTCATTGCGACCCTCCATCGGAATCATCAGCTTCACAGCCTACCCTGCAGATTTTGGACTTTCTGTTCCCACAGTTACATGAGACACTTTTATAAATTATATATTTACGAATATTTCCTGTTGATTCTGTTAGAACCCTAACTAATACAGCTCCCTCTTCCTATCACTTAAGATTTGTCCTGGGATTAAGTGTGGATTATTCCTCTCTGGAACATTGTTCCATATCTAACTGTTTACTTCGTTATGCTTTCTTTCAATAGCTGGGCTCTTATAGACCATAGCCCTTGTTCCAACTCACCTTGGGCAAAAGCAACAGATAATTCTTAAAGACAGTACCCTTCCTCAAAACTATGGAAAATAGTAAAAAGGCTATATTAACTAAACAAGTTCCAAGTCCAGTAAAAAACAGCTTCAAAAATCCACAGAAGCATCTTCTGACACCCTTGCTAACTTCTTTACCCCTTCTCTAGTGCAGTGTAAACAGGCCTGCTTTTCCATTGTGGGTCACTCGTTGAGTTTCAGCTGGGAAATACTGACCGAGGAAATTTATCTGAGTTCACCATTCCACCCCACTCCCCTATAAATTGTCTTCCAGGCAAAAGTCACCTGAAAAAGCTAAAGCAGTTTAAAAATAATTAAGCCAAGCAGTTGCGGTCAAAGGGTTAACTGCTTTATGTCCTACAACAGAGCACTCTTGAATGGTAGAAATTCCATTTCAAAGAGAATGGAAGGGGAATTCAAAACCATTTAAATAGTGGAAAAAGCAAGACTTTGAGTAAGCACAAGCCCAGGGCAAAGCATAGGCTCAGAAATGACAGATAGTAATGCTGAGCTCTAAATAAGAGTACCTGCCACTGTAAAGCCAATTTTCCAAGATTGTAAAAGGTAATTTTTGCATTGATTTGTTTGCTTTGTAATGTCCTGGCACTCAAGGAAATGCTATGTCATAACACCAGCTGGATCTAAACTCAAGAAACTCACAGCTCAAGGACTAAATCCAAGAATAAATACTTTAAAATATTTAAATGAGCAGAGTGAAAATGATGGCTCATCCAAAGGAAGGGAATAAAAATCCAGAATATATTAATCAAGAAGATGAGACTGTGGATATAATGGACAAAATCTTTTAAAAAATGGTATTTAATATTCTCAAGGAGATGAAAGAAAATACAGAGAAAGAATTAAAGAATATGAAGAAAGCAATAAATGGATAATGTGAGAATCTCAATAAAGAAATGTTTAAAAACAAACAAAACAGAACTACTGAAGTTACAGACCATGATTGAAATGAGAAATACCTTAGAGAGCATCAAAAACAGATAGGAGCTGATAGAAGAATTAGTGAGCTCAAAAACAAGACAATTGTCAATATCTGGTGTGAGGAGCAGAAAGAAAAATGAATTAGAAAAAGCATGAATAGCCCAGGGGAGCTTTGGGAGATAGTCAAACATACCAATATATGTACTATGGAAGTTGCAGAAGGAGAAGAAAGAGAGAAAGGGGCAGAAAGAATATTTACATAAATAATGGCAGAAAACTTCATACATTTAGCAAAAGATGTAAATATGTACATCCAAGAAACTCAACAGACACCAAACAATAAATTTGAAGTGAACTATAAACTCTGACACATAGTAGTCAAAGTGTCAAATTCAAAGATCAAGGAAAGATTTCTGAAAGCTGCAAGAGAAAAGTGATGTGTTATGTCCAAGGGAGTCCCAATAAAATTAAATGTTCATTCCTCATCTGAAACCACAAAGGCAAGAAGATAGTAAGATGAAATATCCAAAGAATTGAGAGAAAACAAATACCAAACAAAAAGTTTATGCCTGTGAGGCTACTTTTCAAAAACAAGGGAAAGATTTAAACTTTCCCAGGTTAAAAAAAAATGCAGAGGGAAATTGTTACCAGTAGACCTGCTTTCAAGGCAATGCTAAGTGTGGTATTTGGACTGAAAGGAAAGGACATTAGAAAATATATCTAAGCAACAGAAATAAATAGAAGTCTCTGTTAAAAATAATCATATGAGTCATCACAAATGCTTCTACTATTGTATTGTGCTTTTGGTATGTAACTCCACTTTTAATTTCTTACAACTTTAAAAATGCAATTTCACAAATAGTAATGATAAATCTGTGGTTTGGGAAATACAAATGTATAAGGATAAAATCTGTAGCAAGTAAAAAAAAAGTGGGAGATAGAACAGTATATAGGAACAGAGTTGTATATGACATTGAACTTAAGCTGGCACCAAAGTAAATATCAATGTTACAGATTTAAGATATTAACTTTAGCCTAATAGTAGGCACAAAGTAAACAAAGAAAAAATTATGCAGAAAGAACTAAGAAGGGACTGAAATTGTACAATACAAAAATCAAATAAAAATGAAAGTAGGCCTTAACAGAAGATTAGAGGGACAAAAAGAGTCATAAAAATTACAAAGACCTGTAGCAAAATAGCAGAAGCAATATTGCATTATTAGTAGCAAACTTAAATATAAATGGATTAAACACTCCAGTCAAAAAGCAGAGTTTGACAGTTTAATAGTTTGATCTCCCTTCATTTTTGAGAACATTTTTGCTGGATATACAATTCTTGGTTGGCAGTTTTTTTCTTTTAAAATCTTAAATATATTATACCACTGTCTTCTCGATTCAATTGTTTCTGCTGAGAATCCAAACTTAGTCTTATTGCACTTCCCTTGCATATGATAAGTTGCTTTTCTCTTGCTGCTTTCAAAATTCTTTGTCTTTGACATTTGGCAATCTTATCAGTAGGTGTCTTTCAGTATGCCTATTTGGATCTGTTCTGCTTGCAGTACACCGCACTTCTTGGATCTGTAATTTTATGTCTTTCATAAAAGATGAGAACTTTTCAGTGATTATTTTCTCCATTAGTCCTTCTCCTCCTTTTCTTTTCTTTTCTCCTTCTGGAACACCCACAACACATATATTCATGTGCTTCATATTGCCATTCAATTCTCTGAGATCCAGGTCATATTTTCCACTCTTTTCACTACATTTTCTTTTGTTTTTGGATTTCAGATGTCCAGTCCTCCAGTTCACTAATTCTTTCTTCTGCCTTTTCAAATCTGTTGTTGTTGGTTTCATTTTTTTTTCATCTCTTCTATTGTGTCTTTCATTCCCATATTTCTGTAATTTGGTTTTCAAATTTTTTAGTTCTTTGTTTGGTTCATCCAATGTATTCTTTATCTCCTCCCTCAACTCATAGGTTAGATTTCTGATGAGATTTTGCATGTCTGTTTGAACATCCTAATTAGTTGTTTCAATTCCTTTATCTGATTTGAAGTGCTTGTTTGAACACACTGAATCGGTTGTTTAAACCCTTGTATCTCATTTGAAGTATTTATTCCTTTGTCTGGGTCATATCTTTGATTTTTCTAAGATGACATTATTTATTGCCGATGTCTAAGCATTTGATTTCCTTAATTAGTTTATTCTGGAAGTTGTTTTCACTCTCTTACCTAGGGCATTCTTGCTGGGTGGCTCTGTTTTCTACCTGTTCTTTGACATCCAGTTCAACTTATTCTAGACCTCTAGTAGAAGTTCTGTTTAACTGATCAGAGTTCTTCAGATTCTTGCCCTGCCAATGCGGAACATTTTTTTGGTTTGTTTTGTTTTGAGGAGAAACTCCTCAGATATTATAGACCCCAGTCAGATTTTCCCAGACCAGACAGGCCCATGTCTTAGGTGAAAAGAGCAGCCAACATCAGCTTCCCTGAGGGTGAGACCCAGCAAGTTGTCAGATTTTCCTATAAAGCATGTAGTCTGTTCCCTTTTCCTATTTTGCCCAGCATGTGGCACTTGTCTGCTTCTCACTTTCCACCAGCTAAAAGTGATGTGGTGCCTTTAATGTTAGCAGACATTCTCTTCCAGGAGCATTGTTGAGATCAGCTGAGGCATGAGGCAGGTTTCAGTTGCTTCTGTTTTCCAGTCCCAGGGCCTGAATTCCTTGAAGGAGGGATTCCACTTGAGCTAGGCTCCATCTCCTCTTTCTTGGGAAAGATACACTCTTTAGGGAATTAACTCCTTTCACCTGACTAGTTACTCTGCTCTCAGATAAGCTTAATTCTGCCCTTGCCTGGTGCAGTGCTGGACCCTGAGAGTACTTCCAGTCCTACCTAATGATCTATTTATGGAGAAGAAGAAAAAAAAAAAAGAGCCTTTTCAGAGCCAGACCTCTGCTCCTTGGGTTGCTCATTCAGGAGCTTGAGCTGGTATGTTGTTCTATGCATCTCCAGGCTCTAGGTGCCCTTTTTTCTTAGGGTCCAGCCATTTTCCAGTATTTTGTGTTGTCCAACTCAAAAAGCCTGTGGGTTTTTATTTTTTTTCCATCAGCCCTGCCCCCTCTATGCCGGGGCAAAAATGGTGCCTTCAGTGCTTATTCCAGGCTTATATTTGCTGGGGGCTTGTCCTGTTTTCAGCAGTCAAAATTTGTCAATTAATTCTGGAAATGGAGCTTGGTTGAGCTAAGCCCTCTTTTTGCTAATAAAGTCTGTTTTCTTTCCCCTCAAGGAACCAGCCTGCCATGCCCATGGGGTTGGAGCATCTGCCTCAGTGGCATGGGGAACTTACAGCTGTGTGGGATTTCAGCCATTCCACCTGGTCCAGACTGCTGCACTCTGTGTGCCCAGTCACTGATGTTCTCCGAATGGTGGTTCTGTTCCATTCCCAGCTATTTACTGACTGCTCTGGAGGATGAACTAAATTCCACACCTCACCATCTCCCATTTGTCCCTCCTCCTCAGAAATAACTCGTAAAACAATATAAGCAAATAAAATAGTCTTTGTTTTATTTGTGTGGGGGGGGAAATTTTAGAAAAGGATAGGAGCCTTACATTGGTTTAATGATCACTGATATTTTACTGAGTTTATCTATAATTTTCACTTTGGTAAGTTTACAAATTCAAATAGTAGACAGTGCCTAGACTGCCCAAGGATACAGATTATGAATTATCATGTTATTCAGAAGGGATTTTCCAGGTATGTTAAGACAGTCTCACATACAAAGGAGCCCGTTATTTGTGAGGATTGAATTACTGCAAATTATGAAATTAAATTCTGCAAATATGTTATCAATAAACCCAGTCTCCAAGTTATTAATCAATTGATATAATGCATGTTAATATATCCTTAATTATTTTCGACCATTCTCCCTATACTTTCCTTCATTTGTTTTCACCAGAGCTAAGTGAATTGACTGACCACTAGGCTGACAATATAAGCACACATATCCTAATATCATTTTTTACATCAAATATAAAATAAATATTACATTAACTCTCTTCTGTATAATGTCCAATGATCTTGTGACAAGCCCCCATATCCACGGGCCTGCTATAGTCTACAGCTTTTCCAAATAAGCATAAGGCAATTTTCTATTCAGTATTTCATGACCCACAAAGGAATAATTCATATTGCTGAGTTAGCCATCCTTTTCTGCATACTTTTCACGTGTCTGTATTGCATGTACTCAAAAAATACAGCCTTTTCCAGAATTTCCTGCATTCTAAGGATGACAAATGACTGAGTTTTGCAGTGAAAACATATTGTTTGAGAAGTCTATTCTAGTCTATTTTTTTTTGTTTATTCTAGTCTATTTTTAATGCTTATACACAACTGACAGCTCTCAACGGACACCAAAAAGACATAAGAAACATATAAAGAGTTATTGTGAAATGTAGAAAAATAAAAGAAATAAAGGAGACAGAGCTTATCCAATTTTTCATTTGCCTAATTTTGTTTCCTTACTTCCTTCTATTCCTTTCTTTATGTTGACTTAAAGAAATATCTATTAAAAGTGGCTACAAGTAAAATACCACTGTGCTAAGAGTAGCTGCAAAATCTGCTTTGCAATGGCAGTTCTTCCAGAATCAGAGTTTTCCTTAATTACCGACAGAAGGAGATTCACCAGGCAGTGCAGATTTAGCTGGCTATGGGGTAGTGGGATTGGCAGCTGTGATTTTAAGAATAAAATAGTAAAGACGAAAATACTGACAATAAATATAAAGGACAATCATCATAGTATTATCATAGCATTTTTCTAATAGCTCACATGTTTAAGAACTAAAGCACACGATCACAAATGATGCCTAGTCATTTAATACATGTAGCAGTTGGTTATCACCAATATTATTTTATTGAGTGTACAAAAGGACTAAATAGCCTTCCATAAAGCAAAAGCATGTGGAGAAATCAGCTAAGCTAAAGCATCCCAATCAGAGTGGCTCTATTAGGGCCCTGCTAAAAGAAATCTGAATTTAATTTAAACTCTGCAGGAAAGGGTGCTCTTTGCACTTCAACTGCTGCTTTTGCCTCCAACAGCAAGGCGTGGGGCTTTTTATCAGCCACCTGCTCTTCCACAAAACTGTCTAAACTGAAATGGATATTTTGTCTTTTCATTTTTATAGTTTTTAGCAATCAAGATTCATGATCCAGAACTGCGGCAGAGATATTACCAGGAAAGAAAAAAGTGTAAATCCTTCTCGATGTTTTGAATCAGCTTAAGTAGGATAGAGAGATTTGTGAGTACAAATCGTTACTTACGCTTTTTGTATTGGAGAATCTGAGCAGAAGGGGAGGCCAAAATTCTGCTTTAGTCTTTGTACGAACCATTTTCAAATGAAGACAATTTTAAGTGGAATAGTCTCTCTTTAGTTATGTCCTACTCTGCATAGCATGAATCATTTATTGGGGAAGATTGCAGATGAAAGTTTCACTTTATAAGCAAACAAAAAAATTCCAAAAAAATAATATGCAATTTATTTTGTTTTATTTTTGTATACTATAAGGCAAGGGTCATATTTCATCCTTTTTCCATCTGAATATACCCTTATTGCAGCACCATTTGTTGAATTTGTGTTTGTCAGATTTTTTGTTTGTTTCTTTCCTTGTTTATTTGTTTGGGAAGTGCATGAGTCAGGAATTGAACCCGGGTCTCCCACGTGGCAGGAGAGAATTCTACCACTGAACTATCCTTGCACTCCCAATATACCATTTCTTAAGCAAGGATATTACTAAAAGCATTAAATCTTGTGGATGCATGGACTCCATCAAGGTGGCACTTACAGCATTGTTTCATTTTTAAAAGTCCTCTTAGTTATGCTCTATTTCTGTATCTTAGTCACGGAAGCCATTGGAGATGAGAAAGGAGTAGGGAATTGGGGCCAACCGTGCTTTATTGAAAAGAGTCCTGGACCAGGAATCTGAAGGTTTAGGTCCTATTCCAGGTTCTATCATTTATGAATTATTCTCTTCATACTTAAACAGACCGTCTATGATTTAGTGTTGAAATTGGATGGCCAAAATCGATATTTCAAACCTGAATGTCACAGCCTGTTATTTTATGAGTTTTAAAGAATTTTCCCCAGAGAAATTCTCAAATTGCTTTGGTAACTTTATCTTTCATGTATATTTTAGCTTTCATGGTCATTCTGCACTAGTTGATATTCAGTATATTTTTTGTTGAATGAATTGAAATTATTCTTAGTGTATCCTTCAGGAGAAAACAAAATTGAAGAAAACTTAATCCTATCCCTCAATGGCATTTTAACATAACAGTGGGGATGACAAAGAAAAAATGTCATTTAAGAAGAAGGTCATGGTCAACTATGAATTCAGTTTTTTTTTTTTTTTTAAGATTGTTTAGAATATAATTTAGTGAACATAATGGTAATAGATTGGGAAGTAATGAATGTAAATAATGACAAATAATGATTATTTAAGTAAGGGAGTGCTATAGTTAACCCTCAAAGATTCCCGAATGCTCAATTGGGCAGCTAGAAAGCCAGTGATTAAATAATAGCTGCAAAAGGGGCAGTAATGATCCAGTTAAGGAGCATGAGTGTGGGAATGAAAAGGGATTGAAACAATACCAGAAATATTCTGGAGGTGATAAGAGAGTTTGGGTACAGAAAAACAAAAAAAAAAAGTCCCCTTTGGAAAAAAATAAGTAGACAAATGAGTAAGTTGTAATTTGACATTGCTCTTTGTCAAAAGAATATCATAAGAATAACAAATAAATAATCTGATTGATAGAATATGCAAGACTCTGTAACTGATTCAATTTGGAAAGTCAGGAAGTGTGAGGGAGAGGGATGATAAAGATAATTCTAATTTGTAGTTTGAGAAAACAGTGATGCTGCTGGAAATGGAGAAATCTGAATTTCTGAAGCATTTTGTAAGGAAAGATAGTTTAATACTGAGAATGTTTAAATGGCAGTTCCAGGGGGATTTCCACAGGGTTGTTTAAAATGTTGAACTAGTACGCAAAGATACTGATAAATGATTAATTTAATAAAAGTGAAAACAGACGTATGGGACATGAATACGGTTTCAAAGGAAGAATTTCAACTAAGGGCAAGTAAGAGAACTTTAGTGAATGTCAATATGGTTTAAATTACCTTAAAATTCTAGGAAGAAGAAGATTACAGAAGCCTGTGGAAATAAGTTTTGTCATTGGATAGTGAGAAAAATGCCTTTATTAGTGTTTCTCTTATTTATACACACTTGTTTTTGTTTATAGTCTATAATCAACACGCCAACAGTTTTATATAGAGATATTTTTATTTCTCTTCATTACATTTAATGGGAAGAATGAAAACGTACAGCAGTACAAAGAGAAAGCACATCATTTTAGTTTAAGATTAAGATGCTCATTAAATAATCTTAATATTGATAGCTAGGCTACAGCCCTAACCCTCAGATCTTGATTTAATTTGCCTGACATAGGACAAGGATATTATCACTTTAAACATATCTCTGAATGTTTCTAGTATAATCTGGGGTTATGAACTAGTGTAACTGATGGCAGACTTTTTATTGTTTCTTTAGCAGTAAAAAATGAGGACTATTCTAAGACTGTCTTAAGAGGAACATACTTTGTAATTTTTTTCTCCCTAACACAGATTCATATCAGACTCTTATAAGCAAAAGTCTTAATGTTATAAAAGCTAAAAGGTCCTCTTGATGAATAATTTTTCATAAGAGAAGCCTGAGACACTCAAACTAATCAAAATCTTAACTAGCGTTTATGGAGGGGCTGCTGTAAACCACGGGCTGTTATAAGCACTTTGCATACAGTAACTGATGCAATATTAGCCAATTAACCAATTAACCAATGAGAATATCCATTATGTAGATGAAGGAACTGGGGCATAAGCATGCAGGTACTATGTAACTCATTCAAGGTCACACGTGCAGTACAGGGAAGATCCAGAATTGCTCTGGGGTTTCCTGATCCCTTCCCCATTTTTCTTTCTGCTTCATGGTGCTGTACCTTCCCTGAGGCTGAAATTCTGGAGGCATTATGAGAGTTCCAGAACAAAAGAAAACTTCTGAGAAAGGTGGGCAGATGGATTCATTAAAATTAGAAAATGCAGATTTTATTTATCATCATATAACAATTAAGCTGTTTGCCATATCATTTATTACTTTTTCAGTCTGATTTAAGTCATTAAATTTAAAAGAGTATAAATGGTAACAAGATCAGCATTCCTGCAACAATTATCCTGACAGGATCAGCAGCCGCTGACAATAAATATACAATTATGCGGAGACATATTGATTCACTTATTTGCAATAGTCAGGGGAAGTGTGCACTGTATCTGACTTATAAAATTGACTATTATAGCCTAGGTATGTCAAGGGTAACATGGCAAATCTTTGTCTGTTCTAATGTATGAGCCAGATGGAGTTATAAGAAGTAAAGGCAATTTAAGAATTAATTAAAACTTGACCAGTTGTTTGGACATTTTGTAGAAAGAATTTCAAATAAGTGGCAAGTGATCTCCTGTGTAATACATGCAATATAACAGAAAAAAAGTCTGTGTTTTTAAATTAAGTTGCTAGTTTTCTTTAGTTTTTTTTATCTTTACATCAATAAGAAAATTATCAACATATTTATCAAGGGATTGCTTTTGATTTTTAACAGAACCACATCTGTGATAAATCTGTGTACATAAATAGTAATTCCTTAGCAATTATTTAAGGAATTAATGTTCAATGAGTGAATTATTTGTTTTATTCATTGAACTGATTAGTAATTTGGTTTTGTACTAGACTTTTGTTGTTTTGTTCTTGGCTATCCAGTATCAAACAGCTTTTCTATTAGGGAAAATTTCCTTCATGCCTTGACTCTAATCATAAAAGCCAAAGTATCTAAACATTTCCCTTAGTTTCTCATGGAGGTAAGGCCTAAGAATGTCAAAATTTCCATCATTGGATAAAAGCCCAACAATCATGGTAGGAGTGAATGAAAATGCCTTTTTTGGGGGAGAGCAAAAGGACTCACAGCTTGTGAAGTTGGTCTCTTGTGCTCAAGCTGTACACATGCAGATCTAGGTGTTTTTTGTGTTTTTTTTTTCCAAAAGACAACTTATAAATAGTGCAATAAACTGACCTTATAAAATAACTGAAACACATTTCTCTCCAAAGGTAATTTTTGTTGCTTGCAACTTGAACAATGACTGAGTGTCATGCTTATATTTTGAAAGCAGAGTGATAAAATTGGGTTCATTTTACTTTATTAAAAAGTAAAAGAATTGTATAATACATTGAAAGAATTTTTAAATCCCTAACAGTTTAAGGAAAGCATGCAGTAGCCATGGAGATTTCAGAATAATCCCTCTTAATTTAAATCATAACTTTCAGTAACTCATTTATATAAAGAAAAAAACCTACAAAAAGCTTTAGAGGAAATAAAAGGTGTCAGATATAATTTTCTGAAAATATGTTTGACCATTAAAGATTGATGCAAGGATGACTTTTAATATTTAATACAGTTATAAAATAAGATGTTTAGTCTATAAAACACCTGGATTATGAGATATTGCATGAAAATATTAGCTATGTAATGTTTCTATTACCTCTAAAATGCTTCAAAATTGTTCTAGAAAGTTAATGATGCAACACATTTCTGAAAAAATTCCCCAGTTTTTCATATTACACATAGATTCTTTGGAGAGTTTAAAAGGAGAATGCATATTCAAGTACAGAATTCCTTTTGGGATACATTTCTTAACCAAGGGCTTTGATTTTATTTACTTTTAGCTTTATTTCACAACTTGAAGTGCATATTACAGAATTATCAGTTTGACAGACTCTTCATACAAATTTTTTATTAATATTTATGTAAACTTCAGTAATTGTTCTTTGCTTAAGAATGAAGGGATATTTTATAATTTTTAAAAAACATCTGTGATCAATATTCGATTTCTAAGGTGGCTCCTGAGATTCCTTGTTCCCCATAGACATGCCTTATATAACTCTTTCTCCTTGAATATGGGTGACACCAGGGAAAAGGGTGGAGAACCACAGCTGTGATTACATTACTAAGAATATGGATGAAACTAAAGACAGATTATTCTGATTGGGCTGATCTAAACAGATGAGTCTTCTAAGAGGAATGAAGCATTAGCCAGGCTTTGTGTCATGCTGGAAACAAAGGTCCTCTAGACACAAAGAACATGCAAACTGTAATATTCTGAGAGGGATTTAAGACAGGGCATGTGGCTAAAAACTGAAATAGCCTCTAGGGACTGACGGAAGTTCTCAGCCAACAGTTAACAAGAAATCTGGGACCTCAATCACAGAGCCTCAAGAACTGAGAACTGCCAACAATGAAGTGAGCCTGGAGTAGCACTTTCAGCCTCAGACTAGCTGGCAACTCCCCGCCTGCCCCCCCCCCCCCCCAACACACACACACTGCCTCCATCACCTTGATTTCAGCCTGGTGAATACAAGCTAACCAGTACTCACTCCTGTCCCACAACAAAGGTGAGATAATAAATTTAGTTATTTTAAACTACCAAATTTGTGGTCATGCAGCAAAAGAAAACTAATACATAACCTAAGGTAAAACTCATACTCACTAAACACCATTTTTTCCCACCCAGTTAATGCAATATCCATTGATAATACATTTTAAAAATGAATAGGAAAGCCCTGCTAGAGATGTGCCATCTCAGATGCTTCAGTCTTAAGTAAGGCCTTAAATATTTTAGTCTCTAATTTTATTTTCACAAAGGAAAAATAGAATGCATTGTGTACTTGGTTTAATGTAAAAGTATGATATAAACCATCTGAGCAAGAACGTTCCTTTTGAGACTTTGGGCTTCATTAGTCTCACATTTTGTCAGGTGTTATAAATCAGCCAGAAAGGAAATATATTTGGAGAAGGCATATGAACATCTACAGAAGGGTAAACATAAAGTGGAGATGTTAATTAATATTATAATGGCTGTGGTGGTTTGGAGGTGCACTTACCCCGGGCAAACAGGTTCTTAAACTCAATCCAATCCTGTGTGTGTAAGCCCATTGTAAGAAGGACCTTTCTGATGAGGTTACTTCAGGTAAGATGTGGCCCACTTCAAACAGGATGGGTCTTAATCATGTTATTGGAGTCCTTTATAAATGGAATAAAATTCAGACAGAGAGAGAGAGAAAGCCACAAGAAGCAACCAGAATCTAAACATCAAGGAAATCTAGGAGATAAGGAAGAGACCAGGGATGGTACCATGTGCCTTGCCATGTGACAAGTGAAGGACCAGTGTAGGGTACAGCCAGCCTGAGAACTTCAAACTTCAGGAAGAAAGTTATCACCTTGATGACACCTTGATTTGGACTTTACTCTAAACTCAAAATTCCAATTGTTTCAGCCAACCCATTGCATGATATTTGCTTGAGCATCCAAGGAAACTAAAGCAGTAAGACTTCTAAAAATTAGGATTTGAAGATTCATGAAGCCAGACAGGGTAAGATCAGAAGCATGTTATGTATGAATTTTTTAAAAGCATGATGTATGAATCAGATGAATAATCATATGAAGTACATATAAAGCTGAAGTTTTAAGAAAATAATTTTGGATTTATTTTCCACTGAAACTCAAAACATGGATGTGGGAATCCTTTCTGCTGGTCAAATAATTGAATAAATAGACTACATTGAGCCTAAAAGGAAAATAACATTCTTTAGTCTGTTTTGTTAAGGAATAAGTTTATAAAGTATGCAAACGGCTAACCTCCATCTCTCAGAGAAGAGATCTATCATCTGTGTTTTCTTTGCTTGGATTGCACTGGGACCCAGATAGGGGATTTCAACATTTTTAAAGTTCTACTGTAATATGAGAAGAAATGAAGTCTCTGACATAATTTGTTGTGGGAAGAGAGCACCTTATCCTTGCAGGTTTTAGTAAAGCTCACCCCACATTTGCCTCCTGCCATATTAAGGTACAAAGTTCATGTGTAGATTGAGATCAAAGACGTTTCACAATTCCCTGACTCAGTGATCATTGTGAAATGAGAGGCTGTCATTTCACTGTATGAGGTTTTCTCTTTATTCAGTCTCCCAAATGCTAGGGAATTATGCTTCTGCAAAATTGCATACATCCCTTCTAATTGCACATTTAAAAATTTTGTTCATTATTTCTGAATTATTGGGGGGAGATAGAAGAATTATTTTTCCCAAATCAATTTTATTGATTATGTTTAAAATTTTTAATTTTTATTTTTGAATTTATTGCATCCCAGTCAGTGATATTTGGTAATAGTACTATAGGTAATCATGACTATTTAAGAAGTTAATAGAGTTTCTTTGAAGGATACTGTACTAAGCTTATAAACTTTTACCTTATTTTTAATATAATGAATAACATAGATGAAAGAAAGATCTTTAATTATATATTTAGTAGAAGAAGCTACCAATTTATTATTCACGTCCTCAGTTCCAATTCTTTCCTAATTATAAAGAGTATTACAGGATGTTAATGTTTTGCAATATTAACTGACATGCTCTTTTCTTAGTTCTTTTCCATTATATGGCTCTCCCCCATTTCAAAGTAAAGTACTGTCTCAAGGAAAGACTCTCATAATAGAATTAAACTGTCAAATTATTAGCTTTTGAGGCTTAAATTCCAAAGTCCAGGCAAAATTGAATAGATACATGAAAAAAAAAGTGACATATGAGAGTCTTTATATATGAGAAAAAATAAGTGAAATGTGAGAGTCTTTCTCTCCAGTTAAGAGAAAATAAAGATTCTCTGGACAGGGGGAGGGAAGAGATTCAAGCAGAAATCAAGATTTATAGTCTCTTGATCTTGCAGGTATCTTAAAGAAGAAATTCAGGAAATTTTAATTCCATCTCAGTGGAGGAAAAGATGCGTGTTGCAGAACTCAGATGTACTTGAGATATGTGGGGAAAGATGGCCAAGCACTTCAATCATGAAAGAGAAGGGTTGGAGAGTATGGCATGGATCCAGAATTTGGTGACATAGATACATTTGTTGTTAGGGTAGACACACTTGACTCCCAAGTCCTCTCACAGAGTTCCTCGGTGTTCGTTGTGTCATGGGAGGTGCTCACATGATATGCTGACGGCCAAGAGAAATGTAAAGTAGCCAATGAAGAGGCCTCGGCTTAATGGGGCCTTATGGATGGGTTAAAAAACAAGTTACAACAATCTACTTGCATTAAAAATCAACAACTTGCTGGGACCCTAAATGTATTAGCAGACATAAGCAAGGGTAGATTAAATGCAACTCCAGTAAGTGAGCTAGAAAAACCTAATTGACTGAGGTAACCATTAAATGCCTGATTTTACCAAATATACTTAGCTTAACATTCTGGCACACAATGGAGTGGGTCTCAAAGTATAAATGAACTTAAGGTATAAATAAGCAAATACATAATCCATAATACACACACATATATGTTTAGTAATATGATATAAATGGTTATGCTTATGTACTTTTGTGTGCATGTAGGTTATTTATTTATTTATTTATTTACTTTTTCCTAGGCACTCCCATCCCGGGTCTCCGGCATGGCAGGTGAGAACTCCACCTGCTGAGCCATCATGGCCTGCTGGATAATTTATTTTTTAATCAAGAAAATTTAATTTGTCTCTATCAGTAGAAAAGTTTAATAAATTCCACTTATTTTCATGAGTGACTCATCAGATGCTACTTCTATTATGGTGTTTAGAATTCTATTTTTTAAACACCTTTATTTTTTCATTAGCTTATTTATAACTCTGATGACAGAATTTCTTTGAATGTGTTTTCTAATGTGTTTTACTGCAATTTTATTGAGATATGTTACCATATCATATAGTCATCCAAAGTGTACAATCAGTGGTCACAGTATCATCATATAGTTGTACATTCATTACCACAACCAATTTTTGAATATTTTCATTACTCCAAAAAAATAAAAATGAAAAAGAACAGCCAGAGCATCACATATCCCTTATCCCCCCTACTATTTATTTATTTTTTGTTTTTATTTTCTTAGTCATATGTCCATGCGCTGGATAAAGAGAGGTGCCATTTACAAGGTATTCACAATCACATGGTCATGTAGTAAAAGTTATATAATTATAAAATCATCTGCAAGAATCAAGGCTACTGGATTGAAGTTCAATAATTTCAGGTCTTTCCTCTTAGCTATTCTAATACAATAAAACCTAAAAGAGGTATCTATACAACACATAAAATTAATCCCCAGGATTACTTCTCAACTATTTGACCTATTTGAAATCTCTCAGCAACTGAAACTTTGTTTCATTTCTCTTCCTTCTTTTGTCAAGAAGACCTTCTCAATCCCATAAAGCCAGGTCCAGGTTTATCCCAGGAGTCATGTCCTATGTTGTCAGGGAGATGTATAACCCTAGGAGTCATATCCCATGTAAGGGGGAAGGCAGTGAGTTTACCTACAGAGTTGGCTTAGAGAGTCCACATCAGAGCAATCAAAGAGACTCTCTGGGAGTGACTCTTAAGCATAATTATAAGTAGGCTTGGCTCTTTCTTTGCAAGAATAAGCTTCATAAGGGCAAACCCCAAGCTCAATGGCTTGGCCTATTAAATTGGTAGTCACCAATGCTTGTGAGAACATAAAGAATTCCCTAGGTGGGGAGGTTAATATATTTCCACATTTTTTCCCAGTATCTCAGGGGGACTTTGAAAATGCTTTATTATTTTCTACCCAGAGTATTCTGTTACGGATCAGAGCATCACTCTAACCTATACAAAACAACAAGATTCCATCTTTATTCAAGTTTCCATGTAATTACGGTGTTTGAATAAACTGACCATAAAAGTTAAATTAGATAATGTGCCATAGAAAATATAAACTGTGCACCAAATAAAAATGTTTTCATTTGGTCTCACACAGAAGCTGAAGTTTAAAGCACAGTCAATATAATCCTCTACCTTTTAGTCTGATTTACCTTAGTCCTAACAGATCAACTTCATTAATTTCTCTAAATGAAATTTGATCTCTTTTCCAGCTTTTTAAATGTTTTTGTATGGGTAATGCTGACTTTCATAGCTGCATAACTTTGTTCTGAGCCTCAGGTGTCAAACAGATACCCAAAGATCCAGGTTATTCACAAAGAGCTCAGCAACTCAGAATTTAGAACCATAAATTACAATTTAGGAATAGACGTGGCTGCTGTAAGAGTTCACAATAAGCCTTCCCCTGGTAACCTATGCTCTCAAATTAAATTTTTAGTGTTTGGACATTATAGTTAGTCCATATTAGTAAGGCCGTATAATATTGGTCTTTTCATTTCTGGCTTACTGAACGTGTTTTGGTATTTAATGTATGTATATATTTTTCTAATTTAGATTACAGTTTAAAAAAATATTGATCCTTATTTTTCTACTTATATTTATAATCAGAGATAAAATGTTATCCTTGGACCAACCCTCATTTATATAAGATGGAAAATGAAAAAAAATCCTCTTCCCCACGTTAAGAGCTCCTAGAATATGTTCCTACAACCTGGACTATTTTAACGTTTACTTTTGAAATAGTAAATATTCTTGTTAATTACTTCTCACTTTGTTGCCTTTATTTCAAAGGATATATTTGATAGGTGACTAATTTTTTTTAGCTATTTAACAGCAATTATGCAAAGCAAATTGTAAATTGCATTGCTCTACTCCAGTTATCGCTATATATATAAAGTAATCAAGACCCACCTTGAATATTTTCATTCTTATTGATAAATTTCTGTACTGTGGTAATAAATTTTACCTAGTAATTGATTACCTCTGTGAATATGAATAGTTATGTTTTCCCTCAGCTTAAAGAAATAATTCTCTAGATTTGGAATAATTTTGCATGTTACTTTTGTAATTTACTGATTAGAATTCTGCTGTATCTAATTTTATTGCCCATTTATTTCATTGCAGTTTTTTACTGTTTTATAATCCTTTTTTATTTTCACAAGCAGTATGCAGATATAAAATATTAAGTAGCATAGCTAAAATGAATGTTTCTTTTGATTCGTTTCCATTCCCAAACCTATCTCCTTCACAGAAAGTTATTACTGTATTCAGTGAGAAGTTTAGGTATATAGATCTTTTTCTACATATTTACAATCGTATGCATATATACACAGCATACACACACATATAAAAATAGTTTGGGCTTCTCAGGATTTTTTCAATAAATGGGCAATACAACACATAATAGTCACTTTTTAAATATTTAATATGTCTTTACAGTTTTCCATGACAGTTCAATGTGTTCCATGTTTTTTGAAGTAGTGCTTTGTATTTCCTACTATATATGTAAAATAATAATTCCATAATTATAGGCATTAAGGTTATTGTTGATTTTTTTACTTCACAAACAATTCAACAAAGAAAACAATCTCACTTTTCACTTTTACATGACTGTCCCATTCACCACTATTATCCCCAATAACCAAAAGAGTGACTAACAGATAACAATTGCAATAGAATTTAAATTACAAATGCTTTTAGAATAATCATTACATTGGGTGCATGTTTTCATAATAAGTTAAAAAACATTAAATATTTATTATGATTTGGCAAATACTTTGTAAAAATTATCAGCTAGGAGTAAATAAAAACACCCATAGTGCTACAGAGACTCCAATAAAAAACTGTTTGGGTGATGGATGCTGGAAATTAGTTTATATTTGAAAATAAAGTGAAGGAAAAGGATATTATGCAATCATATCTGCAAATATGACGAGGTCCTGGAATGTAGAATATATTTTTTTCAAGATACAGCAAAACACATTTTGGAAAACTCCATAGTCTCCTAGTCTTTAGAAAAATTTAGGATTATTTTCAATATTGCTTGAAGACAAGCAGAAATGGATGATGAGATCCATTTTTTATTTTAAAAAAAGTCATAAATAGAAAGAGATAGAAATATTTAAGATAAATATAATGCAGTGAATAAATACTAATGCAGGTAGAAAAGAACTATAGAAAAGGAGAGGAAGGATAAATACCTCATAATGAGGAGTGGAGGTAATTTGTGAAAAATTTAGTATGTGGAATAAGGTCTTCAGTGGCCTAGGAGAAAAATGGAATGACATGTACAACATACAATGGTATGAGATTATTGACCCCCTTCGGGAAATGTAAAATAAAGATCATTGGTGGCTGATGATGTATATTATAAAAAAAAACATATTAGAGAATAAATTTAGGGTGGCTGGGGTGAGATGACTCCAAACATCTTTGTAGAGCCACCTTCCAATATACCTCTCAGTGATTCTTACCTCTTGGCATTCATGCCCTTGAATAGATTCATCTCTCATACACATTGAATCCTGACAGGCCTGTGCTACCAAACATATCGCTGTGAAAATAATGGTGTATAACTTTTGAAGCTAGGTATAAAAGACATTGGGGCTTCCACTTTCTCTTGGATTACTCACTCTAAGGGAAGCCATCTGCCATTTTGTGAGGGTGCTCAAGCAGCTGTGTGGGGAGGACCTAGGGAACAAAACAACAGGAAGAACCAACAGCCAGCCCAGTGAGTGAGTCATTTGAAAGCCGATTCTGTAGCCTTAGTGAAGCATTCACATGAATAAAGCTCTAGCTGATGCTTTGACTACATCTTCCTGAGAGATCCCTACCCAGAATCATCTGGCTAAGCGTTCCTCAAATATCTGATCCTCAAAAACCAAGATAGATAATAAATTTTTGTTGTTTTAGCCAACAGCATTTTGAGGATACTTTATGCACAAAAGATAATTAGTACAAATTTCAGGGTTTGGTGTATTTTGCATCTGGGAAAGACATGGGTCACTGAGGAACAGGACATGGACTCAAGGAGGCATTTCTAATCATAGGTCAAGGTAAAAAATATATATATATTTAGTGAGAACCAGGAATCCTCCATCGGCCCACGAGTGCGAACCGCTGGTGCGCCACGGCCGTGCGGACAATCCTCCAGATATAAATTGTGTTTGACTTGGAACCTACTTTACTCCATTCAGTTGACTCAACAGGGTTTCAGGAGAAGCATCCATAAATTTCCAGAGTTTTGAGCCAAGTAATACCTTCAAAAAAAACTGGACACTTCCGGAGAAGATGGCGGCTTAGTAAGGCGTGTGGGTCTTAGTTCCTCCCCCAGAACAACTACTAAAGAACTAGAAACAGTACAGAACAGCTCCCGGAGCCACGACAGAGACAAGACACACAGCGTACTCCATTCTGGAACGACTGGACTGGCTAAGAGACTCCGCTGCGGTGAGGTCCCCGAGAGACGCCCGCTTCCCCGGGCCGCGGCGGCTGGCGGCCGGAGCCCCTCCCTCCCTCCTTCCCAGGCCGACTGGGAGCTTTGGATCGGGTTCCCCAAGCTGCGGTGACCGGAGCCCCTTCCACACATGCGGCTTCCCAGGCTGGCTGGGAACCTTGGATCGGCGGTTCCCCAAGCTGCAGCGGCCCTCCCACACGTGGCTTCCCGGGCCGGCTGGAGGCTTTGGATCGGCGGTTCCCCAAGCCGTGGTGGCCAGCAACCCTCCCCCACGAGCGGCTTCCTGGGCCGGCTGGTAGCCTCGGAACAGCGGTCCCCCAAGCCACGGTGGCTGGCAACCACAGCCCCTTCCACACGCGCGGCTTCCCGGGCCGGCTGGGAGCATCGGAGTGGCAGTTCCCCAAGCCGCAGCGGCTGGCAACCCTCCCCCACAGGCGACTTCCTGGAGGGAAAGGAAAGAGTCTCCAACAGTAGTAGAGACTGAGCCCAACTAACACCAATAGTGGCATTAAGGAACAACTTCTGACTACTAAAAATAGGCCCTCAGCTCAGGTGAAACTGATCAAGGCGGAAGTCGCCTATTGGGCTAACTGAAAAAGAGGAAAGGGGGCGAAACAGAGCCTTCTGTGGCTGTTTCTATGGAGGCTTCATTGCCTCTGGGCTCAGCGCTGGGATTACATAGGTTACAACTGCCCCGAACGCAGAAACAGGCTGCTTTTAGGGCTCTCTACCACCTAAACCTTACCCGCAGGAGGGGTGAAATGCAACTCAGGTGGAATCCCTCTCTCAAGGAATTCAGATCCCAGGACTTCAGAATTTGAGGTCATTAAAACAAACCTACAACCTTTCCTCTGTCTCCACAACACACCCAGCAGCGAGAGTCTTCCAAAGTTAAAGGAGCCACAACATCTTTTGCTGGTGGGACCTGCAGACAGACAAGCACCACATACGGGGCAGGATAAGAAAAACAGAGCCCAGAGACTTCACAGGGCAGCCATTCAACCTGCTGGGTCTCACACTCAGGGAAATCTGATTAAATGCCCAGATGCCAGCAAAAAATAACAAATCACACCAGGAAAATTGAAGATATGGCCCAGTCAAAGGAACAA
The DNA here is from genome assembly GCF_023851605.1 of Tamandua tetradactyla. NCBI lineage: Eukaryota > Metazoa > Chordata > Mammalia > Pilosa > Myrmecophagidae > Tamandua > Tamandua tetradactyla. Next base: position 61,559,969 of record NC_135331.1, on the reverse strand, counting down.
ACCAATAGCTCAAATGAGATACAGGAACTGAGACAACTAATTCTGAATATCCGAACAGAAATGGAAAACCTCTTCAAAAACCAAACCAATAAATTGAGAGAGGACATGAACAAGGTATGGAATCAACCTAAAAAAGAAATGGAAAGTCTGAAAAAACAAACCACAGAACTTATGGGATTGAAAAACACAGTAGAAGAGATGAAAAAAACAATGGAAACCTACACTGGTAGATTTAAAGAGACAGAGGATAGAATTAGTGAACTGGAGGGTAAAACATCTGAAATCCAAAAAGAAACAGAAACTATAGGAAAAGAATGGAAAAATTTGAGCAGGGGCTCAGGGAATTGAATGATAATATGAAGCGCACAAATATACGTGTTGTGGGTGTCCCAGAAGGAGAAGAGAAGGGAAAAGGAGGAGAAAAACTAATGGAAGAAATTATCACTGGAAATTTCCCAACTTTTATGAAAGACCTAAAATTACAGATCCAAGAAGTGCAGCGCACCCCAAAGAGAATAGACCCAAATAGGAGTTCTCCAACATGCTTACTAGTTAGAATTTCAAAGGTCAAAGAGAAAGAGGATCTTGAAAGCAGCAAGAGAAAAACAATCCATCACATACAAGGGAAACCCAATAAGACTATGTGTAGATTTCTCAGCAGAAACCATGGAATCTAGAAGACAGTGAGATGATATATTTAAATTACTAAAAGAGAAAAACTGCCAACCAAGACTTCTATATCCAGCAAAATTGTCCTTCAGAAATGAGGGAGAAATTAAAACATTTTCAGACAAAAAGTCACTGAGAGAATTTGTGACCAAGAGACCAGCTCTGCAAAAAATGCTAAAGGGAGCACTAGAGTCAGACACGAAAAGACAGAAGAGAGAGGTATGGAGAAGAGTGTAGAAAGAAGGAAAATCATATATGATATATATAATACAAAAGGCAAAATGGTAGAGGAAAGTATTACCCAAACAGTAATAACACTAAATGTTAATGGACTGAATTCCCCAATCAAAAGACATAGACTGGCAGAATGGATTAAAAAACAGGATCCTTCTATATGCTGTCTACAAGAAACACATCTTAGACCCAAAGATAAACATAGGTTGAACGTGAAAGGTTGGGAAAAGATGTTTCATGCAAAGAACAACCAGAAAAGAGCATGAGTAGCTATACTAATATCCAACAAATTAGACTTCAAATGTAAAACAGTTAAAAGATACAAAGAAGGATACTATCTACTAATAAAAGGAAAAATTAAACAAGAAGACATAACAATCATAAATATTTATGCACCAAATCAAAATGCCCCAAAATATGTGAGGAATACACTGCAATCACTGAAAACGGAAATAGAAACATCTACCATAATAGTTGGAGACTTCAATTCGCCACTCTCATCAATGGACAGAAAATCTAGACAGAGGATCAATAAAGAAATAGAGAATCTAAATATTACTATAAATGAGCTAGACTTAACAGAAATTTATAGGACATTACACCCCACAACAGCAGGATACACCTTTTTCTCAAGTGCTCATGGATCATTCTCAAAGATAAACCATATGCTGGGTCACAAAGCAAGTCTCAACAAATTTAAAAAGATTGAAATCATACACAACACTTTCTTGGATCATAAAGGAATGAAGTTGGAAATCAATAATAAGTGGAGTGCCAGAAAATTCACAGATACGTGGAGGCTCAACAACACACTCTTAAACAACTAGTGGGTCAAGGAAGAAATTACAAGAGAAATTAGTAAATATCTTGAGGCGAAGGAAAATGAAAACACAACATATCAAAGCCTATGGGACGCAGCAAAAGCAGTGCTAAGAGGGACATTTATTGCCCTAAATGCCTATATCAGAAAAGAAGGAAAGGCAAAAATGCAGGAATTAACTGTCCACTTGGAAGAACTGGAGAAAGAACAGCAAACTAACCCCAAAGCAAGCAAAAGGAAAGAAGTAACAAAGATTAGAGAGAAATAAATGAAGTTGTAAACATGAAAACAATAGAGAAAATCAATAAGACCAGAAGTTGGTTCTATGAGAAAATCAACAAGATTGATGGGCCCTTAGCAAGATTGACAAAAAGAAGAAGAGAGAGGATGCAAATAAATAAGATCAGAAATGGAAGAGGAGACATAACTACTGACCTCACAGAAATAAAGGAGGTAATAACAGGATACTATGAACAAGTTTACGCTAATAAATACAACAATTTAGAGGAAATGGACGGGTTCTTGGAAAGACATGAACAACCAAATTTGACTTAAGAAGAAATAGATGACCTCAACAAACCAATCACAAGTAAAGAAATTGAATCAGTCATTCAAAACCTTCCTAAAAAGAAAAGTCCAAGACCAGACGGCTTCACATGTGAATTCTATCAAACATTCCAGAAAGAATTAGTACCAACTCTCCTCAAACTCTTCAAAAAAATCAAAGTGGAGGGAAAACTACCTAATTCATTCTATGAAGCCAACATCACCCTCATACCAAAACCAGGCAAAGATATTACAAAAAAAGAAAGCTATAGACCAATCTCTCTAATGAATATAGATGCAAAAATCCTCAATAAAATTCTAGCAATTTGATCTTTGATAAGGCAGTCAAGCCAACTCACCTGGGACAGAACAGTCTCTTCAATAAATGGTGCCTAGAGAACTGGATATCCATATGTAAAAGAATGAAAGAGGACCTGTATCTCACACTCTATACAAAAGTTAACTCAAAATGGATCAAAGATCTAAACATTAGGTCTAAGACCATAAAACAGTTAGAGGAAAATGTAGGGAGATATCTTATGAAACTTACAATTGGAGGCGGTTTTATGGACCTTAAACCTAAAGCAAGAGCACTGAAGAAATAAATAAATAAATGGGAGCTCCTCAAAATTAAACACTTTTGTGCATCAAAGAACTTCATCAAGAAAATAGAAAGAGGGCGGGCCGCGGTGGCTCAGCGGGCAAAGTGCTTGCCTGCTATGCCGGAGGACCTCGGTTCGATTCCCGGCCCCAGCCCATGTAACAAAAACGGAGAAACAGAATACAATAAAAACAAGAAAATGTTTAAAGATGTTTCCCTTTCTTCCTTCCTTCCTTCCTTCTATCCTTCCTTCCTTCTCTCTGTCTTTCCTTTAAAAAAAAAAAAAAAAAAAAAAAAGAAAATAGAAAGACAGCTTACACAATGGGAGACAATATTTGGAAACAACATATCAGATAAAGGTCTACTATCCAGAATTTTTAAAGAGATTGTTCAACTCAACAACAGAAAGACAGCCAACCCAATTACAAAATGGGAAAAAGACTTGAACAGACACCTCTCAGAAGAGGAAATACAAATGGCCAAAAGGCACTTGAAGAGATGCTCAATGTCCCTGGCCATTAGAGAAATGCAAATCAAAACCACAATGAGATATCATCTCACACCCACCAGAATGGCCATTATCAACAAAACAAAAAATGACAAGTACTGGAGAAGATGCGGAGAAAGAGGCACACTTACCCACTGTTGGTGGGAATGTCAAATGGTACAACCACTGTGGAAGGCAGTTTGGCGTTTCCTCAAAAAACTGAATATTGAATTGCCATATGACCCAGCAATACCATTGCTAGGTATCTACTCAGAGGACTTAAGGGCAAAGACACAAATGGACATTTGCACACCAATGTTTATAGCAGCATTATTTACAATTGTCAAGAGATGAAACAGCCAAAATGTCCCTCAACAGACGAGTGGCTAAACAAACTGTGGTATAGACATACGATGGAATATTATGCAGCTTTAAGACAGAATAAACTTATGAAGCCTGTAATAACATGGATGGACCTAGAGAACATTATGCTGAGTGAGACTAGCCCAGAACTAAAAGACAAGTACTGTATGGTCCCACTGATGTGAACCGACATTAGAGAATAAACTTGAAATATGTCATTGGTAACAGAGACCATCAGGAGTTAGAAACAGGGTAAGATAATGGGTAACTGGAGCTGAAGGGATACAGACTGTGCAACAGGACTAGATACAAAACCTCAAAAATGAACAGCACAATACTACCTAATTGTAATGTAACTATGTTAAAACACTGAATGAAGCTGCATCTGTGCTATAGTTTTTTGTTTGTTTGTTTGTTTTTATATATATTTTTTATTTTTATTTTTTCTCTATATTATCATTTTATTTCTTTATCTGTTGTCTTGCTATCTCTTTTTCTAAATCGATGCAAATGTACTAAGAAATGATGATCATACATCTATGTGATGATATTAAGAATCACTGATTGCATATGTAGAATGGAATGATTTCTAAATGTTGTGTTAGTTAATTTTTTTTAATAAATAAAAAATAAAATTAAAAAATAAAAAAATAAAAAAAAATTATTATACACCACAATCAAATGGCTTTTATTCCAGGTATGTTGGGGTGTTTCAACCCAAGAAAACCAACTAATGACAATACATCATATTAACAATCGAAGAATCACGTGATCATCTCAATTAACACAGAAAAGGCATTTGACATTTGCTTTACTAGGTATATACCCAGAAGAACTGAACGCAGGAACATGAACAGACATTTGCACACCAATATTCATAGTGGCATTATTCACAATTATCAAAAGATGGAAATCATTCAGGTATCCATCAACCAATGAATGGATAAACAAAATATGGTAAATATAAACAATGGAAAATTATGCAGCATAAGAAGAAATGAAGTCATGATGCATGTGACTACATAGATGGAACTTGAGGACATTATGTTGTGCGAAATGTCCAGACACAAAAGGACATATATTGTATGACCTCACTAACATGAACTAAATATGACTTACAAACTCATGATGGTGTTGTATCTAGAATGTAGGTCACCAGAAGATAGAATGAGGGCAGAGAATGGAAAACTGATGCTTAATTTGTCCAGAACATGTAATATGGTTGAATTGTAAATGTTTGGAAATGTATGGAAATTATGGTAGCACATTATATAGCAAGTGTAACTAAAACAATGGTATGTGGGTGTGACTGTGGTTGAAAGGGGTTGTTCAGGGTTGAGTATGTTACTATAAGGAAAGCCAAAGGATGAAACATGGGACTTGATAACATAATGAACCCTCTTCAGATTGAAAATATTCTAGAATTGATTGTGATGATGAATGCACAACTGTTTATATACTAGAAGACACTGAATGTACACATTAGATGGATTTCACAGTATGTGAATTTAGCTCAATAAAACTGCTTTAAAAGATTTAAATAAAAAAAAAAAAAAGATGTAATGGGGAGGCTGGAGGAAGTGCCTGAAAATGTAGAGCTGTGTTCCAGTAGCCATGTTTCTTGATTGTATAATGATATAGCTTTCACAATGTGACTGTGTGATTGTGAAAATCTTGTGTCTGATGCTCCTTTTATCTACCTTATCGACAGACAAGTAAAGCATATGGATTAAAATTAAGCAAATAATAGGGGGAACAAATTTTAAAATAAATTTAGTAGATCGAAATATATATATATATATATATATATATATATATATTTTTAAAAACAGTTAGACATGATAACAGTACAGAATATAAATGTTTAGGATCTGAACAAGGAGAGAGACGATGAAGGACAGGATCCAAGAGATATTGGAAAAGAAGCTGTGGGACATGGTGACCATGTGAATGAGGAATGTGACTTTTATATGTAACAAAATTAACCTCAAGGGTAATTGTTCCTCCTGGATGAAAGAATCCTGTGGATACTAACACAGAGAAAGCATATCCAAAAAAAAAAAAAAAAGAAACACTGAAGTAATTGAACTATAGTTTTACACAAAATGAATTGCTAAATACACTTAGTTACAACTTATTTAACTGAAAGATTCAGAACAAATCTGTGTCGCTGAAAATTATTTTTATTTAGAATAATATGTTTTATTGTTTTTTTTAATTTTTTTTAAGCAATATGTACAGTTGAACACATAATAATAATACAAATTTATTAGTGTGTTATCTTAGGCAAAGCAGGTTATGTCAATAAAAATTATGGGCATTAAAACTATAAATTTTTCATTGTTCATAAAAATACTGATAGTAACTGGTTATATTACATAATATTGATTCATGCAATCAAAATGCATCTATATATTATAGTGGAATTTCAATGGCTTTAAAAATCCTCACTATAACTAATTGCAAAAGAAGTACATAAATAATATATATACAGTCAGTGATTTACAAGATTTCTAGGAATAACATTATGGACTTAAAAATGCTTAACAAAATTGTGATTAAGAGAATTAATGCAATATTAATAGCCATTTTCACTTGACATTGTCCAAGTATCTATTTCTAAGATATTCTGGTTGGTGACTTATGTGTGGTTTAAGGACTTTGGTAGGGAAACATAAATTAATTGTGTATCATTGTTAGCTTATGCATGACTCAATTGTCCCCAGGCTATGGAAAATTGTGACACATCCTCCTAAGCTCCAGGTGGCAGGTATCCTGGCAGAGGCTCCAGAAGGCAAATAGGAGTAATAAGAGATGTGGATGGACCAGCTCTTTGAGGGGGCAAAAGTAAAGGAAAACAATTGGAGGCCGAGCACATTCAATTAGCTCACTCTGTCGCCTTTGTTATAAATTAAAATTAATACATTAGATCCTTCTACCCATACCCTCCTTTGCCTTGACATGTCATTTCCTCATTTATTTTTATCTTTAAATATTTCCCTTAGCCCTTCTAGGCTTATTTCAGTGGATTAGGGAGGAGGTCAGAATTCAGTTTAAGAGATCATTATTATGAGCTGTAGTTTCAATTTTCTTACTATAATTTTTCAAAGTCGCATGAGGTGATCCTGCCCTTAAATTCAGTTTCATAAAACCTTTGACTATGTCATCAGCATCAGAGTAATCAGTCAATCCAACCTGCTCAAATATCTAAATGTAGGGCATAATTAGTGTACCTTTTATACTATGTTGTAATATGCAGATGAAGAAAATAGTTCTTATAAAGGAGATCAATTCCATCCCAGAGAAAAAATGACTGACAAAATAATGCTCAAGTCATTCTCTTGGATTCATTCAGTGGTGTTACTAAAAATATTTTACAATTGAACTTGATACCAAACAATAAATGGGGAATAAGGGTCACAGCGCTGTGACCGTGAAGTCTCTACAAACTGAAAAACCAGATTTTATTCTAAATTAAATTAGTTTATTGACTGTCTAGTATCTGTCTAGTATCATTAAAATTTTACTCGCATTAACGTCTCAAAGATCATATTTACTTCCACAAACTTAAAACTTAAGTGAAATACACAAAACTTTCTGAATAATGCAATAATAGTAACTGTATAAGTTTTCTCTCTGCTGGATGCTGCCATAATTTACAGGTAATAGCTATAATCATCACAAATTCTTATTCTTGGCAAAAAAATCAACTATATTAATGTGCTTTAAATGAAATGCATACTATACGAAAGCTCTAATTTCATTAGTTGAATATCTAACTTTTTAATTAAAAAGTAACCTTTTCCTACTACTGACATAGCCTAAGCTAAGTTTTAGAATAGGCTTCATGATTTCCCTTTTCTAAGGTTTAACATGGTCACCTCATCAAACTTAATGCATTTTCCATTTAATCTTTGAACAAAATGTCCTGACATTTATTTGCAGGGTTAAGAAAGTCTGACATTTAAGAAGGTGCACAAATATTCGTGTAAATGTTTCAACTATCATATTACTTTTTTAGCATAGTGATATCTCAGTTGGAAAATGAATCTAATATATCTCTACCAATTGCATTACATTTCCCATGAATCCTACTCTGTAATATTTCCCTTTCCAGGAGACTCTAATAATAGCACAAATCTTGTCTTCCTAGGGATGATAGTGGATTTCTAAATACTTCTTTAACACTTAAGTTTATAAAAGTTTCTTTCCCCAAAATAATTCACCATTAAAATGTATTTTAAAAATCTGCCTAACTAAAATCTACAGCTAGCGGACAGAATTATGATTTAAGTCACAGAGAGTAATCATCTGCTGTTCAACTACTAACATAGGCCACTAAATTTGGGACACGCTGTTTAAGAGCAATGTCTCTAGTAGGAGCTGGCCTGCTTTTAATTCCTGCTGTTGCAATTATTGGCCATATATCTAGGGAGTATTTGTCTCCTCCTTCATAAAAGAAAGAAATCAGTGAAGAAAAGGTCAATGATTTGGACAATACTATGAGAAGATGTGACTCTTGTGACCATATTGAAAGTCTGTGTGGTAGTTAGATTCAGTTGTCAACTAGGCCAGATGAAGGTGCCTAGTGTTGTTGCTGTGGACATGGGCCAATGGTATGTGAACCCCATCTGTTGCTCATTACATCTGCAGTCAGCTAAGAGGCGTTCCTGCTGCAATGAATGATGTTTGACTTAATTGGCTGGTGCTTAAATGAGAGAGCTCAGTGTAGCACAGCCCAAGCAGCTCAGCATACCTCATCTCAGCACTCACAGCTCAGCCCAGGCCTTTGGAGATGCAGAAAGAAATCACCCCAGGGAAAGTTGTTGGAACCCAGAGGCCTGGAGAGAAAGCCAGGAGAGATTACCCTGAGCCTTCCCACGTAAGAAAGAACCTCAGATGAAAGTTAGCTGCCTTTCCTCTGAAGAACTAATGAAATAAATCCCCTTTTATTAAAAGCCAATCCATCTCTGGTGTGTTGCATTCTGGCAGCTAGCAAACTACAACAATCTGAAAGCAAAAACACAACCAGCTTGATCAAAATCCCCTTATACACCACTGATCAAAACTAAGTCCCATGACAAATCCTAGTTCCAGGAAAAGAGAAGAAAGTAAGTATAGTCCCTTCTAACCTGTTTATCCAACATGTCTTGAACAGTTTCCATTGGTCAGTCACTATGCTAGGTATTTGGATGTTTCTCTTAGTGCACACAGTAGCCTAGCAAACAAAATGCACCATTATCCTCATTTTACAATGGCTATCATGCTGTCGCTCTTGAAAGACACACACACACACACACAATTATAATCATTTTGGAATCTAAAACTTAGTTTACTTTTCCTGCCTCTAAATGCTACCCCAAACTTTGTCAAATTATATGTACTTCTTTGCACTTTAGAATATATAATCACTACTTTTATGCTAAAGACTAGAGGTGCCCTACTTACTTTCTTCCCTTGCCAGTGACGTGAAACCTTATCTCTAAACGTTTACAGTTCCTGAACTGAACTATGCCTTAGTGTCTGTAGGGGGGATGGCTAAGAAAAAAGTCTAATGATTCTTAATTTAATTTAAGGCCAACTTTGAATATAGTTATTCATAAAGAAAGTCATTAAAATATCATTGACTCCCATGATGAATTTAAAATTTGAAATTCAAGAAATAGTGGAAAAGCTATTAAATTAATAAGATATTCAGAGTTCAGTAATTACAAGTTGATTTCTCTTTTGAAACTAAAGCTCAGTTTCTTACAGCTTTCAGATTACTACATTTGTGATAAAATCCACTAATTTTATGATATTTAACAAGTTCCAGTCATCATTAATACTTGGCAAACCAAGTTTTGAAGTAATTAGCCATAGTTTATGGGAGATAGTCTTATGCCTTACTAAAAATGTTTCGATTTCTGAAAAAAAAGAAAATAAATTGAGACCCTAACTTTCTGAGTGAAGATAATAGCCATTATCTAGATAACATTAGTAAAAAATGAATAAAATATGTATAGCGTGATTAAAATAATGTATTATTAATACACACATGGAAAATAGTCTAGTGTTTAAAAATTGTCATTACAATGCATAAAATTGAATTTTACATATAAATGCTCTCAACAGTGTTTCTAAGTATTTAGAGCCTGTCAGAGCCCTATTATGCAATAACTGTCATCTCCACACCAACTGAAAGCAGTGCGATATGATAGGAAAATGACAGAACTTATAAGTAGAGGATCATGGCTTTGGTTTCCACTCATATTAACTACATGATACAGAACAGACTGGACTGGTCCATAATAACATTTACCTCATTAAGCTATTATGAGAATACAATTAGATAAGATAGGTGAAAGCAATTACTATATCGTTTTGACTATAGATCCTGAATTCCTTCTTTCTATCAGAGCATATGATCCTCAGACATGTGTATCTCTAAAAATCTATGTTCCTTTGCCCCATATTTCTTTAGTTATTACTAATTAAGGAAAAGATAATATTCACTGGGCACAAATTTTGTGCTTGGAATTATACCCAAAGCTTTACATATGTTAATACATTTAAGCCCCTCAGCAAACCTAAGAGAAAGTCATTGTATTTTGTTTTTCATATACATTGACTGAGATCTGAAAAAGGAAATGGCATTTCTCAAGGTAATATAGTTAAGAGTGATTGAGGTAGGCATCAGTTCAACCATTGGATTTCAAATTCTAACTTCCTAGTTTACTATGCTTTATTTTCCAAGCAGTAGAGATCATGCTTTTAGAGGAATAGATGGAATTAGGTGAATTATTATCCATGGACTGAATTTTCCCAAAGGGGTCTCCTGTTGGGTAGCTCACACCAATAGAAGGAAACTGGGTTCGGTAAGACAAAGCAACACATTATTCTTTGCCCAAAGAAGGAAGAAGGGTGGACTCCTGTTCAAAAGGCACCTTCTCCCCAAAGGGACGTATACATGGATCTTCTATAGAGGACCTGGTGATGTGCACGCAGGTGGTTGGTGTAAGTGGGCAAGGGGATTTCCAAAGAATTGGTTTTGAGCACATGCAGTCCCACCTCGTGCTAAAACTTACTTCTACCTATATCGCAAGTTCAGAAGAGGACATCCAGTTCCCTCCTAGAAGCAGAGATTTTACTATTGTAATGAGCTAAGGTAAAGTAACGGCAGCGTTTGGGGCTCTGTGCGCATGCTCCTGCAAGGAGCCTTTCCAAGTTGCAATACAGCGGAAACTTGAGGTTAGCATTGAGATGGGTTCTTGCGCTTTCACTGGCTGGGGGCTTTGTGGTTCACTGAAAAGGGAGGGAGCAGTGGTTGAAGAAGCTGGAATCTTTGCTGTCTACCGTGGTATTTTTCTGAAAATAAGCACAACTCAAGCAGAAACAGAAGTTAAATGAAACAATCTTTTGGTTAGACTTCATCTTGGTGACAGGTGTATATAGTTATACTGAGGTAAAGAAGATCAAAGGTTGTTGAAATAGTATAATTTGAGGGAGAGAGAGCACACTGATGGGTGAAGGAAGTTTAGGTAATCCCTATGAGAAATGTCAAATCTCATGCATATGTGATGATCTAGTAATGTTCCAATTGATGTAGAAATGACAGGATGGTAACTCTTTCCTAGAATGATGCAATGTTACCAAGGCAAAAGGTATTTCTTGGTATCAAAATAACATGAAATCTCTCACTACATTATATAATTTTCTGTACAAATACAGCCTGAAGTTAAAATTCAAATTATTTCACTTTCGAATCATTAGTAAACTCATGGATTACTTTGATAATAATAGCCATCTGGCTATTACTTATTTGAGGAGAAATTGAAACCTGCTTAGTAAGAGACTACTTCACTGCTTTCTTATCTACAAAAAGATTTCTCCCCATTTTTGAAATTACTCATGTAAAACTGATTTCTAAAAAAAATTTACCTTTTTGGAAATAATGTGAATTTTGTTCACCAGATAAATTCTAACTATTTGGATTTAAATTTATTGTTGTTCAAAGGGTTTACAAAACAGTGGTACCTGAAAAGAGTGGCTTGCTAAATACATTTAGGGAAGTTTTGTTGTCTTCAACCATTTTGATACACTTTAGACTCAGTAACTAGCAATTATCAATTATTTATATAGGATTTTTCACTTACCTATAATAGTTGCTATTATTAAATATAATTTATATATACAGGATAAAAATAGATATGCAGAAATTGTTAAATAAAATGTAAAATTATTTTAAAAATCCTCTAACTCAAAGATTGCTTCACAATTTTAAGGGGTTTTGAATTAAAATTTTGAAATTATGATTTCTTAAAAGTAATTGTTTTGAGTTATAGTAACACCATTTCTGAACTATGTCAACTATTTTCTAATTTTATGGCTGCACATAAAATTGATAAAGAAGCAGTTTTTAAAATAGCAAGTCATAAGTAACAGGGTATTTCAGTAAAAGCAAGCAAAGGTTTTGGTCAGTTGTATAGACAAAAATAGTTTCTTATAAGTAGTAAGAATGTTTATTGAGAACTTTAATTTATTGAAAGATATCATTATATGTTTTTTTTTAAGCAAAAGATTACTACAAAATAGAAGAAGTTATATTATTAGAAAAATCTTTAATAAAATGTGGGGTCATTGAATAGACAAAAAAACCTGGCATATTGGAGAGAAAACATTTTTTTTTCATAATTATAAGTCACATTTTACCAGGAAGATGGGGTAAACAAATGTCAAAATTAGAGGCAACCTATTGAACTCAGTTATTTTAATTTTCTTAAATTATTTAACAATAATACGTACTTTGACCTATTATTTTAAAGATGTTTAGGTTATGTTATCACAACTAGAAAAAAGTTATGAAACAGTGAAACTTAAAAATACTGAGCATTGAATCTCAGTAAATAAAGGAATGATACAGTTTAAACATGGGTGTATTAGCTTCCTGCAGCTGTTGAAACAAACATACTGCTTAAACAAGGAAATTTTATTCTCATAAGGTTCTGGAAGCTAGAAGTCTTATGTCAAAGAATTAGCTCACTTCCTCCAGAGGCCTTAGAGGAGACTCTATCACCTGCTTCTTTTAGCCTCTTGTGACTGTTGGCATTCCTTGCGGCTGCAGGTCCCTCTGCTGTTTTCACCTTTCTTTATGTTCATCAGTGTCAAAAATCCCTGGGCCCCTCTCTTATAAGGATGCATGTGATTGTATTTAGGTTCTCCCCAATAATTCAGGATAAGCTCTTTCTCTCATGATCCTTCATCTAATCTCATTTTTTATCCTACTACAATAGAATACATTTTAAGACGTACCCTTGTTGGCTTGCCTGTTTAAATCTTTTGCCTATTTTTATTAGCTAATTTATCTTCTAATTATTGTATTTTAAGAACACTTTATAGAAAAGTTATATTAAAATACAAAGAACATATATTAGTCAATGAAATTTTAAAAAGAACAAGTTGGAGGAACTTCACATTTTGATTTCAAACCTTATGTCAAAAATCAGTAATAAGGGGGCGGGCCGCGGTGGCTCAGCGGGCAAAGTGCTTGCCTGCTATGCCGGAGGACCTCGGTTCGATTCCCGGCCCCAGCCCATGTAACAAAAACGGAGAAACAGAATACAATAAAACAAGAAAATGTTTAAAAATGTTTCCCTTTCTTCCTTCCTTCCTTCCTTCTCTCTGTCTTTCCTTTAAAAAAAAAAAAAAAAAAATCAGTAATAAGGGTGGCATAGTATTTGTTCAAGGATAGAAATATTGGTCAGTGCAACAGAGAGCTCAAAAAATAGTTGCACACATGAATGGTAAATTAATGTACAATAAAGTTGCCAATGTAATTCAAGCACAAAGGGATCATCTTTTTAACAAACATACTGGAAAAAGTAGATATCCACAAAAGAATGAAATGAGTATTAGTTCTTAAACAATATCGTAAGCAAAACTTAAGTAAAACAAAATAGACCATATATCTAAATACAAAATACAAAATAATAACTATTGAACTTTTGGAAAAAAATAGGGGAAATCATCATGCCTTTGAGTTGGGTAAAGATTTCTTAGGTTGGACACAGAAAGCATGACCCTGAAAGAGCAAAAAATATGATGAATTGGACAACATCAAAGTTTAAGACTACTGCTCTTCTAAAAACATCAATAAGAAAATAAAAAGACAGATAAACTGGAGAAAATATTCACAGTGCATATATGTGAATGAAGAACTTAATAACATTCTGATTATAAAATTCAGGGGAAATATTCAGTATTGTTATTGCTCTTAGAAACTACCCTGGAAATGATAAAATATTGTTTTATCCTAAGGGCATATTTTACATCCTGTATTGTACCCACATTTAAAAATATTGAACATAAATAATCTGGAATTGGTAATAATGCAAAATGGCATAAACTCAATTGGCATTCTATTCTTGAAAAATTTTATTGCAAACTAAAAAATTAACTAAATAGTTAAATATTGGGTGATTAGGGACTTGAAATATCCAGTAAGTAAGACATGTGATGTCTTACTTTTCAAAATTTTAGACTTTTTGGTAAGGAAAAAAGAGGATTAGGGAGAGAAGAGCAAGACTGATAAACAGAGAGAGGAAAACAGTGTTCATTACTTTTCTAATGAGTTCTCAGCATTTGCAGGTGTCAGTTAATTTAAAGGTTTCCAGTGGTGTCAAAGGAAATAACGTAAGTTGTTGTGACAAAAGGTTGCAAATGATGTTGACCTTTTTATTAGTCACCTGAATGTTGACCAATCTAAACACTAATTTGTTCCTGGCTTTTTTAACCTCAGCTATAAACATTGTGCTATAGTGACATTTAACTTAACTCCTCAGCTATAAACATTGTGCTATAGTGACATTTAACTTAACTCCAACACCAAATTAAAAAATCGAAAGATGCCTTTTTGTAAGCGTCGTATAAAATCATTCTAAAACCAAATTCTATACCAAAAATTATTCGAAAAATAAATTCTATGCAAGTTCAATTAAGACTCACAAAAGGCAGTGTGCATTGTTATCTGGCAAAGATGCACTGTGCCTTAATGAACTAATTGTTGTTTAGACTGATGTTCAGCTTTCAACTCAAGAAACTGTTTCATTCTCATCCCAAGGTTGTTTCTTCTGATTAAGTCTATTTCCATCAGTGCAGCTTGCAAAAACTTAAAAGAAAATTAGAAAGACATTTGTTAATTTGTGATGTAAAGTATGGTCTCCAGGGATAAATAGATGAGTAAGGAAATCTGACCACATCATACTTAATTTTTAGAGACGCTTCACTGGAAAACAAAGGAACAATATGGTTGTTTTTTGAGCTACAACCAGGAAAAAAAAGATAGATAATTTAACACATCAAATATAAAATGTTGCCAGGCTCTCACAGGTTGAAATAATTCAGCCAAATTTGATAACTACTCATATTGGCCTGAAGAGAATCCTTGATATTGGCTCTGTGTACTTCAATATGTGTGTGGAATTTACCTGCCTCTTATTCTAATCTTAATGATCTAATGTAGCAACTTTTTCTGATTATGTTCAACATTAAATCACGTTATAATTCACTGGTCCTGGAGTTTTCATTTTCAGGAGATTCTTAATATCAATTTTCTCGTTATTCCACACAAAATTTTGCACCTACCTATGCAAGTGTATTATTTTCCCTCTAAGAAAAAGACTTATAGTTTTATTAAATTAACATTGCATCCAAAAGTTTGTTTTAAAGTCACTTTGGCATGTCTCTCCTGAATTCAGTTTTTATTTTGGGGAACAAATTATGTACCTTATTTTCTAGATCTAACAGGGCACATGTCTTTGGCTCCTTGGATGGCTGAACAGTTTAGTGATCACAAAAATGAAATCATGTGTAGGTTTCAGATGTAGATGTATTAACTTTCCATTGCTATGTAATAAACGACCACAAATTTAGCAACTTAAACAACATCCATTCATTATTCTGTAGATTGGAGGTCCAGGGGCTTGCCTGGTCTCTCTGGCTCAGGGTCATATAAGACCCAAATCACAGCTGGGCTTTTATCTGGAGAAGAGAGGGAAGAATCTACTTCCAAGCACATTCAGGTAGTTGGCAGAGTACAGTTTATAGCAGCTAAATAGCAGTTTATAGCAGCTGTTTCAAGGAAACTGAAACAGCAAGTCAGTTTCCTTACTGACAAGGAAGGCTCCCCATTCCTTCTCATCTGACCTCCTCCATCTTCAGACCAAGATGGGAACACTGAGCCTTCTTCACTCTTGAAATCTCTCTGACTTCTCCTTTTGCCATTAGTAGGAGTAAACCCTCTAGTTTTAATAGGGCTCTGGTGATTATACCCTGCCCACAGGGATAATCTCCGTATTTTATATTCAACTTGCCATACAACAGAACATGACCATAGAAGTGCTATCTCATTTTATTCACAGATTCTGAGGATTAGGGCAGGAAATCTTTGGATATGACATTCCAAAGTTTTGCCTCCCTGAGTAGAAAAGCAAATCAAAACATAAGCTTCTATAACAGAGAATTCAATATCAATGGCTTTATAAAGCTCATTTAAAAACTCATTCCTTTAAATAAATTTAAAAGCCAAGAAAGTTTAAATGACTGTATGAAAGTAAAATCAAGTGATATATTTATTTGTTAAAATTAAACTCTATTATTTCTTCCACCTTTTGATGATTAAGATGACATATCTTAGAGAGAAAGAGATAAATCTGCTCTGTTACCAGTAAATTCAGTAGAAATTTCAGGTCTGTATTATTTTAGAGAAATATTGCATGCCTGCTAGGTAATTTTCATCTCTGAAATATATTTAAAAATGTGACATTTGGAATAATACATTTTAGCGACAATAGGATGACAGTAGGGAAATGAAGTGGTAAAAAATATTATTAGGAAGATATTTCTTTATATGAACTGATTATCTTGTGAATATTCTGGATTGAAAATATTATATGAAGAAAAATTGAGCCACTCATGCTTAAAGTTAAAACTTTCTGTGATTTTTTTTTATATTATCATCACACCTCTAGGGCAGAAAATAATTATTTTTGAATAACATCATTTTTAAAGATTATTTTCACATCTATGGGAAGATTACACTATTAATGCTCCGAGGACATTTGAGGAATCCCTATTGGATATCATTCATTTGCTTTTCTTAGTACAACTTGAAAGACAGACATATAGTTTTCAGGTTTATATTCCCAAAGTGCTATTGTAAAATGGCGCAAATGATATTTCATGTGGATTCTTTCATTATTTTAAAGTACAAGATATTAGCAAATTTTTTAAAATATATTTAAATCATTGAGAATACTTGGATCATTTTAGTATAGAACTCTGAGGTGTCACCACGTTTCTAAATACTATTTTGAAAAGGTATTTATTTGCCTCATAAAATCTATACTATGTTGTCAGATAGTAAATATAAAGTCAGGGTTTTTGTTTGTTTGTTTGGTTTTTGTTTTTTTGCTTGTTTGTTTTGGTTTTTTTTTTTTTTGGCATAGACAGGCTCCGGCATGGCAAGCGAGAATTCTGAAGTCAGCGGTTTTATAAACGCAGTATCTATTATTTTCAAAGTTAATGGTAGGCACATGTTTAATGCACAAAGTTTTCAAATAAATGCAAAATTGTATTTTTTTTAAAGGGTAGACACAGCCAAAAAAGTTCTGCATGGCATGTATTTACGTTGTCTAGACTTTAAGAAAAGCATTATCATAATCTTGCATTTTCTTCCTTTGGCTTTCCAAATAAGTAAGATGGATTCTGTTGTTAAAAATGTATGCAGTTATTAGAATATCAAAAGAGATCTTTGGTGAGGATGTTGGGACTGAATTGGAGGCCCTTTCAAAGCTAAGGACTGTGTATGGTGATTAAAAAACAATACAATATCCCTTGGGAGCAATAAGAAATTTTTGATAGCACTAGTGATGATTAGAGCAAACACACTACTTATGAATTCTTTGTATAATAATTTGGCCAGTGCAAAAGTTAGACAAGATCTTGCAGCCTAGAGAGGAAAATGCAAATTAAAAATGGTAATTATTTTCTCAATTGCTTTTGTGTACAGTGGTGAAGCAAGTACTTCATGATAGAGGAAAATGGTATGTAGTGATTCACCATGCTACTGCATTCATTTCATCCCTCTTATTGAGCATAATAAGGGAAATAAGCGTTTCCATGGGAATTGGAACATAACGTATGCAACTTGCTGCCTGTCCTAATTTTGCTGTTGGCCCCACCACTGAGTGCCATAACTTAGGAAGAAGAGGACTGGCCCTCAGTTAGCCTTATCTTTATTGTGATTCATTATAGAGCAGATGAATTATTAGTAATAGTCACTGAACAAGAATTATGTCCCAGTTTCAGAGAAAAAAATCAACACATTACATTTTGAATTTGGCTCATCAAACCAAAGGAGACACAAGGATTGGAAACATGTAAAATGCCTAGACAATTATATAGGGTATTGACAAAATATTTTTAAAATGTAGCTAAAAAATAAGGGTACATAGTCTATAGGGTGACTTAGATTTTTGAGAACTGAAACCCCACGCTAGATTGTATGTAAAAACTATATTTTTATTTAGAAAGGAAATCAAGAAACAAACACTAATTGAGAATAAAAGAAGCTCACATTCAAATGGTGAGCTTATGAATAGGCTGATCATCTATCCTGGAATACTTTTTTCTTTATTTTTAAACATGTTTATTGTAAAATATATATACTAAAAGCAATAAATTACAAAGTGCATTTTAATAAGTAGCTAAAGAACAAATTTCAAACTATGGTATGGGTTTCGGCTTCACAACTTCAGGTATTTCCTTCTAGCTGCTCTGACACCTGGAGACTAAAAAGCATTATCAATATAATGATTCAGTAGTCATATGCATTTGTCAAATCCTATATTCTCTGCTATAATTCTTTTCTTTTTATCCTTCACCC
Source organism: Tamandua tetradactyla (assembly GCF_023851605.1). Lineage (NCBI taxonomy): Eukaryota > Metazoa > Chordata > Mammalia > Pilosa > Myrmecophagidae > Tamandua > Tamandua tetradactyla. Next base: position 61,541,326 of record NC_135331.1, on the reverse strand, counting down.
AATCTTTAGGGAATTTGGATAATGACCATTCTAAATTCTTCATGTTGAAAAGGAATGTTGACATTATGGGGTTGCAATTGGTTGATCTTGAAGAGACTGGTTCCTCTGGGTTTCACGGCTTATCTGGCATAAGAACAATATAAAACGTAGGTTTTAGGTTTCTGATAAATAAACTGAGTGAGTGAAACTTTTATAGAGTCTCAAATACAGTCCTGGGTGTTTTTTTAGGGTTTTCAGGGTGACTGTGGGTTGGAGCTTGGCAGTTAGTAATATCTAGCTGAATCTTGCATAAGAGGGCTGTATCTGAGCAACAAAAAGGGTCTCTGGAAGTAGCTCAGTCATAATTATAGATAGGTTTAGCTTCTCTGTTACAGAAATAAGTTTCATAAGAGCAAATCTCGGTATCAAAGACTTAGATTATTAACTTGGAAGTCCCTAATGTTTGACAGAGTTTCAGGGATTTCCCGGTGGGAAAGTTTACTACTTCCATATTTTTTTCTCCAGTCCCTCAAGGGACTTTGCCAATATTTTTTAATTATCTGCCCAACAAATTTTGGAGTGTATCCAGGTATTACATTAAGCTACACAGAATTACAAGTCCTTGTTCCTAATTCTAGGTTCCACGTGTTTAGGTTGTTTAAATGAACTGGCTAGATGCATTAAAGTTAGACTGAGTGCAACAGAAAAGTTAAGTTTTGGAAAAAGTAAAACCTCTTTCTTTGGTCTCTTTCAGTAGATGAGGTTCTAAAATACAGACAATTTCATCCTTTACCCTGAATTTTGATTTACCTCAGTCCCAATCAGAACAGTTTTGTTCTTATCTCTAATTAAAGCCTGATCCTTTTGTTCTATTTCTTTAACAGTTGTTGTATGTAGCAATGTTGACTTTTAGAGGTGCAGAACTCTAGCTCTGAGTTTTAGATGTCACACAGGTACCCAAGGGTCCAGGGAAATACTAGGTTTTATATATATATATATAAAACACAGCATCTCAGAATTTAGGAATAACATTTAAAACTTAGGAATAAATCTGGCTGCTGTAAAAGCTTATAATCTCAGCCTAAATTTTCTTTTATTATTTTCTAAAAGAGACCATACAATATTTGTCCTTTTGTTTCTGGCTTATTTTGCTTAACATCATGTTCTCAAATTTCACTCTCCAAGTTAAATGCCTCATGACTTTGTTCCTTTCTGTAGTCATACAATGTTCCATTGTATGTTATACACCACAGTTTATCCTTCTGTTTCTTAGTCAAAGAAGTCATCCCTTCAGAGAACCCCATTTTGGAAAAGGTTTCAGAATCAACAGAGCCAGAGAGCCAGAAGAACCCACACAGCCAGTGACCTTTAGAGATTAAAGAAAATGCCCCTGGGGAAGCCACTGAAGAAGCTGAGAGAGAAAGCTATCAGACATCACCATGTGCCTTTCCAACTGACAGAGGTGTTCTGGACTAATTGACCTTTCTTGAGCCAAGGTATCTTTTCCTGGATACCTTAGTTTAGACATTTTCATGACTTTAGACCTGTAAACTTGCAACTTAATAAATTCCCCTTTTTACAAACCATTCCATTCTGGCAGCTTGCAAACCAAAACAAATACCAGTGATTCTTATATCCGTGTGCTTTGTGTTATCCATTAGTTCCCTGGGATCCAAATCAAATTGTTCCATTTTTTACACCATTTGTTCTTTTGTTCATTCAAATTCAGTTTTCACATCCTCTATTCACTTATTATTTCTTCTGCCCTTTCAAATCTGCTTTTGTGTGTCTCTAGTAGCTTTATTTGATCTACAATATCTTTCTTTTGTATAAGATTTGCTATTTTTCAATTTTTCTTCAAATTCTTCTTTATGCCCTTTTAGTGTCTTCTTGATATCCTTTAAATCTTTAGCTAATCCATCTAAGTTATTTAGGAAATTTGTATGAATATCTTTGGTTAGTTGTTTCAAATTCTGTCTTGTCCAGTGTTTTAATTTTATCAGTTGGTTTGGCCATATCTTCTTGATTCTTCTTGTGCTTAGTGATTTTTTTGTTGATGTTAATTTTCCAGCATTTGATTTTCTTGATAAGGTTATTTTAAACTTTGATTTCCCTCACTTGTCTAAAAATTTTGGTTTGCATTGAAGGTTTCCTTCTGTACTTGATTTGTCAGTAATTCCCTGCCAAACCAACGCTGGAATGTCCTGCAGAAGGCACAACTGTAATTGGAAATCTGATAAAAAGCAGGTAGAAAGACAGTTTGCCAGAGGACGCTTTCCCCTTTTTCCCAGCAGATGGTGGTCTTTGGCCACCTCTTCCCCTCAGACCTGCCTCTCTCCAACCTGTCAGTAAACTCAGCAGGGTCAAGACCACGTGCAAATCCAGTCAAGGCCACAGATCTCCTTGTGTGCTGAAAGCCGCCTCCCCTGGAGGTGGAGAGCACACAGCGTATCTCTGTGGAGATTGCAGTTGTGGACCCCGTGTGTCTTGTGGCTCCGACGCTCCTGAGTGGAATGGTCGTGAGCTGAGGAGCGGAGAATTTCACCTTCTGTGCACAGCCAGCCCAGGAGTGCCTGGCAGTGTGGTGCGACTTGCTTCCCCATCCCCGCCTCTCCACCTGTGCCCACTGTGGGCCTCTTGGAGAAAGGAGAGAGGTGGCGGGACCCACGGAGTCTCTTTTGCCAGCCACTTGGTCAGGTTATCTCTGCTCCGAGACCCTCTCCTCCCGAGGGGAGGACTCCCAGTCCCCATCAAAACCAGGCGCCCACAGCAGCCTGCCTCAGGGGTGGGGGTAAGCACGGGGCACGGGCAGCAAAGTCTCTGTGCATAGATAAATTGTCAGCTGGATGTCAAGTTCCCCACAGGGAATATCTATCAGCCTGGCTGCGGAGGTGGGAGTGTGGGAGTACGGAGCGCCTGCAGCCTGCGAGCCAGGTGCCATCACACGTGAGTAAACTCACCCCATCCTATCAATCGCAGTTTCCCGCTTTTTCACCCAGGTCCTCCCTATGCGATGGAGAAGTCCCTCTCTCGTCACTCATACCCTGGAAGGACTGTTCCCATCATTTTTCTGTCCTTTCTCTGGTTCTGCTGAGCAGGGGTGAACTCAGCCCATTTTATTTTGCCGTCTTTGGGGAAGTCTGGAGTACTTTTGAGAGTAAAAAAAAGCAGTAGCAACGTAAGGTATAAAATACGTAAAACATTGACTTATTGACCAACAGATTGATCTTACTATATTTTTGGATGTGCAAGTTAGTTATCTAAAAAGAAAAAATAGATGAAAGTAAAGTACGTCCACATACTTTAATCAGTTTTTAAGGTGTTCATTCTCTGATAATATGGTGCTGGCATTTCCCTAAAGGAATATATGTTTTAACATGGTCTTATTATTTTTAATTGATTTCATGTAATTTTCAGCAATGTTCTTCAAAGATGCATTTTAGGATAAATATGTTTGAAATGGTTGACATTTTCAAAATTTCTTCCATTAAGATCCTAACAGTTTTAATAAAGTCAATAATATTTCCATAGATGATAAAGTGCCTGGTAAGGTGAAAAAGCATAACAGAGATGTTCTCAAATAATGCTTTTTCTCTTATGTCCAAACATTATCATAGAACTGGTATTTTCCCTCCATTCAGAGTATTTTTCCTCAAGGAAAAACTTCCAAGAACAAACTTATCAGTTAAATTGTCTTAACGCACACAATTTCTGAATAATTTGATATAATATTATGCTGGGACATCATTTACCATCTAAATGTCTGATTTTGTCCAGTAAAATATAAAATCCACCCAGTGAAAATTAAGGTCATCATCAAAAAATTCTTCCTGCACTTGAGGAATTTCAAATCCCAGGCAAGAATTTAAAAACTAAAACTTAAGTAACATTTAAACTCTCATTGTTTAATTTACATCCTCCCTTGATTTTATAGGAATATACTTCACTCTATTCCTGCTTTTAAGTTTGTTTTCAATTAGTGTATTTTTCTATAGGCTTTAAGTCGGGGGTTCTTAAACATAGTATGTGGTAAAGTTTTTATGAAGATTTCCAACTGATTTTGTCTAAAATACAACTAAAATTAAGAAAACATTTTAAAGAGAAGTCCAATGTCACTGTAAAATACAAAAACTCATTTCTAAAATAGTTCTCCAGGAGTTCAAACTTTTCGAAACTCAAACTAATTATGAATTACAATGAAAAAAGTACATACTAACAAAATTTTGTAGCTGAATTATTACAGTTGATATGTATATTATTGGGGATTAAATCATGTCTCCCACAAAAGGCACGTTACACTCCCACTCCGTGGTTCTGTGGGTGTGAACCTATTTGTAAATAGAACCTTTGATGATATTACTAGGTAAGATGTTCCCAAACCGAATAAAAGTGCGCCTTAATCCAATAGGACTGCAGCCTCTATAAGCAAATCAAATTGGACCCAGAAAAATATTCACCAGGAGCAGCCAGAAGCTGGAAGTTAACAGAACGCATAGGAGAATGGAGGAGATGCTGCGCTGTGCATTGCTCTACAATAGAAAAACCAAAGACCAGTTCCAGGACACCATAGTCTTTGCAGAAAAAGTGTTGCCTTGCTGATGCCTTGATTTTGGACTTCTCTTAGCTTCTGAAACCATGAGTATAAAATTCCTGTTCATATGCCAACCTGCTTTTTGGTATTTGTTTTAGCAGCTGGAAAACTAAAATGTGTGTATATGTTCACATTTTCAGGTGAATTATAATAAGCATCCACAATAAAGTTAAATATGTCAACTTCGACAGCTAACCTTCCAAAATTGTTACATTGATTCAATGAATTGGATACAAAAATAAATTAATATAACCAATTTTCTATTTGAAATTTGATATCACTGATATAAAATTGGCATCATTTAATTGTTTGCTAAGTTTTTCTGCTAATGGAGCTAACATATGAATAACCACCTCTTCAATATATGTATGCATGGAAATTAAATTTAAAAAATGTGTGAAACTGGATGACCTAAATGAAAAGTCATCCATTATAAGGCTGAGTAATTGCTCCTTTATCAGCTGAAATATGCTTTTGGGGTATGATTTTCTTAACATACTAACATTTTAAGTAAATACTGAGTCTTGTTCAGCAGACATGTGTCCTATGATATTCATGTGGGCAGTGAAATTACCATGAAGTCCATTTTGGACAGTAAATCTCAATGAAAATTTTGTGGAAATCATAAATTATCAATCCTCATAAAAGTAGAAATTTATCACATTGATTGAACATGAACTCTGTGTTTTTTTTTTCTAGGTCATTAATGTTGAAAGTGTTTATTGCAAAATAGCACTATGATATCAAAGAACAAAATGAATAGATGTTAATTTAAATGCATACCTTAAATTTATAGAAGCAGTAGTAGGATCAACAATTTCCCTTTGAAAAGTAGTGGCCTGATATAATTCGTCATCAAAAGACTGATTGGTCATGCATTTTAGCAAGGTCCTACAGCTAATTTGGTAAAACATCCCTCTTCACTATTAGTCTGCCTTCTACTTCCTCAGGTAGACTGTGATGATACTCAACCCAAGTAATGATCTAGTGCCCAGAATATACGGTTGGGCAATCCTTAGAAAGTCAAGCGTTGATTGTAGAGAAATTGCATCAAGGCTTTTGCAGAATCATAAACCTACAAGTGGGCATTTTCTAAGAAGAGTATTGTCCAAATCTACAGACTCAAGGTTTTTTGAGAGAACTTGGACACTTGAGATTGTCAAGCACAGCTACACACAGTTATCTCCTTTGGCGTGAGAAATTTATCCAAGGCTGACAATACAGACTTCTGTGAAATTCTGCCACACTTAAATCAAGTTCTTTTTCTGTTCTTTATTTCTTTCTGCCCTTTGGCTGCAAGAGATTAATGTCTCATAAAATGTGTCCAAGTAGGCTCTCTGACTCTGATCTTGCTTTAAATTCATAATTAATAGGTTTTAGCATAATTAATAGGTTTTAGCAAAGTACATATATATTTTGTTTTCAAATGCCAGTAAAAACCACCTAAACCCACAGCCTTTAGAAAAACTATTTCCCACATTTTTCTCAACTGCCAGAAACATTGCACTTATCATTTTGGTGAATCTCTTCCCAGTTGAATGCAAGTATATTTTTAATTTTAGCATGGTGGCTACTAGTAGCATTCCCCCTAGTAATGGAGTATTTGTATATGGATGAAGGATTTATTATTCTCAATTGCCTAGAAAATGATATATTTTCTGAATCCCATCCTTAAAGTCTATCTTCTGATACCATCCTGGTATTAATTCTCTAAGGTCAGAGTGCTCAGAAGCAGAGCTATAATTAGCTTTGTTGTGTGAGTGATATATTGCAGGAGTGAGAGAGGAGGAAATGATAAGATAGCAGAGGAAGCTAAATGTGTTAGTTTCCCAGCTGCTGAAACAAATATGACACAATGGGTTGGCTTAACAGGAATGAATTGGCTAGGTTTTAAAGCTAGAAGAAGTCCAAAATCAAGGGGTCAACAAAGCATTGCTTTCTTCCTGAAGACTGTGACATTCTGGGGCTAGATGCCAGTGATCCTTGGCCCTCGGTTTTTCTGTCAGAAGGCCAGGCACATGGCAGTGTCTTCTTTCTCTTCCTGGTTTCATTGATGTCCACGTTTTGCTCCTCCACGTGCATTTCTCTTCACAAAACTTCTAGTAACAGGATTCAATCCCAACTCCATTCAGTTGGGCCACACATTAACTAAAGTAACATCTTCATAAAGACCTATTTCCAGTGGGCTCATACCAAGAACAGATTAAGAACATGCCTCTGTTTTTCTTATCCCCACACTGGGTACATAATCCAATCTGCCACACTAAGTAAAATGTAATTTGGGATGAATTTAATGAATATCAATCTTGAAAATGCAGACAGTTGTTCCAGAGACTACTGCTACATTCTCAAATATACCTGGTAGTAGCTTCTAAATAGTGATTGAAGCACACACTGTCTTCCTCCTTTGATATCACAAATTTGTTACATAACATGTTAATTAATAATGTATTGCCTTAATATCCCATCTAGTAGGTAATCTAGACCACAAGTGCAAGCTAATTTATTATTCATTTTGCCTGTGTTTTATTTCCCTAAATATATTGTAAATTTTTTTAATGTTGGTGGATTTGGCAAGTTTCTCTTTGTATATGCTACAGTGAATAATTCAATGTGATCATAGGTCTGTTGATTGATGAATGTTCATAATATAAATTGAAAGAATGCTTGTTGGTTGAACAACCACTACCACATTTCCTCTTATCCTCTGCTATTTTAAATTTTTTAATTTCAACATGGTTTTACTCACAATAATAAATTAAAACTTTGCTCATATAAAACTATGATGGATCAAATGAAATAATATATGGCATTTTTATAAAACAAATCAGGAAGGAGGTGGGTAGGTGTATAGATAATAAAGTAGAGTTCTTGAGAGTGTGTTGGGACACTTCATAAAACCAGAACTAGTAGGAAGTATGATTTTTTTTCTAATACATTGACTCACATGATTGTGGGGACTGACACGTACAAGATCTGCAGGATAGACAGGCAGACAGAAAAGTGAGGCAGAAATTTTTGCTGCATCCTTGAGACAGAATATCTTCCTCCACAGGAAACCTAAGTTTCCTTAAAGCTTTAATTGATTAGATGAGACCCACCCACATTATTGCAGGCAATCGCCTTTACTAATAGTTAATTTATTTTAGATGTTAACCATGTCTGCAAAGTACCTTCACAATAGCATGTAGATTACTGTTTGATTAAATAACTGGTTACTATCATCTACCCTAGTAATATTTATACACAAAATTAACCATTATAATGGGTAAATGGGGGCTTATCACACTATTCTCTCAAACTTGTAAATATATTTCAAAATTTTTTCAAAGAGTTGAAAAAACTATATTCACACTATATAGAAGCTGATTGTTTAGAAACATTTCTGATTTTTTCCAACGTAACTTATATTTTTATCTTTCTATTATGTTACATTGGAAAGAAGTTTGTTTTACATCTTAGACTTAATGAAGGTTAGAAGCTACTTTTTGGATTCTGGGAAAAGTTTTTATATTTTAATGCATATTGATTTGCATTAAGCTTCTTTATGAATATATTTTGTTTTTCTGCTAAGTTCAATCTATGGTATAAGGATGTGACATCAAATACTAAGAAAAATAATGACATCCTTCTGGTATTAGAGAAGATAAGTATATGTTCTTAGGTACACAAGATTAAGTGTATTAACCAAATATTTATACTGAAGTGATATTCAAACAATGATATCACAGAAACCTAAATTATTCATTCATTTGTTCATTATTTTTTCCCTCTCTCTAAATCAAAAGTTTAAAAAAATGCATGTTTTTTCAGAAGTTCCAGAGTCACATATATGGATAATATCCTTTGTTTTGATGAATTTTAATAAATATATATATAATTAAACATTTCATTTCCTAATAATGAGCTTTACAAGTTTTCCCCATCTTATTAGGTAACAAATTCTTGTAAGTTTTTATCTTTCCCCATGTTCATTATGCATCAAACTATGACTCACTGTTACAGTATTTTTGAAAGTACAATTCACCCATGTTGTCATTAATTTTTACTTACAAATCTTTACAAATGAAACAAATGACCCCCTCCTATTTTTCTATTCCCAGAATCAATTCATCTTCTGATTGACATTCAAAAATGATGTGGATATTTTCTGGCTATTATAAGCCTAAACCAGATTCTAGACCTAAAAACAATGTTTCTAAACTCCTTCTATAATATAGAGAAAATCCTTCCAAGAATAAATACAAATGAAGAAGCCATAAAGAGATGGATTCGAGTACAATTAATATCAAATAAGTCTTCATTTTCTGAAAGGATACAAACAAATTTTAAAGTCATGAAAGTCTTGGAAAAATAAATGGTTATAAGTTTATATTCATTTCTTCATGCTTTTCACATCTATTATATTATGAGCTCCTTGATATCTAGAAGCATATTTTTATAATGTTGTATTAGGAGACAATGTTCTATGATATATCTGCAGGTCTTACATCAGCCTTTATTCAGGGACAAATTTGCAAGGATATTTGTATAGCAAGCGCCTTGGAAGATAGCGATGACCTCCCTCTGGAGCAAAGTTTGACCAAGTTTGCTGGCATTCCATTTAAAAGATTGGAGGTGTCCTAATTTTAGTTTCTCAGCTGTGAATCAAATCCACTGAGTCCACATGGTCACCTGAGTCCACCCCTTGTGGGACTTGAGGGGGAGGGAATCCAATGTGAACATGAAACCTCTTTGGTAGCTATGCCATGAGTAGTAAAATCATTTGTATTTGATCCAGGAGTTTCATGTCTTCTGACAGCATCTAAGAATATGTCAGGTTAACCTTATAACTTACAAGTAGAGCAAAATATTAGACATGCGCATCTCTTGGCACTCCAGGTCTTTGCAAGGTGCTTTGTGTATGATATGCATGGGAAATAAATAAAATAACTATGAGTCAAAGTGTAATGATTGCAGCCTAAGAATGTTTTGTCTTCCTAATTTGCATCCTTAGCAACTGAAAAATTATCTTGGCTCAATAGAAGGTAAACTACAAAAAACAAAGCAAATTTTAAAACAATTAAATGTACACTAAATACATTGAATGAGCAAATGAACTAGAATCCAAGTATTTTCAATCAATTTTTTCAATTGCTTTCCTGTTATATTCATCTGTTTCCCTTAAGACAAACAAACATTATGCTGGGAAAAAAATAGCTAATCCACATATATATTGGGTGAAATTATTTTCTCACTTTGTGATTTCAAAAATTTTAACATGAAAGTCTTTTATTTTTGGAAATTAAGCACACATGTGCATACATGCGTATTAATAGGCACAAATTCCTACACCTTACTGTGTGTTACCAATTTTCCATCTATGTATTTTTATATTTGAAATCCTTGTATTGCATTCTAATTAGTATATTTACATCTATGTACCTTATTGATGATGACCTTGATGAAAGTTACTATCTCTTTTTCTTCTCTATAGCTTTATCATCAAACACAGTTGGTGCCTATCATACAGTAGATGCTCCATAAATGCTTGTCAGAATTAATAAAATATAATGTAACTAGTTTAGTGAATTTAACACTCAGAGAAGTATAACTACATCTTTAAACATATTAATTCAAACTGCATGCTGAAGGTGAGTTCACAGTTAATTTTGCATGCAAAGAACAGCAAAATTGGAACATTTTATTTTATTTTTTGGAAAACAGTAAAAAATATTTGTATAACATTTTTATTTGCATATAAAATGAAGTAAATGTTAATCCTCTTAGATGTTTTCAATATACTTATATCAAACAAGCTAAATAAATCATTTAAAACGTTTTATCTCCCGCTATACACAAAAGTGTTTGTTTTACCACATAGTAACAGAGAAGTGAGTAAACTGCTAAAAATAAGATTTTCCCATCCTGTCCTTTTGTACTTCTGCAATGAAACGAAGCTGAATGGGAATTATGGTCTTGCCATATTTGATTCAAAGTTGAAGTGAACTCTGCAAATAAATATGACTGGGAAATATGTAGGCACAACAAGCTGGGCCTGGAGAAAACTGTGGAATAAGAACTAGATAAAGGAGTAAAGCAACAGCATTTCATGAAATGTAATCCTGCAAGAAACAGGAGAAAGTCCTGCAAGAAACATGGTATTACTGATGATAATGATGAAGGAGGTCCCTAAAGAGAGAAAGGAGACCTGCCAGAGGAAATGAATTTTTCCATGGAATGTGGTTTGAGTTCTCAAAAAAAGTTGTCATTTGATTTATCAGGGCAGGGTGAATGACTTGTCCCATTGCAACTGCTCACAAAAAGAACCCCAGAGAATAAAGCTTATGATGACAAGAGATAAGGGGAAAGAGGAGAAGAAAAAAGAAAGTGGAATAAAAAAGGGAATTGGAGGTCTCCTATAAAAACTGCCAAACCTCTTGGAAATGTGAAGGATCCCTGAGAAACTTCTGGAAAATCATAAGATATGGTGTCTTTTTCCAAATTGTTTGGAGGAAACTTTTGCAGATAAAGTAAATGAGTGGGGGTTAAATAAAAATATAATAGATGTCTTAAAAATATCATCAACTGATGAAATTCAGTACAAAACATACAAACCTGCTTTGGGAAGCGAGATGGGGTAAGATCGTTGTTCTGCCATGTCATTATGGGTCTTTATCTGAAGGTAAATCTCTCCTATTGTACTAGGAACCGCCTGTTTGAGAAACTTGATTTTCATTTATTTTCCGAACAGCACCTAGAATGAAGATGGCCATGCAAAATAAGGGTGATAGTAATTACAATTGTAATCATTGCCATAAATTCTTTGTAAATGTTCAAATCTTTCAGTAAATAAGTAATATATATTAAATATGGAAAATAATTATTTTAGAAAAGCCTCCAATAATGCCACAATACAGATATAACTACAATTTCATTCCAATTATAAGCCAGGGACTAATTTGGGCACTGGGGATTAAATGAAAGTTTGGGTCCATAAGGAGTACACATTTCCATTGGGAGGAGAGATAAAAATCAGGTACAAGGACAAATAAAACAGTAGATATTCAAATAAGTGTTCTGAAGATGCAGATAGAATGTTGTTTAGAGATTATAAGTCGTGATAAGTAGTTTAAATAGGATGGTGCAGGAATATTCCTCTGAAATGGCAACTTTTAACTTTGAGTCATGAGGGATAAAAATATTCAGTTATATGTGAATAACTGTAAGGAAAGAGTATGGCAGCAGATGGAGCCTGGTAGGTGATTATAGGAGGTAAGAAAGATAATGGCACCAGATGGAGAAGAAGAGATAGAAAGTCACAAATTATTGCAGTTTCTTGTAGACCATTCATGACTGTTGATTGTTCCAACCAGTTTTCAACAAATGTTATATTCCAGAGAGTATTCTAGGCACTGGGGAAAATCCTCTGTGTAGTTTACATTTTATATGCAAGAAAGTAGACAGCAAATAAAAATAAATATTTACCATATTGATGGGTGATGAATGCTTTGGAGGCAGTGGAGGGGATGGAGGACTACCCCAGTGAGGAATGACTCGGAGTTTTTTTTTTTTTTTTTTTTTTTTTTTTTAGAGAGAGGGAGGAAGGGAAGGAAAGACAGAGAAGGAAGGAAGGATGGAAGGAAGAAAGGGAAACATCTTTAAACATTTTCTTGTTTTTATTATATTTTGTTTGTTTGTTTGTTTTTTACATGGGCTGGGGCCGGGAATCGAACCGGGGTCCTCCGGCACGGCAGGCAAGCACTCTTGCCCGCTGAGCCACCGCGGCCCGCCGACTCGGAGTTTTTATTGTGGCAGTCAACAGCATTGCTGAGAAGGTTATTTATGAATAAAAACTTAAGCAGGTTTTGGGGAACTCTCAGGTGTTAGATTTCAGACATATTAAGTTAAAATAATTCTTAGAAATTTTGAGTAGGCAGCTGTCCATGGCAACATTTCTGCCCTAACTGCTGAGATTTACAAGATTTGTTTCTGTTCTGAAAAAAATGTGTTATGGTTGGGAGTGGAGAATGGACAGGAGCAGAAACTTTGTAGCAGGGAAACCATGAGAAGATTCTTGCTGCTATTTGAGACTGGCAATGTTGGCTTGGACCATCTTGATAATATAGGCGGAGAGAAAGGAGCAAATTTGAAAACATATTTTAAAAGAAGAAACTATTGACCCACAGATTAGATGACAGACATGAGAAATAGGAAATACCGAATGATGGCCCCTTGGCTTTTTGTTTGAAAAAATCAGAATTTACCTCTGTCATGAACAAAATGTAGGATGGAGAAGAACTGGAAAGGAACAGATTTGTTTGTGTGTTCCGTTGGGAGGCAGCTAACATTATGAGTCTTTCTTTAGAGTTTAGACAGTAAGACACAGAATAGTGAGTTGATCAGTCAATAAGTTACTGTCACCAACTGTATTGAAGATTTTGCTTTATGCCAGTTACTCTAAGGATTTCTAAAGTCTCTAAGAAAGGGGCAGATTATTAGATAGAGAAGCTACTTAGTCATACTCTGCCTCAGTTTCCTCTTTTGTAAAACTGCAAAAAGAATGGTGCCTTCTTTATGGAGATGTTGTGAAGATTATATAAATGAACACACAATTTTACATGGTATTTGTGTCTGTTTAAAAAGTGACTACTGCAGGATAAAAATGAGAGTACAAAGTAAATTTTACTTCAAACTGATATTGGATATTTGATAATTATATGCAAATATTGCCAGAAGGCAATACTTCTGGCAAAATAAAATATTCCAGGAGTTGGGGGCAATTTACAAAACAAACTAGGGTTCAATAAAACTTAGTTTGAACAGCTAAAAGCTAAATCTATGATTTATTACTTGGCAAGCTGTACTTCATCTAATTGGCTCAAACATTCTGTTTCCTACCTTAAATTTAATTACCCCAAGTAAAGGTATTAAATCATCCATACTGAGGTATTAGAAAATAAAGGTAATTTACATTTTCAAGGCAAATCCAATTAATTTAGCTACCAAATTCAGTAATGTCATTCTGGTGCTGGCAGATTCTATTTTAAAATCTGTCAAATTTTGATGCATCAGTCATCGAATGAAGTCCCCTAGTTTCATGTCTCTCTCATATCCATCCAGGTTAAATTTATTAACTGTTTTTCTTCAGCGGGCTTTTTTCCTTCCTTTCTGTTTTCTCAGGTTTTTTTTTTTTTTCTTGGTTTTGTTTTGTTTCTAGTGAATGACTTACCATTTTAAAGATGCTTCTTGCCACCAGTGTGGAAAGCAAAATTTATGCTTCACCTATTTGTATTTTTCAGTAATAGGTTTATATATTTTCATTAAAAAAAATAACTTCCCAGTTATTGCCTACCATTGTAAAGCAGAACATTGAAATAAATTTAACCACTGAGTAAATCTACCAAGGATCATTCCTCTTGGCAACACTATTAGCTGAATTGATGGGACGCCCATAATGAGTCAGCATCTGTTTGCTGAATGGGCTGAGGATTTCTTTTGTGAAGAAAAGTAGGAAGGGCATATTTTAAAAACATGGTTTCTTTCATATTTTTCTTGATCAATTGCAAATTCCCCCCCCCCCGCGGCTTCCTCCTCATCCTTCATATTTTGGCTTTAATAATATTATCTCTACAGAGGCTTTCAGTAATTACTCTATCAAATTAACCTCATCCTACCGCTGTCAATCCCATAGACTATTGATTCTCTCAAAGCACTCACCACAATTCCTGATCTTCTTTTTAGCTGTTTGCTTACTTTTTTTTATTCATCTAATCTGTTTGATTATAAGTTCCACAAGGTCAGAGACCATGTCTTTTTTTTCCGGCATGTTAAAGTTTGTACCCACTGCCTAGCAAACCTCTTTGCCAGTCTCTACTCCTATCCCTGCAGTGCTACAGAGAAGCACAGGCTTCCATCACCTTCTCACAGGTGCCTCTTCTCAGGCCCATACATCCTCACTATGCTTCTTACTTTTGGTTTTCTATAAACTTTTCCTCTTTCCCTGTTTCAGTTCCTGTCCTTTCCTACCCCCAAGAGCACATTCCCAAATAAATTAGCTGTTTGTAAGGCACTGCCTCAGGCTTTGTGTTCCAGGGGGTTTAAGCTAAAGCAGGTTATTTAGATTTGAAATAATTAAAATTAAGTAATATTTAAGATTTAGTTTATCAGTCCCATTGGCCTCATAGCGAATGCTCAATAGCCCCATGTGACTAGTGACTACTGTAATGGAAAGGGAGATACAGAATCTTTCCACCACATCAGAGATGTCAGTTGTATAGTGCCAACTAGATCCCTAATTGGTGTCCTATGGAGCCCAAGAAAACAAGCAAAGGTGCATGTGGGTAGAAATTAATCTACCTTTCTTTTCTAGAGGATCAATGTACTTGATAGTTTTGGAGTGTGTGACAGAATTTTATTTCATTGATTCATGGGATTTTGTGAGAGAAGATGTGAATAAATTTTTAAAAAGCAAACAATTGCACGTTAAAAATATTTACAGTTGTACCTACTAAATACAAAAGTACTCCACAAAAACATAGGAGACGTGCACTATTGCCAAATTAAATAAATAGTTTGAGATCTGTCATCAAATAGAATTTAATAGCCAATCTTAAGGTGTAATGTAAAATAAAATTGAAAGAAAAATAACAGTTCAGTTCTAGACAAGTTCATTAGGATTATTAGCTAAATTGATTCCTGATACTATTTAATGTAACCAAGCATTTGTTTTCTCCCAGGTATGAGTAGTATGTTATTTGAAATGTTTTTCTTAATTAGCATTCTGTTGGCTAATTCTTGTTTGATAATGGTGCTTTAGGGTTTCTGGGCAGTAGCGATATGATCATGTCACGTTTTATATCACTTCAGGTATCAAAACTTTACTCTCCTCTGGTTAATTGTCCAAACTGCTACTTCACGTCTATCCTGCTTGTCCAGTTCCTGAAAGCCCTGTTTATAAACATCTTATTTTTCCGAATACAGAAATTGTTTGTGGCTACACCATTGTCCTTTTCTCTTCAAGAATGACAAATATTTTCAGAGATGTATTTAATGTCACTTTTTAGCCAGTTTCTTCAAATTGCAAGGTTTGGAATTCAAGACTTTCATCAGAAGCAAAGGATTTTTTACTATGTAGGAGAAATTACATTCCCAGATAATCTCTGAAGCATGAATATAATATGACTTCTCCATCTTTCTTGGGTCCTTGCAGTTTGGCAATCATAATATTGCAAATAAAATCTTTATCTGTGTGGATACAATCAAAGAATGTCTAGACACATTAAGATATTTCTTCATATCCCATAAGTAGAAACATGCATTTACATGAAGACTTCTATGGTCGATAGTATTACTTCAGATAAATAACTCATTGCCTAGTTAGAGGACATTTTCACACTGAGTATGCAGATAGCTTTCCAGTTTGCTGACCTGTTTATTATTTCTGGTTGTCACCCTTTACTATACTTATTTTTTTCCCTGCCTGTTATACTGCCTTAGAAAATATTGAGCACACACCAAAATTCAGAAAATACAAGCAAAGAACCTCCCTCATTGAACTAATAAACACAGCACGTGATTCTCAGCTCATCTGGTCAGTCTGTAGCTATTCCTGAAGTCTTGATGTTCACTAATCACTATGCTAACACCTCTTAATCTCTGTCTCTTTCTCTTAGATAGGTAGGGAGATGTATATGCAGATGGATGTATATACATGAGGGATCATGGAATCTGAACGTGGAGGAAAGGACAAAGCTTCCTTGAGAAAGGGAAAATTTGGGTCATAATTCTCTGAATACTCAATTTCTTATATGTGCTTTGTATGGAGTGGCCACTCAAAAACATTTATGTTTATTGGATGGGGTCTCTTGACCTTTATTCCAAGAGATACAATAACGTGATAAATAGAATTGTTTGAATATTATGCTTTATATTATTGCATAGTATATTTTTGAGTCTTAGCCTAAAATCCATATAATTTTTTTAAATGTGATGCCTAAAAGCTTTAACCTGGTTTGATATGAAACCATCACCACCATCACCACCACACATACCTGATGTTTAAGGGTTCTTTTTGAAATCAAGACATTCTTTTCCATCCTCTCTTCTTCCTTTCTTCCTTCTTTCCTTCCTTCCTTCCTTCCTTCCTTCCTTCCTTCCTTCCTTCCTTCCTTCCTTCCTTCCTTCCTTCCTTCCTTCCTTTTCTACTCCCTCCCTCTCTCCACCTCTCTCTCTTCCTTTCTTTCTAATAACTATGGCTATTTGAAGTCATTGCTGAAATAGTATCGCCACAAATTCTCAGTGCTAAATTGATTTTAGATAAAATGGCTGACATTTAAAAGCTATTATACCTTTAAAAAATGTAAACATCCCTTTTTTTGATGATTTAGCTACAAGGCAAAATTATTGTCTCCAGAAAAGTCTGGTTGAAATTTTTAAGAAAAAAAATGTTTTAAAAGTATGAATAAATAGATATTTCCTTCAAACAAAATGGAACATTAAGAAATGCAAAAATGTCAACTTCTCCAAGTTGAATTCTTGATATTCTCACAAGCAGTGTGGACAACCAAAGCTATAGGCTGAGCCCCCAGTCTTGGGGTTTGTTCATATGAAACTTAACCCCACAAAGGATAGGTCAAGTCTACTTAGAATCTAGGCCTAAGAGTCACCCCCAAGAGAGCCTCCTTTGTTGCTCAGACGTGGCCTCTCTCTCCAGCCAACACGACGAGCAGCCTCACCACCCTCCCCCTCTCTGTGTGGGACATGACTCCCAGGGGTGTGGACCTTCCTGGCAACGGGGGACAGAGATCCTGGAATGAGCTGAGACTCAGCATCAAGGGATTGAGAAAAACCCTAGAATGAGCTGAGAATTAACATCAAGGGATTGAGAAAACCTTCTCAACCAAAAGGGGGAAGAGTGAAATGAGACAAAGTGTCAATGGCTGAGAGATTCCAAACAGAGTCAAGAGGTTATCCTGGAGGTTATTCTCACTCATTGAGTAGATACACCTTGTTGTTCAAGATGTAGTGGAGAGGCTGGAGGGAACTGCCTGAAAATGTAGAGTTGTGTTCCAGTAGCCATGTTTCTTGATGATGATTGAACAATGATATAGCTTTCACAACGTGACTCTGTGATTGTGAAAACCTTGTGTCTGATGCTCCTTTTATCTACCATATCAACAGACGAGTAGAATATATGGAATAAAAATAAATAATAGGGGGAACAAATGTTAAAATAAATTTAGTTTGAAATGCTAGTGATAAATGAAAGTGAGGGGTAAGGGGTATGGTATGTATAACCTTTTTTTTTTCTGTTATCGTTTTATTTCTTTTTCTTTTGTCTTTTTATTTCTTTTTCTAAATTAATGCAAATGTTCTAAGAAATGATGAATATGCAACTATGTGATGATATTGAGAATTGCTGATTGTATATGTAGAATGGAACGATATGTTAATATTTTTGTTTGTTTGTTGTTAATTTTTTTAATTAATAAAAAAAGATTAAAAGTGTGAATAAATATTTCCTTCAAACAAAATGGAACATTAAGAAATGCAAAAATGTCCCTTCCTTGGTAGAAATAAAAAGTGTCAAGCTTATAAACATACCATTTCTGATTTCTAGGTGTTTCATTTCAGTCCCTAAAGAAAGAAAAAGACAAATATTACAGCCCTCTGTTACTGAATCTAGATCCCAATAAAAATTTGCTTAGGTTCCATTCTCCTAAGTTGGGAAAACTTTATATTTAAAATTAAATGCTTAGTCAACTAGAATAATTTCATTAAAGTTGTATCATATAAATTAAAAATAATTCTATGGGCTTACTGATTGTTAAATATGTACAAACTTGCTGTCTCTCTGTTCAGTACCCTTATGAGAAATTTCTTAAATAATTGTCAGTGGCATCTAATTAACAAACAGTGCATTGCTTCAGACCTAAATGTTAAATATGAAAGTATACTTATAAAAGTTAAATATGTTCCATAATTAATGAGTTAATGAGTTCCACATAAAGTGACTTAAAGGGCAAAGCAGTAAATTCACCAAAAAGAAACACCAGTGACCAGTAAGTACATGTCTTGTGTACAGCATAAATCAATGTATGTAAACTCTTTATGAAACATTTAATATTTGTCTATGGCAAATAAGTTTATGCCTCTTGTTTCAATTCCAGGGTCTGGGTGATGGTATCAAGTTCCAAGATCTAAAGCATGTTAAGATTGCAAATTGTAGAGAAGAGATTTGGGTCTAGATATTTATGACAAGAGTTTAAATATCTTCTATTAAACGTAAATAAGGGGAAACCAGCAATCACAAACGGGATCAAAGTCAGCAATTATTTTTTTCTTATATTAGTCATCAGAACTCATTGTAGTCTTGACGAAGTTAACTCTTAAAAGCAGGTATCGTTTTCAATTCCTTAAATTTTTTCTCATATACTTCATATATGCTTTCTATACTCTTAACCACGGAGAAGTACTTTTGAACTCCTCATTGTCACAGTTTGGTTGAAAACCATCAAGATAGATAAAAAATTCCAGGGCATTGGAATGGTTTGGTAATTAATCACAGAATGAGTTATAGAACTGAAAACTTCCCTTACTTTTGTGTTCCAGAATATTTACCAGAGTTTCCCCGAAGTGATAAAGGATGTGACGGATTCAGTGAATGGAAAACAGTTCTGGCAATACTGATTATCTGCAATGTTGAGCTCTTTGAAGAATCACTGGACTGCCCCATATGCTTGGGCTGTCTGTCCATTTTGAACCTCCTACCCCACCTCCGATTATCAGAGTCAGCTCTCAGATGAAGGCTTGAAATGTTTCTAGTGTTAAGGAAATTTCCCTTCAGGTCTGGAGTATACTAATTTCTAATTTTATATTTCTGCCAGTGCGTGCGTAGATTCCTCTAAATGGTGTCATTTTGCCAAAGAGTTAGTGGATATGTCATTTACCAAATTTCCCTTCAAAGAGGTTGCACAGTTTTGCATGCCCGCCAACAGCATACTATTTCCTCAAAACATTTTCAATAAAGTATCTAGTCACACTTACGGATTTTTGTTCTGTGATGAATGAGAAATGGCATCATTGTGCTGTATTAATTTTCATGTATTTTATACTGGATGAGATCGTGTCCTTTTTTGTATGTTCAGAGAAATTTGCATTTCTTTTTCTGTAAACTGTGTTTATGTCTTTTGCCTGTTATTTTACTGGTATTTCTTGATTTAACAGGATCTTTTTTTTTTTTTACTTTGTCAGTAATGTAAGGTGTAATATAGATTTGTTTTTCAGAATGTTTTTGTCTTTTGTTCATCTGCTGTAGTTCTTGATTTGAAAGGTACTGCTGTGTTATTATACAGAGATGAAAATTCTTATATTTTAAGGTAATTGCAGGCATGAAATCTCTCTTCGTCTCTTAGTTTTTTTGGTATGAATTCTGTTTTTCCAGCTATGAAGATTATTACTCAAATTTCATTTTATTTGCATTTGCCAAATATATCTTGGCCAATTCTTTTATTTTTAAATATTCAAAATCACTTAGTTTTAGAGATATCTCTTTTTTTACAGAAAAGGGTTGGATTTCTATATTGTTAGCAAATCTATTTTTTTATTTTTAAGGGAGATTTGACATATTTACTTTTACAGATGAGATAGATATTTCATCATATTTTTTAATTGCATTTAGCATATACTAAAAATGTCTTTCATGTTTTGTTCTTTGACACTTTTTTTGGGCATTTTTGTTTTGTTTTGGTGTATATTTTAGAATTTAATAGGCAAGCACCTTACATTTACTATATATTTAGAATTTAATAAGCAAGTGCTTTTGGTTCCATGATATGAAACTCAACAAGATTAACTAATAACCTTTCATTTTCGTTTCCTTTCATCATTCTCATTATCAAATTTTCATCACTCTTATTATTTTTATTAGAATATTTTCTTTGTCCTGCTTAGGCTATTAAGTATAATTTAGTTTCTACTAATTAATTTGTCAGCTTTTACTCACTTCTAACCTAAATCCTGCCTTTCTTATCCAAATATTTTCCAGTTATACTCTTCTAGCATTACCACCTCATTTAATATCTACATACTATTCCATCACAGCTATTGCCAGTTTTCATCTTGGTTTTACATTTAAGTATGTTTAATGTGCACCACAGGCCTTATGCCAAACCTCCAGTTACGTCTTGGATGCTTAAAGTTCTTTTTTATTCGTCTGGAAGACCTCCTGGAACTAGTACTACAAGTTTTTTAAAGATGTTTATAGGTGTTTTTGTTTTTGTCCCATGAACTCAAAGAATGCTTGGATGAATAGAAAATACTTGGCTCATTTTTTTCCTCATCTAATTGCTTTGTCTCATTTTCAAGAAGAAATTTGTGAGATTTAAAAACATTTCCACCATCATTATCATCTTGGAACTGGAGCTGTATTAGTTGCATTATGGAATACCTCTATTTTTATAAAATAGTTTCATTAGGATATCTATTGAAATCTTCTTATCATTTTTGGGTGTGTAATGCATTATTGACATTAAATATGTTTTAACTTAGAGGAAAAATGAAAATACATGTACCTTATGCTTTTTTGTCAATTCCCGTAAGTGTCCCTAGCCAAGGAAGGAATCACCCCAACAATGCAATGAGCCAGGTCTTAGTTTCCCATTGAGAAAAGCGTATATTTTAACTACAAACAGCATTTTCTAATAGAACTAGGAACTCTCTCCTCTTCTTTTTATGCTGGTTCTTTTACACCATTCTGCCTCTCTCAGGGGGAACTTATGTTTTCATGGATCACAAAAAATACATATTTCTTTTCAGAGGGCTAACTTTGCCTTCCAAAGTTTACAAAAAATGTAACTTCTTCCCAAAATATATATCGAACACATCCTCAAATGGTTTTCTGAACCTTAAATCCTAACTCTTTTATTCTGCAAATTGGAAAAATGCTCAAGTATTAAATCTTCTGTTCTAGATCATTTCTAATGGTAAAATATTTAGAATTTACTTTTATTAAAGTTTTAGAGAATTGAAGTATCATTCTGTCGTGAAACAGAAATATGATTCAGCACTGGTCAACTTATTCCTCCACATTCCCGGTAAGACTGAGAATGTGCCAGACAAAGATCGATTTAGATAATTTGAGACAGGTGCAATAGTATATGTGCAATAGATCTGTTCCATACAGAAAATAAGGTGGATAAGATGGGCCAGGATAGCCAGAATCAACTAAGAAGACAGATTTGGAGCTGATACGGTTTGAACAGGTGCAGGATATCTACACATATAAAAAATGCCCATCTATTGAATGGAACACGTCCAGTTGGAAGCAGTACCAATTTGTAACAGATGAAGAAAATTCACCAAACACCTGTTAGGGTTTCAGAAGAGAAAATGTATCGCTGCTGTTAACTAACTAGGTGGTCAAATGATTATGAAAAACTGTTATGAGATGACTGAAATTTGATTTTAATTTTAATGTCATATATCACCACATTGAACATGTTTTCCTGAAGATGTGGGTGATACTAAATCGTCATCAGCAAAACAACTTCACCGTGGGAGATACTGTAGGGTTGAGCTAAACATAAATTGGAACTTCAAATTTATTGGCAAAATCCATTAATCATTTCACCAAATATAACTGAATTGGCCAATTTAACTAAATGTTCATAATAGCCATTCAATTCAATGATAGACTTGATTTATTGAGTTATGTACTCATTTGCAGAGGGATGAAAACTGGTTATATATTTTCATTTAAAATCAGATATGGTGCTTGTTTCTAGTCAATAATAATAATAAAAAACAGACACAGAAGTTTGAGGTTACAATGAGCCAGATTATTTTTAACATTAGATCAAAAGCATAGTTACACTTGGAGGTGCTATGGCATATTGCCAAATATAGAAATCAATATTTAATTTGAAGATAAAAATAAATGTTTTACATTCAATCTACATAGTGCATCAGTATTATGTGCATGGATCTGCAAAAGAAAAATATAATGTGTACCAATAGAGAACTCTTAAGAATGCCTGTAATTAACCTGAAAGTAGGAGAATCAATTTTCTTCCCCCCAAAAATCTATAGAAAATATATATGCATATGTACTTGAAATGGAATTAAATTCATTTCCAAAGCATTTAATATAAATTTAGCAAAAATTTTAAAGATGTTATAATAACAATGCACACAATGTAGAGTCTTTATTCTGAAATTAAAATTTAGACCACAGGGCCACTGCATAATCCCTTAAAGAGGGTGTGACTGCTGCTCTATCAAGCTGTAAATGATAAATGACCCTCAGGCTTTGAAATCTAATGGAGTTTGCCCTCAGGTTTCCAGAACTATTTGGGTCCAGTGACCCCTGTGTTCCTTCCAATTTCTCCCTATGGAAATGGGACCATTTATCCTATAATTGTGCCTCCTTTGTATATTGACAGTAGATAACTTGCTGTAAGTTCACAGGTCTGTAGCCAGAGGATAATCTTGCCTTCAGACAGTCCATTTCTGTAACTGATTTTGATAAGATTCTTTATGGTTTCTGAGATTGTATTGTTATTGAAATGGTTTAAGATTTTTGTGATATTGTGATAGAATGAATGTATTTTGTATTTGGAAATAACATCTCTCTTGGGATTCCAGAGGGTGGAATGTGCTGGTTTGAAACTGATACGTACCTCCAGAAAAACTGTTCTTTATCTTAATCCAATCCTGTGGGACAGACTATTGCTGGGTAGGATCTTTTTTATTGCTTCCATGGAGATGTGACCCACCCAACTGTGGGTGGCACCTTTTGATTAGGTGATTTCCATGGAGATGTGCTTCTGCCCACTCAATGTGGGTCTTAGTCCACTTACTGGAAACCTGTAAGAGGGAATCATTTTGGAAAAAGCTCAGAGCCGTCACAGAGACCTTTGGAAATGGAGAAAGAAAACACTTCTGATTTGAAATCAGAAGCCAGGGGAGAAAGCTAGTAGAGGTCGCCATGTGTCTTCCCATGTGACAGAGAGACCACAGATGTTATCAGCTTTTTCTTCAGAGTCAAGATATCTTCAAACTTTTAGCTTAATAAATACCTTTATAAAAGCCAACCCATTTTTGGTATATTGCATTCCTGCAGCTTTAGTAAATTAAAACATTAATCATTTTGTAAATTTTTAAAAGTGAAGATCAGAAAGCTTATATAGAGAAAGTAATAGAAATTTAGCATAGGACCATCTCATTACAGTCCACCACTCTTAGAAGGTTCAAAATAAAATACAAATAAAACCACAAACATAATTACAAATGAGTTAAGAAATATAATACAAGCATAATAAGCTGCTAGTATTTCTAGTGTCATAGATTTTTGCAGTTCCATGTAAATGATCTATTTTTGATAAACTGGAAAAGCCATATTTCTTAAGGAATGAAGGAAATCTTCTGTTATAAATAGTCTGAAAACTTTTTGTGATTTGTGCCCTCCCTTAACTTTTTAAATACCCTGCATTTCTGTATTTTTTGAGTGCCTGCCACCAAACGGTTTTCTCAAGTTACATTTCTCTAAACCGCTTAGCCACTTAGCCTGTTATATTTATTACCTTAATTAATTTTAAATGCTAATTTTACATTTGGACGTGAATCCCTAGGACTTCAATAATATTATTTGGGCAAAGGTTGTGACCAAATTACATATGAGATGGTCACGGTGTCCAAAACCTGGCTGATTTTTTGAAATAAATTCAGCACAACAGCTGTAAATGGTGCTCTCACTTTAACCAATCCATCCTCAAGAGTCTTTCCTGATTTTTGAGGTCCTATTTATTTTGAATAAGCACCCTTCACTTAGCCATGGATTTAAGCAAGTGGTTCCCTTTATGTATCATTATTTAATGATAAACAGTGTATTAATGCAATGGTACTTTTGCTATTTTATATTTTAGTATGGAAACTAAAATTCTGCAAATAGACATCAACTGGGTCTCAAGAAATTTCTAATGAAAGACAAACGTGTAAAATGTTCATACTTTGTGCAAAGTAGCAGGAGGGAAAGACGTGTTTACATATCAATGAACTCACTCAACCAAAAAATATAATATTGATTTTATTTTTTTATCTTTTATTCTTAAAATTGCTATAAAAATATTATGTCTAGATAGCCGAAGCTGTCAGGAAATGTATGAATTTTACAATGCTTTTAAAGTTAGGGTATTATAACATTCTTTGTATATGGAATGATAATTTTTTTTAAATGACACTGTTTTGGCATCTACTTTTATCATGTCTTTATGTTCTGACTTATACCTCTTCCAGAGTTGCCAAATTTTTCCTTTTGTCATCTGTAATGAAATTGCCATCCTCTTGGCAGGTTTTCTGGTTTTAACCAAGTAGTATTTGCTGCATGCACTGTTTGAAAATAAGTCTTCTTTTTCTCCTTAATGTTATCATTCCCAAAAACCTTTACCCACAGTTTAATCATAAGAAAATATTAGGTGAAACTTAATTGAGAGATGTCCTACAAAACACTTGGCCAGTCTCTTTGAAAGTGTCAAGTTCATGAAAAACAAAACAAAACAAAACAAGGAAAAACCATGAAATTATCACAGAATGAAGAATCTAAGGAGATATGGTGACCAATGTGATGTTGTATCCTGCTTTAAATTCTAGAACCAAAAAAGGACATAAGTGGAAAAGTGTGGAGAGCCGCCTCCCGGGTTGGGCCTAGTGGTCGCGCTGCAGCCTGCTCTAGAGTTCCCCCCGCCCATCGAGTGAGTCAAGATGGCGCCCGCATCCTGTTTCCGCGTATGACGTACGCGCCCACCAACCCTATCCTCCAATCACCTCTGTATACGTGGCACTAACCTATTGGGTTTGGGCACAGTATATAAGAGGTTACCCGGACAGGGTGGGTGGAGACGACCCACAGGGAGCCGTACCTGACGGCCGCACAGAGGTTGTCTCCCCGCGGGGTGCTTAGGCCCGCGTGGAACCTGTAACAGAGAATGCAAGCTTAACTCCAGTAAAGGTCTGTGCTCACAACCGTTGCGTGCCTCGAACCCGTGTTTATCACTCGAGTCGGTTTGCCTGCGCCTGTCTCTTTCTCCCCTCCTGTTCCCTTCGCCGGCCGGGGATCAGAAGCCGAACGAGACGGCTGCGGACAGAAAAGCCATCAACATCATTGGTTTCACTATAGTATCTCATTAATGTTGATTTTTAGATTTGATAAAGGCACCGTGGTCATGAGTAGGGGAAGCTGATTAAAGTATATATAGGAGTTCTTCACTACATTTGCAACTTTCCTGGAAATCTAAAATAATTTCCAACTAAAAAAATGTATTATTAATGTGAAAAATTTCAAACTACTTGGAAAGATCAAACCTTTTGTTTGTTTGTTTGTTTGTTTGTTTTTCCCTAGGAAGGCACTGGGAATTGAACCTGGGTCTCCAGCATGGCAGGTGAGAACTCTGCCTGCTGAGCCACCACAGCCCACTCAGAAAGACCAAACTTAAATAAAAGACTGGGAACTCTAAGAAAGTCTTACAAATTTTCGTAGGAATTTAAGCAATGTCTAACTGTGTGCAGTAAGGGGTGGAGAATGGGGGAGGGAGTATAGAAGACAGACATTTTTCTGACCTATGGCTTCAACCGTGCCAAAAAAGCTGCCTTGAGTTTCCTTGGCCAAATTTTACCTTTTTTTTTCCCTCCTAAAAATGAGTTGTCAGTTTTCAATTAGTTTAATAAGTGCTTATCAGCAACTATTTTTTTTTGGCCAGGAATTATGTTTAGCATGAGTAAAATAATGGTGAATAAAATAGTCAAATTCCTTATCCTTATTAAACTTAGACTCTAATGGAGGGGGAGACAAAAAAAAAGTCAACAGAGAAATTAACAAGAAAATTATAGATTTATATAAATGCAAGAAAGAAAATTAACAGAGTTTCCAAAGGCAATGTGAGAGAAACTAATGGGCCTTGCATCTATAGACTCAGCAGTCTTTGAGGTTAGATAAAACCTGTGCCTATATAAAAATAATAGAGAGATTTGTCATTTGTATGAGCTCAAAGAACAGAGAGAGTGTTTTCCCCTGATAACATATCCTAAGCATAATGAACATTACATTTGTTTGGAGTTTAATAGATCCATAGGAATTGAGTAAGCTATAGAAGCAAGAGGAATTCTGAGTCAGAATAAGGTTTGACTGGAATATAGAGAAGGCGAAGAGGAGAAGTGGAAAATATTTTGTGTCTTCTGCAATCCCTTCTGAAAGTTTTATACAGTAGTTTGTCAACAAATCTTGAGTAAATAAGTGAAATAATATAGAACTGTAAATTCAGGATATATGGAAATCTTCAAAAGCTAAACTAAGGAAATGGATTTTCTTTAATGTATCAACATCAGGATAATAGCAACTTTTTTTCTTTTTTTTTGTTTTTGCATGGGCAGGCACCTAGGATGATGGCAATTTTAAGTAATAGTTTCAAAAGATCAAGGTGGGAGTGTGGTTTTAAAATAACAGAGACAGAAACTCAAATTAGAATATAACAATAACAACAAGAACAGCTAACATTTATTATTCGGAACTTGCTATACTTGAGGCACTATTTCAAGTGCTTTATAAATATTAACCTTCCCGTGAGGTAGGTACTATTGTTGTCCTACTTTTAAAATGAGAAAATAAAGACCCATGCTGGTTAAGCAATTTTCCCAATATCAAAATCTATTGAGTGGTAGAGGAGAGGTTCACACTCAACCAGCTGAGAGTTTGCATTTATCATTATAGGGAAAATATTTGAACCAGGGTTGTGACAATGGGAATGAAAGAATGAACTGATAAAAATCAGTTTCTCTATGTAATCAATAGAATGTGACCATTTCTTGAAAGCAAAGTTAAAGAAGGGACCAATTCTGAAGCTCCAGGGAGAAAAAAAGGCTATACAAACATCAGGACAAAATGATGGGACTGTCTTTGTGAGGATAAGAGACAGGTCATCCTAGCAGTGGCTAAACCAGTAGGCCGAATTTTATTACTAACCTGTACCTTAGATCTTCCAGAATTCAGGAAATGAGCCACAATTTAATATGCGCAAACACTAGTGTGCAGCTTTGTAACCTTCTTTCCCATATGTAGGGATAAAAAAGCGAAAAATGCCTTTCGAGGCTATGGTTTTATTTTTGTAGTAACAAGCAATTTAGTTTTCTTTCAAAATATAAAATCTTCATGAGCTATGAGGAAGAAATATTAAAGTCCTTGGGTTGCCTTCATTTCCTAAAGGATTTATTCAGTTTCTTAAAATATTCTGATTCCATATTCCTCACGTGAGCAGTAAATTAATAAGAAGGATGGATAAAGCCAGTCCCTCAAACTTTATATACAGCCTTCCGACTCCATCACTCCATCATTGATAATGTTCATCTTCAAAATCCCTTACCTTAGTTCAAAATCATCCTAACAGCTGGCTGAGGAAACATACTTGACAGTTTGAAAGGGAAACAGGTGCTCGATCACCGTATTAATTGGAAACATTTTCACTTCTCAGGACAGATACCTTTATTGTATTTAAAAGTATTCCAGACTTTAAAAGACATCTTTTAAAACCTTGTAAAGGATAAAAAAAGAAGCAATAATTGCTGATTAATATGAAAACATATGAGAACTACATTTAAAATCTGTTTTTAAAAACTAATTTTTTGTAACTTGTCATCTCCTGTTCAATTTAAGGAGACTATGTCTGCAAAAATATACAAGGATGTATTAAAAATTAATTCAATTTTCAATAAGTACCCATTGCAGGCCTTTTAAAGTAGGTGTTCTAGTGAGGCTTTAAATCTGTTATTTCATTTTCATCTAAGATTCCTGTATATTTGAATTGTTTTTGAAGTCATTAGTTATAAATATTTTATTCTTTTTCAGTTTTATTCGTACAGATTGTAGTTTTTGTCTTTTCTCTGCCCCAAATTCTTTGCTTTGTTATGTAAAAGATATCAGAAAATAAGCATGTCTATTCTATATGTGTCCTATAAATAGATCAAGGGATGAAACTGGTTATGATATAAATATCCACTAGCAACTTGCTAAAAGAAACTGTAGAGAAAGTCCAGACTTCTTGTTGTGAGAAATTTTATTGAACATAAAATATGCCCGTATTTTAGTACCTAAGTATAGTCAAAGATATCGTTGCTTATCTTACAATGAGATGTACCTTCTTTCATTCCCTTCAGTATACTTTGCAGTTGTTTAGTGATGCCATTTAACAGTGCAGGTCCTGTTACTCCTATAAAAATTTGTCTCACAAGTGCTCACGCATACTGACTTCCCCTGTCTCCAACTATTCCTGATTCAGTCACATCATGTAAAGCAATGTTATAAATTAACTTTTTTAATTCTTGCAAAACCATAGAAATAAGTATCTCATTCCCTTTGTAAAGCAAAGAAAAAATTGTGGCATGACAAGGAATCGCGCCTAGCATTTGACCTACATTTTCTTTAATGTGAGCACATATTCTTTTTACTCCATATCGTGGAGTCTGTCTACCTGTGGTTATTGCCTTTGATGTAATATGGTAATATGATTCTGGGCAAGGATTTTCTACTATATTTATGACGTCCTCATGTCCTCTCCACTGTCAGAGGCTGTGAAGTTGGATTCATATTGCTTCTACTAGCTTTTTCTTTCTTTCTTTTTTTGGCAAGGGCAGGGTCCAGGAATCGAGTCGGGATCTCTGTCCTGGCAGGCAAGAATTCTGCTGCTGAGCCCCCATTGCACCACCTGCTCTACTAGCTTTATACTGCCCAAAGTCTCAGTCTAAAGACCAATGGATAGTCCTATTACTATTCTGAAATTCTGCAGCAGGTTTAGATCATTCTCGGCTTTACGAATGTGGCTTTGATTTTGTCGTTGGCATTCCACTAAGATACAGTTCGCTCTGAAAACAATTTTTCCAAGTTTAATGGGGTCCTCCTTCCCCTGCCCCCCGCCCCCGCATGGGCAGGCACCGGGATATGAACCCGGGTCTTCGGCATGGCAGGTGAGAACTCTGTCTGCTGAGCCATCGTGGCCCACCCTGGGGGCCTCTTTAATCTGGACCTCATATAGCTTTGATCGGCTTAACGTAAGCCCTTTTTGCTATTGAGACTACAACTTCAACTGAAATAAAAAAAAAAAAAAACATGGATCAATGAAATAGTCATTCTATCATGATTCCAGTCCTCCAATATTTCAAGTTTTTGTCATAGGTAAATATTTTTTCACCCATTCTTATATCATTTAATCTACAGGACCAATAGCAAAACATCGGCAAAAACTTTCGTTGTTTTCAGAAGTAAAAGAATCTTCCCTCTCAGTCTTCTGAAATCAGTCTCAAATGT
This sequence comes from Tamandua tetradactyla, assembly GCF_023851605.1. Taxonomy (NCBI): domain Eukaryota; kingdom Metazoa; phylum Chordata; class Mammalia; order Pilosa; family Myrmecophagidae; genus Tamandua; species Tamandua tetradactyla. The sequence continues at coordinate 61,511,429 of NC_135331.1, read as the reverse complement.
TGATCTAAAGAGTTAAATAATTCCTAGAGAGCATTCCCCTATGGTACCTTCTTCAGGGTATCCCTTTCTAGAACTCGGCAATTCAATAACCAAAATGTCCCTACTCAACCAAAATTACTGGATCATAAATCAAAATCTGTCACATTTAAGAAGATAGAGAGATGATAGATGAAATAGATGAGATAGAAGATATACATAGATAGATGATTGAGAAATTTGACTTCTCTGAAAATGAGTTGAAATTTCAAAGCATGGGGATCTATTACAGAATTGTGATGACTGCCATCCATTCTTGCTTTCAGTTTAAGGTACAACTGAGTGAAAAGAAACAGAACATATCAGAAATCTTACTAAAAAAGATGCAAATGGAAAAGTGAGGAGAAAACCTCATAAAAATCAGAATACTCATCTGAATTAGTTAAGATTTTAGAATAATATATACACCATTCTCTTTGTATTGCCAAGCAGTGGAAATTAAAATCTCTTCTTGGGTACAGCAGATTTTCTGAAAAGCTTCTGAAAATAGAGTATTGATAAAATAGTTATTGTCATGAACCATTATCAAAAAAATGGTGTCTGAAATATTCTCCAATATGTGCATGATATTTCAGGCAATGATCTGATATTTGGCAGAGTCACCCACATTGACAACATTTTAATTATTTTAACCAATCAAGTAAAGCAAAATTCATACATATATTTTAATAATAAGATTCATAAATGCACCCAAAGGGAGATTTACTGTAGGAAGTGCCAAAACTTCTTACTCGAAGCAAATAAAAGTAAATTCTGCAAGAAAATAAAAGTTAGAAAACGGGGATTTCAATCTCATCTCTGACTCTTTTTCCCTTTCTACCAGCGCTTTCTATATATGTGGTATTAAAAAAAAGAAATGGAAGCTAAAAGTAGAATATTGTAAGAGCATTTCCACATTTTTCAGCGTTTATAGAAAAAGTAAAAAAAAAAAAGTAAAAACTGCCTTCAATCATGTTTCTCTGATGTAAACATCATCATAATTTTAGTGAATATCTGTTCAATAATTCCATTATGTTTATAATAACCCCCTGTTCCCATTTATTGTCCCATCTATTACATCTTCTACAATATTTCTACATTGGACACCATCAATAACATGAAGTCTTTATATTTTCCTTCTTCTAGTACTCACCTGCCTCCAATCAGGATAAGTGAGTCCTGCAAAAATTAAACATAGTGATACCTCTAATTATACTTTTATTATAACTCTCTCACCTACACACACGTTCTGCCCTGAGAAATATTGGGTATTTTCTTGTTTTAGGAAATGAACTAATATGTAGAATTATCCATATCTTTTCCTTCTCACCTATCAGTACATTGTAGAAATTCTTACTCTTTAACTGGAATTAGTTTTCCAAGGAATAGCTGCATAATATTTCATGATCTTGAAATATTTATTCAATTCTTCTTCTATTACTTCCACATTGAGGGACTTTCATTTTCTTTCTAATTATATTTTTTATTTTGTTAGGACTTTGCTACAAAAATAATACTTCAGAAGACATTCTGATGAACAAATTGCTGAGCACAGAGCTTTCCAATATGTTGTTCTTTTGTTTTTCTCAGACAATGAGTGCATGTTTAATGCAATAGTTTCAAAATATTCTTTTATTTTTACATATAGAGTCAAGAATTGGGATTTCTGAATTAATGGGTGCATTTTTAATGTGATTGCTTTTTTAAAATATGCTTTTATTTCTGTTGTATAGTGTTCCCAGAGTGGGATTGCTGAGTAGGTATATACATTTTTAATGCAACAATTTCCAAATAGTGTTCTATGAAAACCTTGAGTTCGGACAGGGATATTTGTTTTTATAGTTGTTATTATTTTTGTTTATTAAGAGATTGAGAGAATGTCTACTGGTTAGTACATATGGGCCCACTTCCTTGCTTCAACTAAAGCAGTTCTGCTTTTAAACATTTTATATATTGCTATGGCAAATGTTGTTAGCTATTCACCAGAATCCATTTCTCTTTTTTATTGGAGACATAATAAAGTTACATTTTCTAGCTTTCCTTCCTGTTAAATATCACCTTATGATAAAGTTCTAGACAATAAGAAGAGATGAGAACAAATGAGATGAGCCTCTTCCAAGCCTGGCCTATAGAAACTTCCCATGCATGGAAGAAATGTCTGACATGGGTGATTTATCCAACTTTTCCTGACCCAGTAGCAACTACCCTGGTGAACTTGAAAGTGATGTGTTGAAGACATGAGGACGACACTATAAGTCTAAGTGATTGTGGGGAGAATGATTCCCTGCTGATCAAGAACACTCACTTTGGGAGATTATTTTGCAAGGAAAGGAACACATAATTTTTGAACTGCTGTATATTTTGATGTTTATTTGCTCCATAGCTAATATTAACTTAACTAGTAATATTTGCATTCTGTGTGTATTATTCAGGGTTTTCTAGCAAAACAGAAACAAGAACCAATATCATATGGTTCACAGGGCTGTAGGGATTGGCAAGTCCAAATTCTATAGGGTAGACCACAAGTTGGGAACTCCAAGTGTTCAATGAATTCCTCAGGAGAAACTGGCTGGTTGAAGAAGAGATAGAAATTCTTCTTTTTGACTGATGAAATTATCAGTTCTTCCCTTTAGGCCTTCAACTGACTGGATGAGACTTTTCTCATGCTGAAGACAATATCCTTTGTCTGTTTTAGATGTTATCAGCCATAGATGCAATGAACTGACCAATGATTTAAATGCACAAAATATCCTCACATTAAAATCAGAACAGTGTTTGCTTACCAATCAACTGATAGACAAATGAATTTGACCTTCAGCAGAATAAAAGTTTTCAGAATTCAGGCACCTGTCTTTTAATATCTTCTTCAGTGTTTAATTTAATGTCTAAAAGATCGAATTATGTTCTGTTTTCTGGCATAGGTGACTAAGGTGATGATTGTGGAAATCAGCTAAAGCAAGATCTAGGTGAAAAGTGCAGTATGAATATAGAGGCTAGTAGAACAAGAACATAACAATAAACCATACATAGATTTCAATTATTTCAATCTCTATTTGGGGATCTTATAAAATACATCAATGCCATCTTTATCTTTTAATAAACGGTGTTTTGGAGGCAGATAATTATCAAAGAGTCTTTATTAAAATAAAATATAATCCAGATTGAATGTGACTGTTGATAATCCTTTGTGATAACCTTAAAAGCCACAAGAGTAATAGAATCTACCAAAGACCAGAAGGAGGGCCTTATCTCTCCTTATGAAATGGAAAGAGATTACATTCTTCTTCCTTCCTGTTTTATTTTCTTTCTGTTATTTTTCATATTATAAAGTAAAACTAGATTTGTCTTTCGAGATTCGTTCAAAGGGAAATGTGATGCCTCTTTCTTTGGTCATTCCTATCTCCTAAAAATTCAGTCAAAAAAGCCATTAAATGGATTCAAGGTAAGAGTGGGGCTCAAACCCCATAGAAAGAAGAGAGACAATAGGCAGCTGTAGATGTTAGGATATTAGTTACATACAGGGTGTTGAGTGAGTAAGTAAATATATTGAGGATGTTGCTAACTGTCTCAGAGTTAGAAAGTGAAGTTAAAGATATAAAAAGGAGGAAGGTAGAATGAGCCCTGTAGTGCTCAGTCGGATAAAGATAGATAATTACCTAGCTAGCTAGTTAGAGATAAAATGTTATAGATGTACAAGTGTATGTATATATGTGTCATACATATGCATATGCGTATATATTTGTCCACATATGTGTAGCATCACATTTTTGTGCACATTCTTTCCACTGAAAAGGTCACAGAGTAGCAAGTAGCAATAAACAATATAAACCCTGAGCTACTTGCTTGCAAATTAATTATCTACTACCGGGAACCAAGACTTTTTGAACAAATGCCTATTTGAAGGACTGAAGAGGAAAAGTATAGCACGAACCTGTAATATCCTACCACAAAGTGAAGAATCACATAAGCAATAATACAAATACATAAATCATCTGGAAAGGATTAAGTTCAAAATAAGAATATTGCACTTGACATTTTCCTCAGGATGACAGTTTTTGGTCTACATTTGTCGGCATGACTTTTAAAAATAGTCTATATTATTACCTAATGTTTAGGTATGTTAAAAATAGTATGCAAAATGTATTTGTTGAAAATTATGAATTCTTTACTGTTAGGGAATTTTGAGCTTATAATTATATTATAGTATTAAATTAGATCACTATGTAATTGATTAGTATCATTTAAGAAAATTTGTTAATAGTTTAAGAATAGACAAAGGAACCAATAGAATAGTAGAAAGAGTCCAGAATATACCCACATATATATGATTACTTGATTTATGACAAAGGCAACAATGTAACAGGGAGTGAAAATTTTCAATACATTTTATTGACCTCTTACTTCTCATGAAACATACAAAAATTTTCAGATGGATTGAAAATCTAAATGAAAAGTAAAATAATAAAACTTTTAGTGGAAAAAATAGGAGATCATCTTTGTGACATTGGAGTAGGCAAAGACTATGAAATTTTGGACAATAACAGAAAAATGAAACTGAAATAAACTTTTTTAAAACTATGAGCTTGCATTTAACAAAAGATACTATTACAAGTATGAAAAAGTGATCTACAAAGTGGAAGAAAATGTTAACAATGCATACAACTCTCAAACGATTCACTGAAATGTATAAACAATCAATAAAACAAACATAATCCAATAGAGAAAGTAACATACTTAAATTGATGCTTCATGAAAAAAATCCAAATGAGCAAAAAGCATATGAGAATTATGAAGTTTCATTAGTCATCAGAGAAATGTAAATTAAAGCCACCTTGTGATAACATTACATGCACTTAAAAACAATGAAAAAGGAAGAAAACAGCAAGCGGAACAACCAGCATTTCAGTCCTAACTATATACTCAGTAGAAATGCTTGTGTCTACTCACCAAAAGACATATATAAAATATTCAAAGCACCACAATTTTCAATAACTTCGAACTGTCATATAATCATATACTGTCAATAAGAAAATGGATAAACAAATAATGGTATATTGATATGGTGCAATATTATGCAGCAATGAGTACAAATGATATATAACTACATGAGATAACAGAGATGATTCTCATAAACTCAATATTAACCAAAAAAAAAAAGCCAAACCAAAAAGAGTACATGACATTATCCCATTTATATAAAATAAAAACAGCCCAATCTAAACTGGATTAGGAATCAAGAGGTTATCTTCAATTGGAGATGGCTTATTGACTGAAAATTATGCATGGTCCCTCTTTTCAGATGTAACTAATGCTTAATTTGAATACTATTTACACAGATGGCTTCCTTTTGGGAACTGTATTGGACTGTATTTATGTATGTCCACTTTTTTGTAAGTACATGTATCTTAATAAAGTTTTTTTAAAATGGAGATTACTGAATGAGAGTTTTTTTATCATAACTAAAGGAGAGCTATTATAAAGAACACAAAAATGCAACAAAGCCTACAAATTTGACTTAAAAGTCTATATGTAATTATTTCATTAACGTTTGGTTTGACAAGCACATTTGAACAGGAATCTTTGAATCTCTGCAACTTTATTAGATGTTTCTTTTCTGCAATTATCACAAGTAATAGTCTCTTCTGAATAGAGAAACTTTTCATAGTAATTCTTATAACACTGTAGGTGATTTTTTTTTACATTGGCCATTATGATTTATTTATTTTAGAAACTGTATTCTATGAGTCATTATAACTCAGTAAGCTTATAAGATAATAATACATATATACAAGCCAATTGTATTTTTATATAGTAACATAACAATCAATAATAAAACTTAAGAATATATATTTAAGATAGTGTATTAGTTAGGGTTCTCTAGAGAAACAGAATCAACAGGAAACACTTGCAAATATAAAATTTATGAAAGTGTCACACGTGACCGTAGGAACGCAGAGTCCAAAATCCACAGGGCAGGCTGTGAAGCCGATGACTCAGATGGCCTGGATGAACTCCACAGGAGAGGCTCACCAGCCAAAGCAGGAATGGAACCTGTCTCCCCTGAGTCCTCTTTAAAAGACTTCCCATGATTGCATTTAGCATCACTAATTGCAGAAGACACTCCCCTTTGGCTGATTACAAATGGAATCAGCTGTGGATGTAGCTGACGTGATCATGACCTAATCCTATGAAATGTCCTCATTGCAACAGACAGGCCAGCACTTGCCAAATCAGATGAACAGGTACCACAACTTGGCCAAGTTGACACCTGTCCCTAACCATGACAGATAGATTCAAAAAGAATGAAACCCTTCAAAAAAAAAAAAAGAGCAAAATATATACTATGAAAGCAAAGATAGTCATTGAAAGAAATTAAAGGAGAATTACATAAATAGAAAGATATTCCTTTTTTAATGAATAGGAAGAATTACGATAGTTAAGACAACGATAATCCAAAACTTAACCTGCAGATTCACTGTACTCATTACCAAACTTCCGTCTGGCTTCTTTGCAGACATTGACAATTCTGAACATTCATACAGAAATGGAAGGGATCAAAAGTATATATATCCTGAAAAAGACGTACAAAGTTGGAGAATTCTCACTTCTTAAATTTACTAAAAAATTGCTGGAATTAAGATAATGTGGTATTGACAATTAGTTCTCTGGATGCCAAAGTAAATATGTGCAGTGAGTTGGCTTGAACAATGGGGATGTATTTGGAGATATCCAAAACTGAGGCATTATCAAGGCAATGTTTTCTCCCAGAAAACCAGTTTTCTGGGAATGGCTGTTCATGACTCTTGGTCTTTGGCTTTCCTGTCACGTGGAAACACACATGGAAACCTCTGTTACTTTTCCTTCTTCATCTGGATTACATTAACTTCCAGCTTCTGGCTGCTCCTTGTATGTGACTTATATAAGGCTTTCAGTAGTAGGATTCTTGAGTTAGTTGGGACACATGTTAACTGAAGTAAACTCATCAAAATGTCCAATTTACAAGAGTTCACTCTCATGAGAATGTATTAAGAACATGTTTTTTTTCCCCCTGAGGTACATAGCTCCAAATCATCACAACCAAGAAGAGCCAAAACATCTTGAAAATGATGTAAAAAATTGGAGATACACTTCAATTTCAAAACTTACTACAAAATTATAGGAATTAAGACAAAGTGTTAACGAGATAAGGATAGACACATCAATGGAATGGAATTGCCAGTTGAGAAACAAAATCTCACTGGATTTTTTATAAGGGTGCCAAAACAATTCAATGGAAAATAAATGGTCTTTTCAATAGATGTGCCTGGAAGAACTGAATATCCACATTCGAAAGGATAAGCATGGATTCCTACCCCATACCACATGTGCAAATTAAATTAAAATGGATCAGAGACCTATGTATGTGTCAATATTGTAAAATCTCAGTGGATAATATAGTGTTAAATCTTCATGACCTTGTGTTAGGAAATAATTTCTTAGATCTGAAACCAAAAACTCAAATGATAAAGAAAAAATGTAAATTGTATTCCATCAAAATTAAAAACGTTTGCCTTCAAAGGGCACATATCAATGGGCACCACTGATAAACTGAAAAATCAATCCACTGAATGGAAGTAAATATCTGTAAATCATATTTCTGATAAGCAATTTCAATGAGAGAATGTTTAAAGAATTCTCACAACCCAATATAAAAGAACAAGTAATAGGTAAAGTGTATGAAACAGCATTTTTCCAGAGAAAATATATGTGATCAATAAGCACATTAAAAGGATTCATAATCATCAGTCATTAAGGAAATACAAATGAAATCTGCAATGAGATACAATTTCATTCCCCACTGGAATGAAAGTAATAAAAAAAGACATCTAATAACAAATGTTGGTGAGGTTAGTCAAGAAACTGAACCCCTCATACCCAGCTTGAAGTAAGGTAAAATGGTGAAGCCATCTGAAAATCAGTTTAGTACTACTTCAAAAGATTAAACTTTTAGTTACCATGACCCAGCAATATCAATCCTATTTTATATCCAGGAGAAATGAAAACATATATCAGCATAAAAATTTGCATATGAATATTCGTGGCGAGAATTGTCCAGAATTGCCAAAGCTTTAAATACCCCAGATATCCATCAACTGATGAACAGATACAGAAAATGTTGTATAATCATATATGGGAATATTAAGCAGCTGTTAAGATGAAGGGAATTCTAGTACATGCTAATGAAAATGAAAATGGAATGAAAAACTAACAAAAATCACAAAAAACACAAAAATCAATAAAACAAAAAAAATCACCTCAATAATTCCATAAGAAAAACAGGGAGTAGTGGCAGAAAGTAGTTCAGCAACAACACAACAAAAAAGCATTACAAATGAATCAAAGACATTAGTCATAAAAGTTGAACCAATTATTCAAATTTTAAAATATTTTTGAGATATTTCATATATAGTCAAATCCTAAACTGTATTACAAATTTAAAATCATAATTAAAACAGTGATAAAGATCAGTGGGCAAATCATTCAAATTCAGAACTTTTGCAAAGGAAGAACAGAATACATAAGAATTGTACATGACAGAAATTAAGAATAATAAGAAAAATTAAAGCAACCAAAAAAATAATATAGGGCCATGAATGACAGCATCTTTTTCTTTGGATGCATGCACAACATTTCCAGAACACTTGAAAAACTGATCAAAACAATACAGAAAGATCTGGAGAGGATAGACAAAAACAGTAGCTCACCAGCATGAAAGTACATCAAAATAATATGAGGATTTCAGGAATTTCTTTTTTCAGTAATTGTTAAAGTTTCACAATAATAAAACATTCACAGAAAAAAAAGAATTATCCAGACTGATTTACCCATAATGGAAAACAAAATATTTAGCAACTTGAAATACAAAGTATTGAATTAGCATTTATAAATTCCCCCACAGAGAAAGAAAGAAACTAAAATTGCTTCACACTGTGCTTTTTTGGGAGGTAGTGTGGGGCAGGGGAAGCACACGGTCAAAGAATCAAACCTGGGTCTCCCGCATGGAAGGGGCGCATTCTACCACTGAATCGCCCATGCACTCTCTTTCACATTGCATTTTTTTTTGTTTGGTTTACCTGGTTTTATTTTACTTTTTTTTATTGTATAGTATAGCATACACACAAAGCAAAGAAATAAAAAATAATAATTTTCAAAGCACTTTTCAACAAGTGGTTACAGGACAGATCCCAGAGTTTGTCATGGGCTACCAAATAATCATTTCATATGTTCTTTTCTAGCTCCTCCAGAATATAAGAAGCTAGAGGGCTATTTTAGCTTGCTAGTTGCCAGAATGAAATATACCAGGAACAGAATGGCTTTTTAAAAGGGGAATTTAATAAATTGCTAGTTTACAATTCTAAGGCTGAGAAAATGTCCCAATTAAAACAAGTCTATAGACATGTTCAGTCTAAGGCAGGGAAAGATACCTTGGTTCAAGAAGGCCGATGAAGTTCAGGGTTTCTCTTTCAAGTGGAAGGGCACATGGTAAACACAGTCAGGGCTTCTCTCTCAGCTGGAAGGGCACATGGCAAACTTGGTGTCATCTGCTAGCTCCTTCTCCTGGCTTCCTGTTTCATGAAGCTCCCCAGGAGGCATTTTCCTTCTTCATCTCCAAAGGTTGCTGGCTGGCCAATTCTGCTTCTCGTGGCTATGTCGTTCTGCTCTGCTCTCTCTGAATCTCTCATTCTTCAAAATGTTTCCTCTTTTATAGGACTCCAGAAACTAATCAAGACCCACCCAAATGGGTGGAGACACACTTCCAGCTAATCCAGTTTAAGAACCAGTCTTGATTAATTCACATCTCCAGGGAGATGATCTGATTATAGTTTCAGACATGCAATATTGAACAGGGATTAGAAGAAACAGCTGCCTTTACAAAATGGGATCAGGATTAAAACATGGCTTTTCTAGGGCACATACATCATTTCAAACCAGCACAAGGGTTTAAATACTTTTTTATGATCACAATCAATTTTTTTCCTTCTTTATCTTGTGAACAATACCATACATACAAAAAAGCTATAAATTTCAAAGCCCAGCACCACAATTAGTTGTAGAACATACTTTAGAGTTTGACATGGGTTACAATTTCACAATTTTAGGTTTTTACTTTTAGCTGTTCTAAAATACTAGAGACTAAAAGATACCAATTTAATGATTCAGCATTAATATTCATTTATTAAGTCCTATCTTCTATGTATAATTCCACCATCACAATTGATCTTTCCATGCCTCTCTTTGGTACCTCTGTTTGGGCTATGACAATTCTATATTTTTGCTATTGGAAGGCTTTGCCACTAATATGGGATAGGGATATGTAACTATCTGATGTTCTGGAGAGGCTGAGCTAAGTTTCAGGATTTATCTGGACCAGAGGCCCATCTGGTGGTTGTAGGTTTCTGGAAAGTTACTCTAGTGCCTGGAACACTTGTGGAAGCTTATATATTGCCCTAGGTGTTCTTTAGGATTGGGTGAAACGGTCCTGGTTGGAGGTTGGCAGGTTATGACAGGTAGCAAGGTCTACTTGAAGCTTGCATAAGAGCAAATTCCAGAGTAGCCTCTCAACTCTATTTGAACTCTCTCTGCCACTGATACTTTATTAATTACATTTCTTTCCCCCATTTTGGTCAGGATGTAATTGTTGATCCCATGGTGCTATGTCTGCATTCATCCCTGGGAGTCATCTCCCATGTTGCCAGGGAGTCTTTCACCCCGGATGTCATGTCCCACGTAGGGGGGAGGGCAATGATTTCACTTGAGGAATTGAGTTTAGAGAGTGAGGCCACATCTGAGCAACAACAGGGGTCCTGCAGAAGTAACTCTTAGGTATGTCTATAGGTAGTCTAAACTTCTCCGCTACCTTCATAGGCTTCACAAGAGTAAGCCTCAAGATCAAGGGCATGGCCTATTGATTTGGGCATCCTGAAGCTTTGATACAGTATCAGGAGATTCCCTGATGGTAATTGTTCCACAGTCTTTCTCCTCTCCTTCAGGGGACTTTACCAATACTTGTTGATTATTTGCTTAATATACTCTAGGATGTTTCTAGGCATTACATTAATCTATACAGGAATTAAGGGCCTCTTTCTTATTCTGTGCTCACTGTGTTTCAGTTACTCAAATCGGCTATAGATTGAATTAGATTAAGCACTATGGAAAAGTTCAGTTCCAGATCAAATAAAATTTTCTACCATTGGTCTCAAAGAGTATGTGTGATTCTAAAATATAGATACTGCTTATCTTACTCCTACATACTGAATTACATTAACCCCAACCTGTTTGGCTTATTCTTATTTCTAAATATCAGGTTATATATATAACACAGCCTCTCAAAATCCAGTAATAATAATCACCACTCTAGACTTAATGTGTCTACTCTAAAAGCTTACAATCTAGGCCTCTGTTTTCTTGTAAGCATTTTCTAAAGGTGACCATACTATTGTTGTTTTTGTTTCTGGCTTGTTTTGTCTCACCAAATGTCCCACATGTTCATTCACTTCATTGCATGCCTCTTGACGTTGTTCCTTTTTGTAGCAGCACAACCTTCGTTCATAAGTATACGCCATCGTTGGCCAATCAACTTCTCCGTCAGTGCATCCGTCAGCCACCTGCATTTATCAGGACACTGTAGGTGATTTTTGCGTGAATATTTTTATTCCTACAATTATGAAAAACATACTCAATGAATCTTTTTTGAATTGTTTTTTAGATATGGTCTAATATTACAAGAAATACCTCTTTGCTTTTTAGAACTGCAATCATGAGCTATTTATAAATAATATAGTATATAGAATTAGCAAAACGCCATTTAAGTCTTTTGAATTTTTGTCTTACGTCTTTTTTGTTTCTCTCTGCCCAAAGAAAAGTGGTGCTAAGAAGTTACCTTTTTTTTTCTCTTTTGGGAAAACTGCAAAGTGTTTGCCTCATTACTTCAGTTAATTCCTTCTGCTTTAGGAAGGGAAGGAAGACGAAAGAGCTCTTGAGTTTCATGGCTAGGAAAAAAGAAAGTTCTCTGATCCTTGGATGTGTATCCAAGCTTATAAAAGTAATGCTTTTTTCTGGTTTCCTAAGTGGTCAGCTAAACAAACCTTCATACACTTCTCTGGTGACGTTGTGCAATTGAAAGAACTGGAAGCTAAGAATGCTACCCTGAAAATCCTAGGACATCCTGGATTGTGTAACACTGAAAGAATGGAATTGTCTCAAGTCATAGATAATTTTAACCACTGCCTGGAGCTGGTCAGGCAAGGCAGAATGGCACCAGGATTTTGACCGCAAGTAGTGAGACTATGGAAGACTGGTGTACAGCAGCATCACATTGTGAGAGCTGCACAGCAATGGTTGGATGAAAAACTAGGGCTCTCCCTGCTTGTGCGTGGAAGCTGAGTGCATATCTTTCGAAATGCATGGGGTGTTTGGAAATGGATTAAAGATTATTTAAGAAATTGGCTCAGGGAGTGGATGGGATGTCACGAAAAAGAGATATTAGACTTTGTGCTATTTGGGCCATGGTTCCTAGAGATGGTTTTAATTTAACTTGAGGAAGAAAGGGGATTGACCATATTAACATCAAAGTATTCTGGACCATTCCATCTTGCTTACTGATTAGCATATTTTTTGGTAATGAAAAGCAAAATGACAAAAAAGAGAAACACTTTTTTTTTTACTCTGAAAGAAAAATGAAGATTGAAGATTGGCTTGCTAGGAATAAACATAAGGGAACATTTGTGATTGAATTTAACATGTAAAACATGGAATACTTCTGAGAAAAAAATTCAATGTGAAAATATAATGAAGTTATATGACAAAGAGGAGTTAATATTCTTATTTATATTAAGATACCAATTACTGAAACAAGCTTGGATCACCTTTGTTCAAAAAGGATATTGAAAGAATAAGATAAAATAGATCCAATTTGACCTAAAATTATGACAAATACGTATAATGAAGAATGAAAATCTATTATATTAGAACAGATGAGAGCTTGACTTAATTGGCCATAAATTAAAAAACATTAAGCAAAATTGTTCTTATGCAAGAATGCTTATGTAAAAATGTAAGATAAAGCACGTGGTATTTTAGATGAATAAAGGAGTTTTGGCCCATCTTAGTAATGACATACCAAGGTAAATGACTTGAGGCAGTATGGGGTATTTGATGAAAAAACTTCTAATTATGATTAGGTATCTTTAATGAACCTAAATTTTCTTCCTTGTTTAATGATTCCTTTTCTTCATAGTGTCAGAACGGTTGATCTAATCAGTAATAGAAAAAGCATAATTTCATTCTTTAATCATATATCACATATTTCTTATCGGTCAGGCACTCCAGTAAGCCATAGGAATGAACTAAGGTTGTAAGAATGAGAAAAAATAAAAACAAGTTCTACATGCATAAATTGTATGCACACTTTCTCTCTTTACATATATATATATGTACAAAAAATACCATGTTTATTATATATTATAAGGGTCTATAAACTATGGCCCATATGTCAAATCCTTTTTGCCCCTTATTTTTGCATGGTCAATAAGTGATGAATTATTCCTACGTTTTTAAATAGTTGAAAATGGTGAAAGAAGAATAGCATTTTGTAACATAAGAAAACTATATGAAATTAAAAATTCAGTGTTCTTAAATAAAATTTTCTTGAAAAATGACCATACTCATTTGTTTACATATTATCTGTCGCTTTCATCCCACTATAAGGGAGAGTTGAGTGATTTCAAAAGGTCCTGTATAGCCTGAAAAGTCTAAATTATTTACTATCTGTCTCTTTATAGAAAACATTTGTCAGTCCCTAATACAGTGTTATATGGTTTGGAGTTGTAATGTAGAGTTCCCACTCAGTCATGATTTGGCTCAACTGAATCACAAGTCATATGGAAGGTCAAGGAGAATTTAGTCTAGCAGTGGTCCTCAAGGAACGCACAAGACAACCCATTCTGATGTGGAAAGAAAATATTTGCTCTTGTTTACATATGTTTTAAATTTTTTACTTAAAATGTACAAATCCATACAAAACATATCACATCAATAAATATGCATCTGTCTTAAACATATATTTATTCATAAATATGTTAAGTAAATACATGTATACATTTAACCATCAGGGAGACAGTGCAGTAAACAGTAAGTTGGCAGGACTTACAAGATGATAGGCAGATGAAACCAGGTTGTGATATGAAGAAAAATGATATTTTAATTGGCATCATAATTCATATCATATGAATTATATCCTAACATTTTAAAAATGGGGCAGGAAAAGGGGGAAAGAGAAGCATAAGAGGAATATTTTAAAAGCTGATAAATGTTATACATCTACTATATTTTTATAAATTAATTGTTTCACTAATATTCAATTAAAATCTATTGAGTATTACTTTGCAGGTGTGGAAACAAGGTATGTAGATACCTGTTACTTAAGCAGATACCATGAGAACGTTGTCCTACAAACTCAGAAATGGGAGGTCAAATTTCATAGGATTTCCTTTATATTTTGAGGAATGTAAATATACTTTAAGATATGTCAACAATAGTTCTAAAATATTCAAAAGTCACCTTCTCAAACTCTTAGAAAGCCATATAATAATAAAAGCACAGTAACAGTATATAATGGGGTTATGCAACATGGTTTAATTTTTACCTTAATATTAAGTTTTCCATTTTAGTATTTAATATATAACATAAAATAACAGTCTGCTTATTTTACATGGTAGGTAAAACCAAATAACATTGCAGCTAAAATCCAAAATCTTTCATGATTACTTTATGATGTGTCACCTTCTTCACATTTACACTTTGTCATTATGATCTTCTATGCTTCTTAGACATTCAATTTCCTTTTGTCTTACTCTGCTAGCCATATCACCCTCTAAATTAGTAATGTAATTGGATAGAGTAATAACCAAGAACATTTTGTTTTCAGAAATGAAATTGTGTAAATTGTATCTTTGGTTAGTTCTTTTTTAAATTACAAGCTCCATAGTTGAATAGCAAGCCATCAGACATTTATAGCTTGTTGCAGTACTCTCCAAACTTTTTGATGCCATAGTACACTTAAACAATTACAGTATTTTCAAAATACATTGTGATAAATATATGGGTCTGTTTCCAGATTGGGCAAGGGAGCTCCAGTTAACTGAGAAATGAGAACTGAAAACTCTCCAACTTCATGGAGGTCTGAATGGGCTTAAAACTTGGGTGTCTTAAAATAAACTCCCCAAGAGCAAACTCTGAGATAAAAGGTTGTAGGTATACAGTTTATTGGGGAAGTGACGTCAGGGAGGAGGGATGAGGAACTGGGGAATCATACCAGGAAAAGGTAATACATTTGATCATGGGGGTTATGGAACACCTCTCTGGGCTGCTGGGCATCAATTATAAATTGTCCACCCGGGACACAGTAAGGGAAAGGAAGCATTTATTTATCTATTGTCTTTCAGTTTGCATTGGTAAAATGTGGCCATATAGACATTGGTAGCCCTCACTGCCCATACCATGAGTATTGTACACACCTTGAGTTTTGCACATACCATGAATACTCAGTAGGTTTGCACTTACAATTCACAGGCATTAGTGAGAAGACATGAAGCAAGACACGAAAGGCATGTAGTGAGGTTGCACTTATGCAAAGTTATTTGAACTATTCATGGGTCTTCTTCCCACAGCAACCACCAGAAGAAGAGCTGGAGTCAGGAGAATTCAAAACGGCACAAAGGAGATATGTATTAGCCTTGGGCAGGTGGCAACCCATAACAAAGCTTTGACAGCCCTACACCTGTTGGGAAGTTCTACGTTACTGAAACCTCTAGCAGATCTCTGTACTAAAATCCAGAGGCAATGATTAAAAGCTCTGAAACCCATACAAGCATGATGCAAAGGTATTCTTCCCTGGTAACTTTCATTCATTTCTTCAGATATCTGCTGTCTTGACTTCACATGTGAGAATCAAGTTTTACTTCTCTTGTACTTGTTACCATTGCTTTACTTCTTCATTTTCATTTTTAGAATATTTTAAATGTTTTATTGAGATATAATTAACACACACACACACACACACACACACACACACACATATATATATATAAACTAACTCACTTTTAGCATATTCACAGGGTTGAGAAACTATTACTGTAATCTAAATTTAAGACATTTTGACACTTCTAAAAGAAGCCCTCTGCTCATTAGCAGTCAAAACCACAGTGAGTTACCAATTCACATCCACTAAGATGATAGCAATCATAAAGATAGTAACCAGTATTGAATAGAATGCAGAAGAATTTGAACCTTCAGACATTGCTGGTGGGAATATTAAATAGTGCAGCTTCTTTGGGAAACAGCACTTTTAATTCTTCAATGTTAAACATAAAGTTACCATATCGCTCTGCAATTCCACTAAGTATATAATGAAGAGAAACAGAGAAATGGAGAAATGAAAATACATGGTCATACATAGACTTGCTCATAGCAGCATTATTCGTAATAATAAAACCATAGAAACAACTCAAATGCCCATCACCAGGAGAATGGATAAATAAGAGATTTTATAGCCACACAATGGAATATACCTGACCATTTAAAAGATGATATACAGATACTGTTTGAGGGGTCAGAGAAACACACTCAATAACCAGAGTCTCCCAGCTCTTGCCTCACCTAGGAACAGGAACCCTCAAATGTTATCAAGGCAAGAATTCTCAGTGGCAAGACCCCCACCACCCCAGAGTGGACAAATACTTCACACTCAAACAGCACAGGGTTCTCTCCTCCAACACAAAGTGGGGTGTGTAGAGCTGCCATCTACCGATCCTGATGAGATCAGTTTGTCTTCCCCAAGAGACAATGGGATCTCGTCCCCTGCTCTTTTGGACCCTTTGAGCCATTTAAGTAATAAGCCATTCATTTGGTGAAAATTTCTCTTGTGCTTGAGCTTGTTTTCCCATGATGCACCATAGCAACTCTCTTCACAGATTTGTATGTCAAGAATACAGCAAATTTGTTTATTTATTTCTTCATTTTGTTACTGACTTGACAATCACTGATATCATTGCCCCAGCGACTGATCTGCTCTGTGCATATTGTGTCAACCTCTCCCATATGCCAATACACACAACCTCACACACAGCTCTGCCCCTGAAACATTACAAATGAAATTTGAGAGAAAAGATTTTCTGACTAAGGAGAGTCAAAGACATCATCAGGACATTTTTAATATATTCAAGTTAAAAACAATATGGAATTAAGATAAACCACAAATGGGACTAGGTGATTGAATTAGTTTCAAGCTATTACAACCTTGAAATGCCACTTTCCCCTATAGTAAACTTCAGTAAGTCTTTGTGAAATCTTAGATATCTGGTTAACCTTGTACTGTTTAAATGGGCAGTTGACATAAGATATTCCATCTGTGTTTGATCTGGCAGCATTCAAAACTAGATAATTCGTGAACATAATTTAACATGGCACTAAATGTTCTCCCTGTCATATATCTGGTTTTGATAAGTTGTGAGCTTTGTGCTTTCATTGCAATATCCATTGTGTTTTTAGAACTCTTTGATCTTAAAAGATGCAAATTGCCCTCCCATTGCCATGATATCAGTAGAGGTTTTTAATTTTTGCAATGTTGCTAAGTCCAGTTATTTTGCAGTCTTGCAAGTTTGCCTCTTGAGTGCTGTATTCAAATAGATTGAGATCATTACTTTATTAGTAGGTTTCCATATAAAAAATTGAGTAATATTCCTTCTTATTCATTAGGAATTACCTCTTGCCTTGTTTCATCAAAATAAAAATATATCTGATAGCATTTTAAATGAAAAAAGGCAGTTTCTAGTAAATATTTACTCATTCAAACTTCTCAACACAGTCTTCATAATAGGTAATAAAAATTATTAAATGCATTAGGAAAATACTATGGAAAAAAGGAAAAAGTGCTGAACCAGAAGTCCTTATTAGAATCCTGATTTTCTTATGCAGGTGGAGAGCTTTGAACAAGGCACATGATTTGCATGTTAATTTCTTCATCATAAAATTGCAGAATTAGAGTAGATGCTTACTAAGGACTCTTTCCAATTGATGTATTCATGTGGGAGATTTGCAACTACCCCACTTCATACCGAAAAAGAAAACAAATCTATTTCTTTATCACTTGCGCAATTTAAAGAGTCCAGAGAGCAAATACTTTATTTGTGACTTAACACAGCACTAAGAGTGCAAAAAAGCAAAGGTCTTCTGGGCTGGCCTAAGCTGCTCAGATCGGGGCCTGTGGGTGGCAGCTCTTCATGCCCCACTTCGTGCAGAAGAGAGACAAATCCATACTGTTTTAGTGTGGTTTCACTCCTGCCACTAATAATTCCTGTTCTAGTAAGCATTTGAGACTACTTGTTCCTGGTTTAAGGTCTCGCTGGGTGGTTCTTTTCATCAGACTTAACATATATTCCGGTTGTGAATGGCATACCATAGAAAAAAAAAAGGCAGGGGTTACAGAAAGCCAGAGATCTGCTGCTTAGTGTGAGTTTGTGACTTCCCCAGAAAAGGAGGTAGGGGTGGGTGAGGTCTGGGTAATAACTGCTTAACAAGTGTTTGTGACTTCTCTAACACATAGTGAACTTAAGCATTCCTCCAGTGTACTTTTTCCAATTACATAATTAATGGCAAAAATTGATATGCCTTAATACTTTGATTAATTTTTTCAAATAAATTGAAATGGTGACCTACACATCTTTGTTAGAATCGTCAATGTTAATTTTCTATTCAGAGAAGTAATATGATTGTAACATTCTAGTGGCAATATTCAGCATAGAGGAGAAAAATGACAAGAGTATAGATACATTTTCTCTGCAGTTGTCTTTTCCTGGATTTCTCAGGGTAGCTTTGACAAGTAATGTAAGTTTGCCCTATTCTATGGGTAGTTAGACGACATTTGCTTCCTAAATTGTCAGCATGTTCTCTCTTCAAAGTTGTAAGGATGACCTTAAGCAAAGACAAATGCCTTGTTAGAATACTCAATTCCTTTTTTAAAAGCTCTAGTCTGCAGAAGATATATCAAACATATTTTTAAGAGCACATCCAGAACTTTGAAACAAAAGTTAAGAGTAGCTCTAAGTTAGTGCTTTCCTCACCTTAAGCATATGCATATGGGGGATTACTTATAATTCTACAAAATTCTTAAAATACAACAATATCTATTAATTGATAAAAATCATGTTGGATACAGTTATACATGAATCACAGGAAATTTTAGTGGTAGAAATAATTTGATATTTATTTTTAATTTTTATTGATTCCACTCAACCTTAAAATATGTAAGGATATGCTGCCATTGGGACTACCCAGAAATTGTCACTTCTGATCTCCTTTCTATAATTGGCCTAAAATGTATCTCTACTCAACTCAAAGTTTATATATTTTAAAGGGTTTAAATTCTTTTATGTAGTCAATACATGATAATTTAGATACAAAATACTAATCTGAATTTTTCTCCTTTTTATATACTATGTGTGCATTTTATTGGTTGAGTATGGATATGAGGATCTTCTTTCCTTTTATATAACACTCAAAAGAATAAATACCATGTCCACTAATAATTGGGCATGCAAGGATGTAGAACGGAATGACATCATTTCCTTTCTTTATGTAATATATTTTAGACAGGGCAGAGAAAGCTAACAACCTTCAAATTCATGTACAAATCACAACATCAAGGGAGAGGTATAGTTAAAAAAATTTAGTTTATAAAGTGTCACTTATCAGTTCAACAAATATTTACTTAGTAATACTATGTATAAAGTACTTAGAATACAGAATTGCAAAAAAGTCTACTTCTAAGGAAGTTTTTTGTCTAATTTAGTGTAACCCAAACAGGGGTTTACTATAAACAATTTCTTACCTTATATATAATTTATAGTAGAATAATAAAGATGGGAGTATAGACAGCTTCTGTCCAGGGTTCACATGACTAAAAAATCATGATTTTTAATCTCTGCTTATCACTATGGTTTTGTTTTAGGTGTAAGGAATTAATTTCAGAGTGTAAAGATAATTTTTCCTTTGCTTTGTTTTTCTTTGCATGATTCACCTACCCTCTAAAGACATTTTATCTCCATAGTAATTGTCATGGTTAAGGACAGGTGTCAACTTGGCCAAGTTGTGGTACCTGTTTATCTGATTGGGCAAGTGCTGGCCTGTCTGTTACAATGAGGACATTTCATAGGATTAGGTCATGATCACGTCAGCTACATCCACAGCTGATTCCATTTGTAATCAGCCAAAGGGGAGTGTCTTCTGCAATTAGTGATGCTAAATCCAATCATGGGAAGCCTTTTAAGGAGGACTCAGAGGAGACAGGTTCCATTCCTGCTTTGGCTGGTGAGCCTCTCCTGTGGAGTTCATCCAGGCCATCCATCGGAGTCATCGACTTCGCAACCTGCCCTGTGGATTTTGGACTCTGTGTTCCTACGGTCACGTGAGACACTTCTATAAATTTTATATTTGCAAGTGTTCCCTGTTGATTCTGTTTCTCTAGAGAACCCTAACTAATACATCTTGGTACCAGGAATGGGGTCCCCGGGGAAAGTTGTTGGAACCGAGGGGCCTGGAGAGAAGACCAGCAGAGACCATCCTGTGCCTTCCATGTAAGAAAGAACCTCAGTGGAAAGTTAGCTGCCTTCCCTCTGAAGAACCAACAAAATAAATCCCCTTTTATTAAAAGCCAATCTGTCTCTGGTGTATTGCATTCTGGCAGCTAGCAAACTAGAACAGTAATTTAAAAGCCCTACATATCTTAGAAGTCTTGGCTTCTTCATAAATGTTACAAAGAGAAGAGATTGGTGCAATAATTTAAAGCCAGCAATGTAACAGTTAGACAAGAAGGAATTAATAAAAACTAGGATATAGTAGCATAGAATATAATTTTAATATTTATATCAATATTTATAAAAGTAGTGATTCTTTGAATAGAGACCTGGTACTATCAGAGCAGCCATTTGATAGAATAAGGCTGTTTCTAATTGAAAAACTAAATGTTACCTGTATTTTTTCCATAATATAATAAAGCTGTACCTCATTTTTGGACTTCATAGCTACATTTTTATTTGTTTGAGTTTTGTTTTGCTGATGGTGCTGCTATTGTTTTTTTTTTAATTCAATGGTGACTCCCACAAGGTCTACCAGAAAGCAGATTTTGTTTTCCAGATGAAGAAAGATTGGTTTTCTAGTAGTGTTTTCACCAAAATAATCCAGTGTGCTGAGAAAGTAGTCAGTTTTTCCTCCCTCAAATAAAAGCATGCATTGAAGAGCAAGGGCCAGCAAATTGTAGCCTGCCATCAATCTGTACCAATAAAGTTTCTGAGGAATAGTCTATACCCATCCATTTTTGTACAGTCTGTGACTGGGTTTACAGTATAAGGAAATGTTGTGTAGTTATTGCAAAGACCATACAGTCTGCGAAGCTTAAAATATTTACTATCTGGCCCATTACAGAAAATACTGATGCCTGGAATAAAGGAAAAGAAGTAAGTATTGACAGGCAGAGAATGGTATTAAAATCAATAAGTAGAGTTGGCACTGTTCATTAAAAGGAAAAAAAAATAGTGGAATAAAGGAGAGAAAAGCAAAGAATTCATAAATGTAATAGAGAAAAATATGTGATTACACATGAATGATGCTATTTTAAAGGCCAAGCAGAATGTTGACAGTGATAATTATAAGCATAAGGCATTTTGATGGCAAAATATAACATGCACGAAATAGGTAAGATTTGGCTCAGGTATCTAGACTACCCTGGTATGATAACGCTACTGTGTGAAGTAAGCTGGCTTTACGAGGAGAGGATGAAAGCACTGTTAGTATATTTTGCTCTGCCTTCAAGAAGCATACCAGGGACAAACATGATGTAGAATTGGGGAGTTCAAGATGACTGCCCAAGAATTGATAGGGACAAGGGCTAGTAGCAGTTCTCTGTGAAGCCTCATCCCAGGTTCCTCCAACCCATACTGTGCTACTCTCTGGAGGAAGTGGTATTTACAATAGCCTCCTTCTAAGGACTGTTGCCCTAGAAGGAAGGAGGAGGTATAATTTGAGAAGCAACGTAAGTACCAACTGCCCTCACTGGTGCTGCCAGTAATGCAAGGATTGACAGAAAGCAGTATGTGCTTCATGATGATACCTGCAGAGAGCTTCTTCATCCCTTAAAGGAAACCAGTGAAGGGACATGGCATCACTTTTCTGATCATCAGCTTCCATGCAAAGCCAATGTACAAACACAATTTGGTGGATTTTGTGATATATTTCATGGGGGTGATGGACAGAGAAACCAGTAAGATGAAGTTGTTAGTGTATGCCATCACTGTGCACTGTGGCCACAGAGCTCCTTAAGAATATTTAAATCATCCAGCTGCATCCCATGGCTTTCCCACTTAGACTCCACTTTGTCTCTGTGGAGGTGTCTTTTACTCAAGAATTTTTGTTGTTGTTTGTTTGTTGTCCCCGATACAGAATCTAATTTTCAGATAGAGAAATTTGTGAATTCAGCTTTATATTTTGGGAAAGAAAAGAGAAAAAGTAAAAAAAGTGGGAAAGGCAATGTATTCATCACAGCAACAAGATTAGAAATAATTTAAGCTTTGATGCTTGAACCTGAGAGACAAGGAGTATTTTTATGTTCCAAATAGGGGAAGGACAATAGATTCTGATGACAAGATAGAAAGTCAGTAAATATCTGCCTTAACAACTCTGTTCAGTTCACTATTGTGAACTCCCTATGTAACAGAAATTATAATCTAAACAGTATATAATATTTGTTTGATTGGGTTAAATAAAATCTAGTTTTAGGATATATGTTAATAGTCAATTGTTTTTTGTTCTAGATTACCAGAGTAAGAACTCTATCAAAGGTAGTGATGGCATCTAACATTCTTAAAATTAGTCACATCTATTGATTAACCCATTAAACTGAGAACAAGGCAAATTGTGATTGTATCTTCTGAAGATCCAACCTAGAGTTAAAGAGTAAAAGCGTGAGAAATTATACAATAACATTAAGACTTTGTGGAAGGAGATGACACACCTTGGAATTAGTATTTCGGTTGGGAAGTAAATGGTCTCAATCCTCAAATATTCATTGACACAGATTTTCATAGGGCATAAATATTCTCCAGTCGCATAAATATTCTCCAGTCACAGATAAATAAGGCATTGGTTTACAGTCAACCATGGGACATTGACACACTAAAGCTGTGCTTTGAAATAGTCCTTTAGTGTCTCCAAAGAACAAATGCAGCTTTTCTCACAAAACTAGGGACGACATAATCTGGTCCTATACATTTCTTGAATTAGTAGCATCAAAAATTTAGGCAATCCAGAAAAATGTTCTGTTTTGTGTAAAAGTGTAGTGAAAATTATTTACAAAAAAAACTTGTTATTGGTCAACATCTAAAGTTTCTTATAAAAGAATCAGTCTACTGACTTAAAATTTTTTGATCAACTATGGCATAATGTAGAAGCAATTTATATATATATATACATATATATATATATATATAGTTGTTGTGTTTTGTTTTTTACATAGGCAGGCACCAGAATCGAACCCGGGTCTCTGGCATACAAATTCTATATAAATGGTTTGAAAATGTGGAATGAAGAGTTAGTATTTTTGCCATAATTTTTGAACAGTGGAAATATGTTAATGTTGGATATTATCTGAGTATTTAGGCTTAAGACCATTCTTGTTCTAAAGGAAGTAGAAATATTTCTCAGAAACATGATGCTTAAAACTCCAGGTTTTCGTTAGAAAAATTCAGCATATCAAAATGTTATCAAAAGGCCAATCCTCTGAAATAAAAGCATTAAGGTATGCTTAAAGCTGATAGGACCTGTTCTAATTTGCTAGCTGCCGGAATGCAACACACCAGAGACGGATTGGCTTTTAATAAAAGGGGATTTATTTTGTTGGTTCTTCAGAGAAAAGGCAGCTAAATTTCCACTGAGGTTCTTTCTTACATGGAAGGCACAGGATGGTCTCTGCTGGTCTTCTCTCCAGGCCCCTGGGTTCCAACAATTTTCCCTGGGGTGACTTCTTTCTGCATCTACAAAGGCCTGGGCTGAGCTGCAAGTGCTGAGATGAGGAATGCAGAGCTGCTAGGCTGTGCTACGTTGCACTCTCTCATTTAAGCACCAGCCAATTAAGTCAAACGTCACTCATTGCAGCAGACACACCTCCTAGCCAACTGCAGATGTAATTAGCAACAGACGAGGTTCACTTACCATTGGCTTATGTCCGCAGCAACAAGACTAGGTATGCTCACCTGGCCAAGTTGACAACTGAATCTAACTAACACAGGACCCTTACAATTTATTAATTGGAAATTGAAAGTCTATACAAGAATTTTTGCATAATAGTTAAAAGCATGGGTTTGGGAGTGAACATAGTGGTGTTGAAAGGCAGTTTCCCCCACTTCCTAGTTCTGTACACTTAGTATACTTATTATCTGAGCAATGGTTTCTTTGCCTTCAAATAATAAAGTAAGATTCTTATAAAGATTAAGTAGAATAATGTTTCTAAAAATCAATTAAAATATTCATTGTCTTAATTGAGAGAAAATAATTTAAGAATGGAAATTTTAAAATAATAAAATCCATGAAATTAAAAGTGAAGCTGACACTTCTTTTACCAACGTAGTTCAAAGAAAGTAGACAAAGTATAAGAACATGATTACACGGGTTTTGAAAGAATGGAGTAGAAAAAGTGGACGGGATAAACCAGAGAGAAGCTGAGGAAGCAACTTCAACTCCAATGGCTGGTGGGAAAATGGAAGAGGCAGTGTTATCAGAATCTAACTGCTTGGATGAGGTTCCCCTCTCTGGTCTCAGATGCCATGAAGCAATACCCTGCCTACCCACAGGCAGACATAGCATAGTGAGGCTGGGAGTGCCTTAGGAAGCTGAGACTGGAGACGTGCATCCCTCTGCAACTGCTAACAGATGTCCACCAAAGCTGGAAACAAGAAGCCAGTCCCTGCCTCCCTTCTCATTTTCAGTCTCTCCTCAGTTCTTCCCATTATCAGAATCTAATAAGAAGTTACCTGGTAACAGATTTAGGAAGATATAATTTCCCAATTTTCTCAGCACAGATCAAATTTAAAAAGGAGTGATTTAAAATGGAAAGACAGTAGATACGTAAGTGACACACAGCTGCCTATGTCTATTATTTAGGATAGTGGGGTGGGGAGGGGTTGGTAAATAGTCTCCTGCTTAATTAAACAGAGAAGATGAGACAAAATAAACTTCAAAAATTGTATTTTCACAATAAAAGAAAACAATGAGAATAGAGAGTAACACTGAGAGAAATTCAATTAAATTTCATGTTCCCTAAGCAAATGCCTTCACAGAAACACGGGGGAATTAGCCAAGTGTGTAGGAAATGTGAAAGTAAATCTAGGCAACAAGTTTGCTTAGCCCAGAACTAAGGGAACTTGAAAGACCAGAATGACCCTTGGACAAGAAATCAGGGCAAGTCATGGGAGAGTAATATAAAGAAATAGTATATGTATAAGGAAAGCCTTTGGAAAGCAGTGTGTACAGAAATGGCAATACAGCTTGAAAGGTCCATTAACAGCATGAGAAAACATCACTCAATTATGTGATCTTTAATGATGGTCCAAGGAGAATATTTTATCTGATGAGATAAATAATAATACAGGTATATAAATTTATCTAACCATTGTCTTAGTTAAGGAATGATAGCTACGTTCTTCTAACTATTCATCAATTGTAATGATGGGTGGGATTTCTAGATGAGTAAAGATGTTGAGTCAAGGAAACATTAAAAAAAGGACAAGTCAAAACTCTACATAACGTTCATAATCAGTATATCCTGGATCCGTGCACCACAGAATTCAATATAATCAGCAGGCATTATTGCAAAATAATCATTAGCTATTAACCGTAACTATCTGGCAACAGAAGTCCCTTGGGGTTATTTAAGTTTGATATCAGAGGAACAAATAATTTTGGCAAATACAGAGTTCTCATTGAATTTGCTGAGTTTTGAGAAAATAAGCAAGAAACCAAACCAAAGAGCAGATATATTATGCAAAAAAAAAAAATGAATGAACATTTGAGAACAGAATATTAATTAATATAACTTGATATTTATATGTATAACTATACACACACACATATATATAACTCTCAAGAAAATGTTGTATCCTTGTTATTGATATTATTGCTATTTCACAGATATTTTCAATTTTCTCTTGTTCAAGTATTGTGATCAATTTAAGGGTGGTTTCATAAATAATGGATGATGAATGGGGTAAGAAATGAGACAACTGATTTCAATTAACTTTCCTTTAAATAAAAATAAAATTATTTTTTCTTTTTTCCTACTTCTTCCTCTTTTGGTCCATTTCTTACCATTGCAGTCCCTTCACTATAACCAGGCAGGGCTTTCTCCCCCACTTATTCTTTAAATTCATTATTCTATTTCACATAAAACTAATTAAACATATTTTTTACCCTTCTCTTGGAAAATACCTTTTCCCACCCTTGCCACAAACATTCGAAATTGTCATAACTCAAATTCAATTTAATATTCACCTGTTCAGGAAATAGTTCTCCTATCTTGTAATATTAGGTCTTAATGCAAAATCTGCCATATAATTTTGTGCTCTTTACAGCATTCATATTTTCAACTTTTAAATGACTTATCTCCTGCATGATATATTAGCTTCATGAGCTCAGATGTCATATATGTCTTATTCAAGAACTTAAATCCTAGTCTATCTCAGTGCCTGGGATAGAAGTCACACTATGTAGGTATTTGCACAATGAATCAGTGTTTAAATATTTTATGCAAAAATTTAAATGCTGGGGTTCCAGTTTTAGAAGTGGTAAAGCAGCCATTATTAGACTAACCCTACTGCAAATAACAATTACGTATTCTGGACAAAATAATTTTGTTTTAATTAAACAATTTAATTTTCCTAGAAAATGAACAAAAACAGATAGAAACTGGAAGCATTCTACCCTTGAAAGAAGAAAGCCATACTGGCTGTAATCCGTTTTTATATGTGTTTTCCACTACGGATAGTACCCAGATAGGCTGGTAGGGGGCAACTAGAAATCAAGCAGAAATTCATAGACATTTTGGCCTAATGTATTAAAGAACAGAATTTGGGGCTATCAGAAAAAGTGAAAATTTGTGGGGCAAAATTCTGGAGAAGAAGAAGTATTGGGGAGATTCTCCAAATCTGCATTTAATCTCCCCTCCAGCCCTTGGCTAATCCCTGACCTATACATGATGGTAAGACTCCAAGGAATGCAAAGGAAAGAAACATCAGAACATTTAGGAGAAGCAGGCAGAGATTTTAACTTTTGCCCATGGCAACAGAGAGAGAGTTTGGAGGTGGAGTGCAGCCAAGCTAGGCTACTTAGTACACATTCAGACCTTCCACCAGACCAACTCTAACAGAATGCAACATCAGTACTTTATGATTTCAAGGATATTAGCTAGTAATTTTAAAAGTTTGCTTTAAAAAATTCAACATACTTCAGAAGATAACAGAATTGAGACTCTCTACAATGTGTCACTCAAGTTGTCCAGTATACAAGCCAAAATTACAATACACATGAGAGACAGGAGAATTTGAACCATATTACTGGAGAGACAGGAAAAAAAAAATCTGAAAAAGACTGCAGGCATTTTAAAGGGGGGAAATTCTGAAGTTAAAGCCGTAGAAGCCAGAAGTCAGAAGAAACCACAGAGGAGAGAGAGAGTGCCATGTTGTGAAGACTGCCATCACCAGAACTGCCAATCCCAGGAGAAAGCAAGGCCTTGCCTTATCTTAACTTTGGACTTCTACCTTTCAAAACCACAAGACAATAAATGCTTGTTGTTTAAGCCAAACTGCTGTGTGGTATTTGTCACAGCAGTGCTGGGAAAATAAGATAGGCTGTCTTGTGACAGCATCCAAGATCCATCTGTTTTTTGCAGAGGCCGTATTGGTAAATTAAATTGAGATATGATGGGTATCACAACCCCTGCAATTTTAAGTCTTTAAAGATTGCACTGATTTCTACCATTGTCTCCATGATAAGTAATATTGTCTTAGATTTACTATCATATTGGGAGTAAGGGAGGTAAGAGAAGTTTTGGAGTCATCCTCTTTGCTTTGTTCACTGCAATAGCTCTTACCCTGCTGGTTAAGGACCCAAGATGACAGTTGCCTTGTAGTAAGTATGTCTGTTTCAATGATATATTCTGTAACTGGACACTGACAAGTAGAATCCTGTAGAAATCCTGTAAATTAGGCTTTGCAGTTACAATTATTGTAACTACTTGTAGACACTGTACTGTATAGAAGCAGAGCCAAGAAAGGATCATCATGAAATACAATAAGTGACGTTTGACAGTGAATTGGCAGAAATTGCTGGTAAGGAGTTCGTCAAATTAAAATAAGGTCCCTATAGATGATATAGGCAAAATAAAATGAATCCACAATTCTCAATTGACTTTCTAAAAAGAGCGTATTGTCAATAAGAGCTCCAGATAGATTGCTCTAATACATTAGGAAAATTTACAGAATGCTTTCATCATAATAATCATGAACTCACTGAGCTGTCCCCAGACTCTTGAAGGTTCTGTGGCTGAAAAGGATCTTGTTCCTTTTGTGTTGACTTTTTTTTTGAAGAACAAAATGTCATCCCATTTTCTCACGATATTTCTGCTATGGGTCATATAAGAGAGTCATAAATTCTGCAAAAAATTGTAAGTTACTGAATTTTAACTATCTTGAGCTTAAATATTAGAGACTTAGCATTTTCTTCATCATGCAATTCTTGCATTAAAAAATTCATGAGATAAGTGTCTTTTTCTGGGATTTCTAACTTGAAATAGTTACTGTTTCATTAATTCGATGAATCCCAGATTCCGTTACAGAACTGACAGGCCCTCAAATGCCCGAGTTTTAAAAAATAGTATTTGGATTCTAATAATTTCAAGTTAAGCTATATAAGGTTAATTAGTAGAAGTTGTAGACATTCTAATGTTAATTTTAAGAATATTAAATAAATAAAAACTCAGAAAACCTGTAAAATTCAAATGAAAGGTCCATATCCACACCTTAGTTTTCTCTGTCAATATTAATAAATTAGCAAGCACAATTTTCACGTAGACTTTAGATCCATTTTTTGGTTTACATGAATGAGGTGCTCCAGAAATGACTTTCTGACCCACATTTCCTCCCCTTAAAGTTTCTGATCCTATTTGTACTAATCAAATAGAGTATTTTTGTACTGTAAATGTCTAACTATGCTAATATAAAAAATAAAATTAAAAGTTTATTTAATTTTAATTTGGAAGATGGATGTATTATTTCTTTTATTGCAGAAAACTCTTGTCACAGATGGTATGGTCTCAGATTTTTCCAAAATCTGTCCTACAAAATATGGAAATTCACTTGATGGTTTTTATTGACTTGCAATTTATTTTAAAGATATTTTAAAAGTATTAACAATGGAATCTCATCTATGAAAAGAATCTCGTATTTTAAACAGCCCTCTGTATTTTCATTTATTCAAAGAGTATCATAGTATCAACAATCATTATGGTTGTATCTGTTTACTCCAATAAATTACTTAACTTTATATGTAGAGCAGGAAAAAATACAGGACGTAAACTAAATATGAATATTAAGGGAATTAAATAATTTTGTTTAAATTTGGATGATAAAATCTGTTCTTCCATTAAGATCCAGTTGAGGAGATTGGTGCAACAGTGGCTCAGTGGCAGAATTCTTGCCTACCATCATGGAGACCCGAGTTCAATTCCTGGAGCCTGCCCACATACACACACACACACACACAAAGATTCAATTGATGAGAACTGAAAAACTGTACTTAAGAAAGTACAAAAATATTAGTTAGACCTGATAAAAAAGAATATTTGTTTAATTTTGAATCTATTTAAAAATATTTTACAAGGATCATTCTAGAATATTTCAAGATTTATAATATTAACAACCACAAAATGCATTAAACAAAACAAAACACTGTATAATACAAACAATGGAAGAGCTAGTTATAAACACTAGAGCACTCAAAAACAATGGGTTCATTTTATTCTTAGAAAGATAAATCAATATATTGTGCAAGGAAATTTGCATGGAGTGACAGACATAGATCAAAATGATGAGTTTGATATGAGGTAGTGTTTATTGTCTATCAGTAGTGTCTGAAATAGCCACGCCAAGGACAGTACCCAGTTTCTGGGCTATAAGAGGTTATTCATTCAGAAAACAAAGAGACACTTATCAACCAGCAAAGCATAAATAGAACGCTGCCTTGAACAATTAGAAAACCTTCATTATTTTGAATAATATATTGGATATTTAAATATAGCCACAAAATAATATTCCATAAAATCAGATTCTACCCATTTCTAAGAGACAATGTTATTTAGAACAGGTTCCCTGACCACAGTATAATTAAGTTATATATCAATAAGTAAGAGGAAAAAAAATACCTCCTTCCATACAAAATAAGCTCTATAACTCATAGCTGAAAGAATAAATCTTAATGGTACTTAAGAAAAATTTAAAAGTAAAAATTACAATCAAATTATGTAATCCAAAGAAAGTAGAAAAATCTTATATTAATCTTAATCTATTCTTAAATGCATATGATATATTAGAAAGGAAGAAAGGCTGGAAATAAATGAACCAAGTGTCCACATTCAGAATGCAAACAAAAAGTAAATAATGCAAAAGATAGAAATATGATCAAAGAAAACAGATAACATTGAGATGCTCTACAGAGCTAAATGTTATTAATTAAAATATTAATAAAATACATTAGGAAATAAGAAAATCATATAAAAACTTAAAAGCCACATTTGAGGGCTGTGCCAAGAGAGGGATGTGATCTGTGGCAGCCCAGAAGAGGACATTGGTGACCAAGGAGGGCGAGTATAAAATCTCAGAGAGGGGCAGCATCCTAGCTTGGGTGTCAGAGCCCCTCCATGGAAGGAGAACTTCTGAATGGGAAAGTGACCTAACCAAGAAATGCAGAGGGTTTCTCTGGTATGTGGTGACCTAGAGAGGGGTGAGGTAGAAGTGGAGGAATCAGAGCAAACCAAAATGAAGACAGAGTCTGCACACAAGTAAATACACACAAATACATTCCCTAAACTGTCACTGAAAAGGTCTAGAAGAAGCAAGAATGCAATGGCAATGCACGTTTTGTCCTGGACGTTTGTTTCTAAATGCTGTTTTCTAACAAAAGGAATGAGGGTTAGTTGGAGAAGTGTCAGATTCCAGGGCTTGAACAAAGAAAGTAGCACATGACCCCAGAACACCTCACTGTGCCGGAAAATACGGAACTGCTCAAAATAGAATGGAAGCATTTCCAAAGGATAGAAAAGTCAGCTTGGAGGGTTTGTACTAAAAAAATCTGGAACATTTGAACCTTAAAATAAGCTATGATAGAAAAAGATTATGTATCTAGTTGAATGAAATAGAAATCGTAACTCCATGATAATATAAATAAATAAACATATAAATTGAAACTTGAAAAAGAAGAGAACATCTATATTGTCTTAAAACAAAATTATTTATTAATGACTGGAAAACATAACATTACAAACGTGCAGACTGGCATACATCACCTTAATCAGGTGGTTAAATTTCATATCAGTAATTAGACAAATCTAAATCATGTGCCACCAGATAGGTTGCAATGAAAAGGACACAGTTAACCACTTCTCTGTTAGTCCTGTAAAGATGAATAACCTGAATCTACTCATGAAGAAATAAAATACAAACTGAAAATTGATAGTCACTTTCAAAATAACTGGCCTGTAAATCTTTTAAAGGGTCAAAGTCATGAACAATCATGAAGACTGTTTCAGATTGAAGCAGACAAAAAGAGGCATTTTAACAAAATGTGGAACATCATTTTAAACTGGATTCTTGATTTATAAAGGACAATATTGGGCCAGTAGTGAAACCTGAATGGAGTCTAAATATCATCTGTTAGTAATGTATCAGTGTTAATTTTCATTCTGATGGTTGCCCAGTGACTATGTAGCAAAATGTCATTTGCAGGAAATACATTTATTAAAGTATTCAGGAGTGACAGGAACAATATATCAGCAACTTCTAAATGGTTCGGGGAAAAAATTCTTTGCATTATTCAAACAATTTTTCTAAGTTGAGCTTGCTTCAAAAATTTTTTTAATTAATAAATGAAAAGAAACCTATCAGAAAAAAAAGACAAGGGCTAATCACTTGTTTTATATATATATATATGTACTTGATACATATTTATTGAACATTTATTATAATCTAGGTAGTACTTCAGGTGCTAGGGATACAGTATTGGACAAACTATATAAAATTCCTCCCTTCATGGACACATAAATAAAATAATATAAATAAGACACATAAATAAAATGCATAGTGTGATTCAGTATGAGGGATAAATTGCATGCATGTGGATGTTTGTGTATGTATAAAAGGGTTTAATTTTAGATAGGTGACTCAAGAAGGCTTCTATAAAAGATGGCATTTGAATAAAGAACTGTATCAATTATGGGAATGTATCCTCCAAATAGGAAAGATGGCCTCCTAGGAAAAAGGAACAACAAATGCAAATGCTTGGTGTGTTGAGAAATGTCAAGAACTTAATATAGACCAGGTGAAGCAAAGAATTAAATGAAATTAGAAACAGAGCTGGGGAACTTGTCAGTCATATAGACCATATACGATCATTGAATTTTATCTTTTTGTGTGACAGGAAGCTACTGGAAGATATTTTTATGCAGGGGTGGAAACAATGTAAATTATATTTTGAAAAGATCAAGCTGGATATTATGTGAATAGTTGACTGTAAAAGAAAAATAGAATCAGGCCAGTTCTGGGTTGGCTGCAGCACATTGTGTCAGATGATTTTAGCTTGGATTAGGATGGTATTAGAGGAGATAGATTCAGGGTATGCCTTGAAGGTAGAAATGACAGACTGACAGGGATTGTTGATGTATTCAGTATAATATGTGAAAGAGAAAATGAAGACTTACACTAAAGTGGCAATTATGATGACTCTTATTAAGATGGCAATATTTCAGGTAGAGATACCTGTTAAAGCCTCCACGGAGAGGTTAAGTAAATATGAAAAGGTGTCTGTCATGGAAGAGATTCAGTTAGGAGATGAAAATGTAGAAGTAATCATTTTCTTAAACATATTTAAAGTCTTAGTATTAATTGTACAAGTTAGTGAAATGGTGTAGCTTAAGAAGTCCAGGGACTGACATGGTATAATCCAGCAGCTAAGACTGGGAAAAGGCGAGGTATCTAAGATAAAAAAATTGAAATGAAGCTGGCAGTCAGGTAAGAAGAAAACAATGTGCGTTTGGTATCACAGAATTTAATTGTGTTTGTGAAAAATTGGGTCAAATGCTGCAGCAAAGTAAAATAAAGTGAACAATATACACTCACTTTTAGATTTGGAGAGATGGAGTTCATTGGTGACATTGGCAAGAGCTGATTTCATGGAGTGAAGGGAGCAAAAGACTATAGGAAGAGGGTCAGAGACAGTGAAGGGTAAAGATATGGATGAAAGTGATAGAGTCAACATTTTTTAATTTTACCTTAGGACTAAATACAGAAATGTCCAATAGCACTAAAGAGATTTTGAAGACAGACTATATAGCATACTTACATGCCATGTTGGGCTTGTTTCATCTCAGAATCATAACTTGCTTACAAAGCATTTTATAAAGCCCTACCACAAAACAAACAAACAAACAAAAAAACCAGTGAGACATATTGGTGTTGTTCCTTCCAGTCTTTTCGTTTTTCCTATGCATGCACCTTTATATTACCCCCAATTTATAGCTGTGAATCTTATGATCCAATAATGTTTCTGTAATGGGAATGATTTTCAACACTCGTGAAAGCCATGTGTAAACAGTCATTTATTACCCATAGTAAAAAGCAAAAATTAATGAATTGGTAATATATAATGTTAGCCATATCAATGGATAGTATAGAATAATTGATAGTTTTATTGATAGGTATTTATATGTGTAATTTGGTAATACATAATAATATAATTGATGAAATTATTTTAACTGAATGAATCATCTTAAAGAAACTTCCTTTTCTCAGGTATCTAAGTCAAAGAGTGATATTTGAGAATATATTTTGCCAGATATGATGCATTTCATTTGCCATTCAAAAATAAATTTCCTATATCCATGAATGATGGGATTTTAGACAATCATGGTTTGCCACACATAATCTGAATGGAAAAGGATCAGCTAGCACTTATAAGTAACAGAATCCCTGACAAAAAATAGAAGCAGAAAATAATCATTGCTAAGCAATATATATATATGCATCACTATATATAAATATTTTAAATTTTTATTGTGATAACTTTATATAACACAAAATTTTCATTTTAAACCACTTTCAATTGTACAACTAAACACTATTAATTATATTCAAATATTGTGCTACCATCATCACCGAATCCTTTTCATCACCCCACACAGAAACTCTGTACTCATTAAAGCAATAACTCCTTATTGCTTGCCCCTGCTAATCTGTAATCTAATTTCTGACTCTCTACAAATTTGCATATTTCAGGTATATCACAAAAGTGTAATCAAACAATATTTTTCCTTTTGTGTCTGATCTATTTCATTCAACATGAATTCATTATGACCCACCCAGGTTGTAGCAGGTATCAGAACTTCATTAATTTTCATGGCTGAATAATATTCCACTGCATGCATATACCCCATGTTGTTTATCCATTCATTCTGCTGAGAGACACTAGGGTTGCTTCTTACTTCTGACTGTTTTGAATAATATTGCCATGAACACTGGTATACAAATATCTGAGTCCTTGTTTACAATTCTTTTGGGAATATATCTCAAAGTGAATTTGTTTGGTCATATGGTAATTCTGTAATTCTGTCAGACTTTCTGAAGAACCATCATTTTACATTCTTATCAGTATTTTACACCATTTTACATTCTCACCAATGATGTACAAGGGTTTCTATTTCTCAATACCCTCCTCAGTACTTGTTATTTTCTGGCATTGTGTTTTTGTTTTGTTTTGTTTTGTTAATAATAACCATCCAGTGAGTGTGACGTTGTATCACATTACTGCTTTGATTTGCATTTCTCTGATGTCTAAAGATATTGAGTACTTTTCCATGTGCCTATTAGCCATATCTATATCATCTTTAGAGACATGCCTATTCAAATCTTTTGCTTTTTAAAAATAGGGTTGTCTTTTTTTTTTCTGAGTTGTACAGTTCTTTATTTATTGAGAATATTAAATCATTATCATATATTTGATTTAAACCTTTATCATATATATGATTTGCAACATTTTTCCCGTCACGTAGACGGTATTTTCATCTTCTTCAAAATGCACTTTGATGTGCAAAAGGTTTTAATTTTAATGAAGTCCATTTTTTCTTCTGTTGCTTGTGCTTTCAGTATATTATCTAAGATATCATTGCCAAATCTAAGATCATGAAAATTTCTCCCTGTTTTCCTCCAAGAGTTTTGTGGTTTTAGCTCTTATGCTTAGGTGCTCGATACATTCTGAGTTAGTTTTGTTAATAACATTACTTTTCTTTTTTTTTTTTTTTTTTTGGTAACGTGTGGATATCCAGTTTTCCCAGCATCATTTGTGGAAAAGACTATCCTTTCCCCATTTAAACTAGTTGGCACTCTTGTCAAAATTCATTGACCACTGCCAGAGACCCAGTTCAATTCCTGGTGCCTGCCCATGCAGAAAACTAACTAACTAAATAAATAAAAATCAGTTGACCCTGAATACAGGAGTTCATTTCTGGACTTTCAGTTCTATTCCATTGTTCTATTGTCTGTCTTTATGACAGTGCCACTTAGCATTTTTTTTTCTTTTGTTAGTATTCTTTTTTAAAACACTTTTATTTACACACTATACAACTCATCTAATGCCTCATGGTATAGCCAGAGTTGTGCATTCATTACGACTATCAATTTGAGTATATTTTCATTTCTCCGTAAACAAAACTCCCATACTCCTTATGCCCCCTTATTATTAACATACTTGATGAGAGAGTATTACAATCTTCTTACATGTGATGAAAAATATTGCAATATTACTGTTAGCTATAGTACATAGTTTCCATTAGTTGTATTTTCCCCACATACTACCCTATTATGAATACCTTGTTATAGTGATGTACATTTGTTTTGGTTCATGGATGAACATTCTTATATTTATACCATTAATCATTGTCATCATGCATAACAGTGTTCACTATGTTACAGAGTCCCATTTTTTATCCTCTAGCTTTCCCTCTAGTGAAATACATGATTTTGATTACTGTTGCTTGGTAGTACATTTTGAAACAAGGAAATGTGAGACCTCCAACTTAGTTCTTATAATCAAGATTTATTTGGCTATATGGAGCTCCTTATGTTTCCATATCAATTTGAGAATCAGCTTTACCATTTCTGCAAAAAAGGCTACTGCAATTTTGATAGGGGTTGAGTTGAATCCAGAATATCTTGCTATTCATTTAGGTCTCTAATTCCTTTCATTAGTAGTTTTGTAGTTTTCTGTGCAAGTCTTTTACCTCACTGGATAAATTTCTTCCTATATATTTGTTATTTTAGACACTATTGTAAAGCAAATTGTTTTCTTAATTTCCACTTTGCTTTGTTCATTGCTAGTGTATAGCAAGACATCTTTTTGTGTATTATCTATACCCTAAAACATCATTGACTTAGTTTATTGGCTCTAATCATTTTCCTGTGGATTCTTTGGGATTTTTCTCTGAAAATGTTAATGCCATTTATGAAAAAAGTTTGTTTAACTTCATACTTTCCAGTTGGGATGACTTTTTTTCTTACCTAATTACATACCTAGAAATCCATTATAATCTTGAATAATAGTGGTGAAAGTAGGTAACCTTGTCATCTTCCTAATCTTAGGTGGAAAGATTTCACTCATTCATGATTGAGTTCAATATTAAGTATGGGTTTTTCATAAATGTCTGTTAACATATGAAAGTTCCCTTCTATTGCCTGTTTTATGAATATGTTAATTACAAAACAGTGTTGGATTTTGTCAAATGCTTTTTCTGTGTCTATTTTGATATTTTTCTTTTATTCTGTCAATGTGCTATACTGCATTGATTGATATTCCTATGTTTAACAACACTCGCATTCCTTAGTAATGATGTATAATTTTTTTTAATATGTTGTTTGAGTCAATCTGCTAGTATTTTGTTGAAGTTTTTGCATCTATACTCTGAATGGAAATTTATCTGTAATTTTCTTTTCTAGTGATGTCTTTATCTAACTTTGGTATTAGGTAATGCTGGCCTCATAGAATGGGGTAAAAAGTTGCCCTCTTCTTCAATATTTTGGAATAGTTTGAGAAGGATTGGTGTCAATTCCTTATATGCTTGGTAGAATTCACTGAGGAAGTTGTCCAGTCCTGGAATTTAGTTTTTGTAAGGCTTTTGTTTGTTTGTTTGCTTGTTTTAATGTTTCCTCTTTTTTTTTTTTTTTTGGCATGGGCAGGCACCAGGAATCAAATGCGGATCTCCGACATGGTAGGTGAGAACTCTACCTGCTGAGCTACTGTGGCCTGCCAGTTTTTGTAAGGTTTTAAATAACTAATTCAATCTCTTTTTATAGGTGTGTTGTGGTTTAATTCTTTTTGAGTCAGTTTAGGTGTGTTTTAGATCACCTAAGAAATAGAATTACAGGAAAAGAATACAATAGTACTTGGATTTATGTTTAACCGTGCTGTTACCTTTATTATAGATCTTTATTTTCCTCATATGCTTCAAGTTACTGACTAGTGTTCTTTCCTTTTGTCCTTTAGGGTCTTTTTAACATTTCTTATTGGACAAGTCTAGTTGTATAAGAAAAAAAGTCCTTCAGCTTTTTATAGCTGATAATATCTTGATTTTTTACCTCATTTTTGAAGGACAGTTTTGCTGGATATAGAATTCTGGGTTAACATTTTCCTCCTATGAACATTTTATATATGTCTGATCACTGTTTCAACCTTCATGGGTTCTCATAAGAAATCAGTTCTTAATCTTATTACAGAAGTGATACATTTTTTTGTCTTGCTGCTTTTAGCATTCTTTCTTTGCCTTTGGCCTTTGGCAGTTTTACTATATTATAATATCTCTTTGATTGTAACCTATTTTGAGTTCATTGAAATTCTTGGATGTGTATATTCACATACACTGTTCTTTCTTCTGCCTATTCAAGTCTGCTGTTGAACCCCTCTAAAGAATAATTTATTTCAGTTTTTGTACTTTTCAGAAACTTGTTTGAATACTTTTTCAAATTTCTAACTAATCCTTTTATTGATTTATCATATTCTTGATATCCTTTAGGTTTTTATCCATGTTTTCCTTTAGCTCATTCAACTTACTTAAAATTTACTCAATGTGTTTAATTAGTTATCCCAATGTCTGGGATTCCTCAGGAACAGTTTATATCACTATTTTATTCTTTTGTATAGGTTATCTCATCTTGTGTCTTTGTATGCTTTGTTAGTTTTTGTTGATGTCTGGACATTTGTATATTTTGATATGTTAAACATGGATGTCAAATTCCTCCTCTTCCTCTGAGTGCCATGATTTGCTGGGATTTTTGTTTCGTTTTGTTTGTTTTTGATTGCTGAAGACTATAGTGCACATTTGCCTTGTGTTGAGGCTCTTATTTAAATGCTTAACTGAGTTTATAAGGAAATTTTGGTTACCCTGAGGTGAAATGTGAAATTCTTCTTGGGTTTTTCTGAGCACGTGTCTTCTGAGCATAACTTTC
This sequence comes from Tamandua tetradactyla, assembly GCF_023851605.1. Taxonomy (NCBI): domain Eukaryota; kingdom Metazoa; phylum Chordata; class Mammalia; order Pilosa; family Myrmecophagidae; genus Tamandua; species Tamandua tetradactyla. Next base: position 61,472,517 of record NC_135331.1, on the reverse strand, counting down.
CAAAATTATCCAGTATGTTCACATGTTCCTGAGTGTCCAAGTTTCCTCTCCAACAATGAAAACTCTACTTCAGCTTTTCCTCCTGGGGCCCAGGTGCAGTAATTTGTTTCAATTGCAATATTTCTCCTCTAGTAGCTGTAGTATGCTCAGTTGTGGGCCACTTCTTCATACCACTTTTGTGCCTGTGTGAATTCCAGGCTAGAATGCATTAACAAGCCTGTAAGTCAGTAATCTATGAAGTGATTGGAGAAAATAAACACCTAATTTGCTCATTGGGTATGCTAATAACCGGATACCAGTGACAAACACTGGGAACATGAATTGCTGCACTGAGAATGCAAGCTGCCTCAATTACCAAAATGCAATTCTGAGCTGGGGAAGGGGTTGGGAAAGGGAAATTGAGAGTGTCCCAGTTTTAGGTTTTCTTTATCCTGGTAAACTATTTGCTTGGTTGTTACCTACCCTTGACAGTTTTCCACTGCTCTGAAAAAATTATAACAATCTATAATTGTTGAGTTATGTTTCTATTGGAGGGTGTGGCTTTGCTAGGAGCTTCTTGCACCATATAATTTTTTTTTTGCTTTTTTTAAAATTTTTAATATATGTAGTATTGTATTCTTATATAAGAAAGAGCATTCGTGGGAATATAGTGAATCATTTTACTTTATAATTAATTATGTATATGCATATATAGTACAATATTACACAACCTTAACAAATATTTTAAAAATTATATATAAGGGGAAAAAGAAAGAAAAACTAAAGAATGAGACTAGATCATATGAAATGACGTGGAAAAATATCTAAGGTATATTCTTTTTTAAGCAATTTTATTGAGATATATTATATATCCCAATACCATATAATTATCCGACGTGTACAATCAGTGGTTCACAATCATAAACATATAGCTGTGCATTCTTCATCAAATAGGTTTCTGAGCATGGTCCTTACTCCAAAATAATAAAAATAAGAATATATATAAAAGTAAAAGTAAAGAACAATACCCCAAACTTCCCATCTCCCCATTCTCTCTTGTTTTTTATATATTTATTGTCTTTATTTTCTTATTCCTCTGTCCAATCAATGGATAAAGGGAACGTCCATCACACAGTCTCATCAAAAAGCTACACAAGCAATCATCTTCAGGAATTAAGGTTACTGGAATCCATTTCAACAGTTTTAGTTATTCCCCTCTAGCTATACCAATACACCAAAAACTAAAAAGGAATATCTATATACTGAATAAGAATAAAGTCCAGGATGACCTCTTAGCTCTATTGTAATCTCTCAGTCTCAAAAACTTTATTTCCTTTCATTTATCTTCCGTTTTTTGGTCAAGAAGACTTTCTTATTCCCACATTTCCAGGGCCAGTCTTATCCTCAGGACTCTTGTCCCACGTTACCAGGAAGATTTATATCTCTGGAAGTCATTTTTCATACAGGGGGGAGGGCAGCAATTTCACCTGCAGAGAGAGATGACTACAATGAGCAACTGAAGAGGTTCTCTGGAGGTAATTCTTAGACATAATTATAAGTAGGTCCAACTTCTCCTCTGCTCTGCAGGAATAAGCTTAATAAGGACAAGCCCCAAGATCAAGGCCTTGCCCGTCAAGCTAGCAGTCCCCAGTGCTTGAAAGAATATTAGGAATTCCTCAGGTGGAGACGTTTAATATTTTCACCTTTTCCCCGAGTCCCTCAAGGGGACTTTTCAAATATATATTTTTAATCTTCTGCTCACGTTACTCTTGGATGTATTGAGGCATCATACCAACCTGTACAAACTAACAAGATTTCATTCCCTATTCAAGGTCCCATGTGATTGTGGTGTTCGAATAAGCTGGCCATACAAGTTAAATTAGATAATGTGCTACTAAAAACATAAATTTTGTACCAAATAAACATGCCTTCCTTTAGCTTTCCAGAGAAATTGCAGTTTTAAAATACAGTCGATATCATCCTTTACCCTTTAGTCTGATTTACCTTAGTCCTACCCATATTAACTTCATTCATATCTTTAACTGAAATCTGATTAATTTTTCAGTGTTTTTAACAGTTGCTGTATGGGGTAATGCAGACTTTCATAGCTGCAGAACCCTAAAGGTCTGGGTTCAGATGCACACAAATACCTGAAGTTCTAGGGAATGACCAAGCGTTACACAAAGAGCTCAGTATCTCAGAATTTACTAATAACAGTTATAACTCCAGAACAGATGTAAGAGCATGCAATCTAGGAACTTTTACAATAGGCATTCACCTGATAACCTATTCCACACTTCTGTTGATGTCACTCTTGCTTAAATGGTTTTTAAATTTTTTATCATCATTTTCTCATTGGATTACTGTTCAATGACAAATGTTTTCTTTCTGCTTTTAGTATTTTCAGAGTTACTGTTTATCTAAATTGGGGGTAATGTGTTTGGTGTAATAATAAAGGTACTAATCAATATCCAAATACCATCAACCTGTTATTGATACTGAAAAAAAACCAAGTACTTACTTACAGAAAATACAAACTGAATCTACCTCATAACAAATTAATAAGTTGAATTATACTAGAATTCTGGAGGAAAAGAAACTAAATCTAAAAATAAAAGATGTAAATCTTGCTATTATATAAAATATCTGCTCTGGGTTCATCTTTTTCAAGGAGTGTAATCAGAGCTATCAACACGTTAGGGGCGGGCCATGGTAGCTCAGCAGGCAAAGTTCTCGCCTGCCATGCCAGAGACCTGGGTTTGATTCCTGGTGCCCGCCCATGCAAAAAAAAATAAAAAAAAAAAAAATTAGGAATAGGGTGGTACAATGGTGGCTCAGTGGCAGAATTCTCACCTGCCATACCAGAAACCCGGGTTCATTTCCCAGTGCCTGCCCATGCAAAACAAAACAGAGTGAAAAAGGGAGTGGAAATGTTCGGAACACTTGCATCTATGTATGAATCCAGATTAAATTTGCTGTCTTAAAAACTTTGCTGAAAACCAAGAAATACAGATAGAGCTGATCTTATTTAACCCCGATCATATCTTTTCCCCTGAACACACACATCTGACCTGCATTCTTCAGAAAAACATGCATCTTTCTCCCTGAGAGTTAATATCATTGAAGTAAGCATCAACATTCTCACAAAGGTCTTGTGAAGACTAAATGCAGACCAGGAAAGATGGGAGTCAATACCTCTATTCGACCTGCTCCATAATTTCAATGGTTGCTTTAACCCTGGAGTATCAGAGGCCAAGTGACAGCATTTAACCACCATAAATATGTTGCACATAATCACTATGATGGACTAGGGGCATACAATTTCAATCTGAGGGTTTTGACTGCAGAGGTATTTAGCGTTAGTTAATTGATCACCTTGTTTGTAAAGAATAGTTGGATCGCTTTCAAAGTAGTAGGTATGTTTGATAGAAACATGAATTGAATCACTAGAATGAAAATGCCTTGCCTTTCATGGTCAGAATCCATTCTTTAATCCATTCACAAGCTCAGTGCATCATGATTGAACAAATGGCTGGATCATATCCAGACAGGGCCCTGCAATGCCCTCACAAACTATTTACTGTAAATCTTTCTACATGTCTTCTTCTTCAAGGCATGAAGTAATTTACTAGGGTAACTAGACACAGAAACAGGAAATGTCAAGTGATTGGGAGACAACACTGGGTTGACTAGTTGTGAATAATATGAAAATATTATGTTTGAAAATATTATGTACCTCAGAAAAGTCATGTCTTAGGCCTAATCCAATCATGTGGGAGCAGCTGTTTTCTTGTAATCCCGATTCAATATTGTAGGTGGAAAATTTGATTAGATTATATTCATGTCTACGGCATACTCAGATGTGGGTATGATCTTTTGTTTAAGTGGAGATGTGACTCCACCCATTCCAGATGGGTCTTGATTAGAGAG